>NC_036838.1:2142199-2191222 GCF_002910315.2 Salvelinus sp. IW2-2015 | reverse complement strand
CCCACTGTACATGCACAAGTTTGTTAGGTAAACAAGTTTGTTATGGTGCCCCCCCCCCCCCCCCCATTCTCAGAACAGAGGGCGGCGCCATACAAGCGCCAAAAGGCATTCTGGGTAGTGAGAAGCAAGAAGTGACGAGGTAATAATTGATTGTTTTTGAGGCATGTGAAGACACCTAGGCAGAAGACAGGGCATGAGGATATGGTCGAGTCATTGCTAGTAGGAACAGACAGAAGTAGCGTTTGAAGTTCCACTCATCCATCTTTCTCTCCTCTACAGGGAAAGGGAGGAGGACAAAGAAATGGCTGAATTCCTCCAGTCCAAGTTCCCCAGAAACTCCAAGAAGAAAGGTGTGTGTAGTCATAGTGCATCATAGTGAGTGTTATTATTTTGCATTCAAATGCTCAATTGTATGTCTCAAAGTTTTCAGGTATTCGCTTTGATACAGTAATAGTCAGTGACCTTGATTTGATGGCGATTTCTTTGGACGGTTAGGCGCCTCTTTCTTATCAATTCTTTCTTCACGACAGAAGCATTTATTTATGAAATTATGGATTTCACCACAAAAATTAATACATACAGTTGAAGTCGGAAGTTTACATACACTTAGGTTGGAGTCATTAAAACTCGTTTTTCAACCACTCACAAATTTCTTGTTAACAAACTATAGTTTGGCAAGTCGGTTAGGACATCTACTTTGTTCATGACACAAGTAATTTTTGCAACAATTGTTTACAGGCAGATTATTTCACTTAAAATTCACTGTATAACAATTGCAGTGGTCAGAAGTTTACATACACTAATTGACTGTGCCTTTAAACAGCTTGGAAAATTCCAGAAAATTATGTCATGGCTTTAGAAGCTTCTGGTGGGCTAATTACATCATTTGAGTCAATTGGAGGTGTATTGGATGTATTTCAAGGCTTACTTCAAACTCAGTGCCTCTTTGCTTGACATCATGGGAAAATCAAAAGAAATCAGCCAAGACCCACGAAAATAAATTGTAGACCTCCACAAGTCTGGTTCATCCTTGGGAGCAATTTCCAAATGTCTGAAGGTACCACGTTCATCATCTGTACAAACAATAGTACGCAAGTATAAACACAATGGGACCACGCATCCGTCATACCGCTCAGGAAGGAGACGCGTTCTGTCTCCTAGAGATGAATGTACTTTGGTGCGAAATGTCAAATCAATCCCAGAACAACAGCAAAGGACTTGTGAAGATGCTGGAGAAACAAGTACAAAAGTATCTATATCCACAGTAAAACGAGTCCTATATCGACATAACCTGAAAGGCCGCTCAGCAAGGAAGAAGCCACTGCTCCAAAACCGCCATAAAAAAGCCAGACTACAGTTTGCAACTGCACATGGGGACAAAGATCGTACTTTTTGAAGAAATGTCCTCTGATCTGATGAAACAAAAATAGATCTGTTTGGCCATAATGACCATTGTTATGTTTGGAGGAAAAAGGGGGGGCTTGCAAGCGAAGAACACCATCCCAACCGTGAAGCACGGGGTGGTAGCATCATGTTGTGGGGTGCTTTGCTGCAGGAAGGACTGGTGCACTTCACAAAATAGATGGCATCATGAGGGAGGAAAAGTATGTGGATATATTGAAGCAACATCTCAAGACATCAGTCAGGAAGTTAAAGCTTGGTCGCAAATGTGTCTTCCAAATGGACATATGTTGGAAGGAGAGGACCAAGGTGCAGCATGGTACGTGTCCATATTTATTAAATGAACACTGAAATAACAAAAATAACAAAGATAACGACCGAAACAGTTCTGGCTGTTGCAGACACACAACAGGAAACAACTACCCACAAACACAGGTGGGAACAGGCTACCTAAGTATGGTTCTCAATCAGAGACAACGATTGACAGCTGCCTCTGATTGGGAACCATACCAGGCCAAACAGATAGAAAAGTACAACATAGAACAAAACATAGAATGCCCACCCCAACTCACGCCCTGACCAAACCAAAATAGAGACATAACAAAGGAYCTAKGGTCASGGCGTGACAGTTATTACCGACAGCATGTTATTACCGACAGCATGTTAAACTCTATAGGCCTACTGTAAACTGGCCAAATCCAGTGTCAGTAATTGTCAGTAATTACTAGGCAGTCCGTGTCAACACGGAACCACAGTTCAGTGTCAAGTCTCTCCATGGAGATGATAACTTTTCAGCCCGAGACTCCACTTGTGTTTTTCCTGTATAACACAGTGGGTACGTAATAGGGCACTCCAGTGTGTGATGGTGATGACAAGGGTCCAGGACGAGTTAGCCAAGCACCCAGAATTGGAGTCGTGAGTGTACKKTCCACACACAGGGATCAAGGACTCTTCATCGCGGAGAGCCATCGCCATAGCAACCACGGCGTAGGCAGTCCGAACGAACTGTATACAATGAGAAGAAAGCGATGCATTACATACACACACGCTGGTTTCTGTTGGGTGTGTTTTTTTATTTATTCTCTAAAATCAAGGTTTATCTGAAGTCTCCTCTGAAATCAGGGTTCCTCTGAAGTTCACACTCTGAAATCAGGGTTTCTAAGTCTTTGAAATGTTCGAAGTCTCCTTAAACAGGTTCTCTATGCTACTTTTCTTCCCAGGCAGCCCCTAATGACGATGCTATTTGGAGCGTTGATACGTCACCACACCCTCAATTATAAAACCAATTTATCATGTACCATTTTCCATGCTCAACAGAGGTGGTCATTTTGTGTTAGCGAGGGCGAGGGGGAAGGAGAGGGGTAGTCGGCTGACACGACCCACATGACTACAACGCGAATAGCTGTGACCACTTTGGCGGAACTTTCGAAAGCTGGTGTCAGCCAGACCAAGAGAGATGGAGGAGAGGAAGGATAAGCTAGTGTGAGTCATCAGTAGTAGAGAGAGGAGAGAGCTCAGACAAAGTTCCTGTTGTTGTCGCGACTGTCCTTGGTGAGCTGCCAGAAAGGTTAGTTTTGTCAATCAAACAAGCAGRGAGCATAATCCGGTGACCCCCACGCTCTATCTCTGCACCTCACACCGCTTTCCTCTGAGCGGGGGAACACAGGGGAAGTGACACGCGGGTGACATGTAACTGTTATCACAAGGTTGCTATGACCTCCCTTGTTTTGGCAGCATACCTCCCCTGAGTTGGTTCTCTCTCCGTGTATCACAGCAACAATGCTGGATTCTAGTGTTAGTTGTCAAGAACTCAATACTTCTGCATTGCTCTCCCACCTAATCCGAATTTGTCAACCTCAACTCAATACTTCTGCATTGCTCTCCCACCTAATCCGAATCTATCAACCTCAACTCAATACTTCTGCATTGCTCTCCCAACTAATCCGAATCTGTCAACCTCAACTCAATACTTCTGCATTGCTCTCCCACCTAACCCGAATCTGTCAACCTCAACTCAATACTTCTGCATTGCTCTCCCACCTAATCTGAATCTGTCAACCTCAACTCAATACTTCTGCTTTGCTCTCCCACCTAATCCGAATCTGTCAACCTCAACTCAATACTTCTGCATTGCTCTCCCACCTAATCCGAATCTGTCAAGCCAGTATATTCACATAACAGTGCCCTCCAGAAGCATCATGCCCATTGAAACTGAGGGACATGTACCCACTTAATATTATCCGTTTGTAGGATGAAATTGAAAAAAACACAATAGTAGTGTTTGAGAGGTTGTTGCACACTGTCGATGTTGATGGGATGTTGAGTGTAGCCCAAAGGGTTTATCTTACTTGAGGATTTCAGAATGCACTCTAGTTCGTCTCTCCTTTGTGTTGCTGTGTGTGTGTGTGTGCGTGTGTGTGTGTGTGCATCAGTGTGTCAAATCCAGAGCGGAATTTCAAGAGGATCGCTCGGGTCCTACTTTAAAGTGCGTAAGATGGAGACACTTCAATGATCTTTTATTACTCCTCCTCCACACATACCTCTCTTCTGTCACTTTCTCGCCATCTCTCTTCTTTTCCCCCTCCCTCTTTCTCTCCCTCTTTGACGAGGTCTCTGGAGCCTGATGTCTCACTCGCTTTATCTCTTTATCTCTCTCACTCTGTCTCTCTCTCTCTCTCTCGCTCCTGTCTCTCTTTCTGGGTGTTAGGGAGCAGGATGTGTCTACTGCTGTGTTGCTGTCAGCTTAGCTCCATGGTCCACAGTCATACGGCCTCTCATGAAATCTGTCAACCAAAACAGTGTTGTGCTTTGCTTTTTCTTGTTTCGGGGAATTTGTATGTGTGAATAATGTATTATCAGGACATTGGCTATTACATAGAGTGGAGAAACCAGTAAAAGCGAGTATTTTTGTATTTGACAGACGTGTTGTTGTTGGAAAGGTTTCATTATTCTGTGTTCATTGATTGTACAGTATGTTTTTATTAGATGTGTGTATATCCTGAGAATAGTGTGTAAAGTCATTGCTTCAGCAGCTGTATTTGTTACTGCATGCATGTTCTAGCAATTTTGAATTGAATCGTGTAGCTTACTATATTTATGTTTATTGAATGTCTAGTCATTCAACATCTTTGCTTCACTGAAATATGTGTCGTAACAGGGTTCTAATTCAATTTCCAAAGAACCTAAGTGGAACAGGACAAAGCGTAACTGTCAGATGATATATTTAAAAGATTGTGTATGTATAATCTGTGCCAAATATTTGGGAATTGTATGAAATTGTGTAGCATAACAAAATAAGCTATGGATTTAAATACTGTATATTGAAAAATAAATATTGAYAATAAAATGGTAATAAGATATTGTTTATTCCTACTAACTTGTGCTCCGTTTGTGTGTCCATTTGCCTCAGCTGCAGAGTTCGACCTGCCCTGCACCACTGCCCTAGAGAGTTATTTTATCTCAGCAGGGCCAGTATTGGCTAACGTTGCTAATTAGCGGCAAGGTGGCATCTGCTGCTATCAGGATGCTAATTGCTGGAGCATTAGTACCTTGGGCTTGGCTGTTTCATGATTTACAGAGTCTATGCCCTGATGGGTTTGTCTATAAAGAGTTACTCAGGCTGATGGAGAGACCTGGTGGGTTACAAAATAGATTGAATGCAAATGTTAACCGTGCTACACCAACTCTTGTGGTTAAACTGCTGCAACAAGTGTTGAGGGTTTAAAACGTTGTGATAAGGGTGTTAACATATTGTAAAAAGTATTGAGGAATAAACCATTGTAACAAGRGTTGAMTGCTAATGYTTGTGGTGGTAGCGTGGCAGGGGCCAAAGTCTATTCATTGTACTGTGCTCTGGCTTTGCTAAAGACACTCAAATGGGAAAATTGAATTTCCTCATTTAATACAAAAAAGATTTGAGTCATCTTCCATACATCCATCTATCCTTCATCCCCTTTACGTACGACACACACACACACACACACACACACACACACAAATCATCTAAATAATCAGGTGATTAGGATGCAGCGAGTTGCAAGCCCAGCCCAGCACAGAGACCGCATCACTGCTTATCTTTTTCTCATTATGTCAACAGCACCTAAATGCAAATTATGTTTTGGTCACAAGAAGATCTGCAGAAAAACTGAGTGACTCAGAAAGTTACTGGTAATTAAAGTACAGTTGGTATCGTAAGTATTCACCCCCCTTGGCGTTTTTCACATTTTGTTGCATTTTCAAAGTGGAATTGAAATAGATTTAATTGTCATTGAAATAAACAAAATACCTGATAATACCAGTGAAAARATTTTTATTTTTTTACAATTTATAAAAATTCAATAACTAAAATATAGTCACTGCATAAGCATTCAACCCTTTTGTTTAGGCATGCCTAAATTAGTAAAATATATAAAATATGACTTAACAAATCACACAATATGTTACATGCACTCACTCTGTGTAAAATAAGGGTTTAACTGATATTTGAATGACTACCCCTTCCTCTGTCCCCCATACATACAACATCTGTAAGGTCTTTCAGTCAAGTACTGAGTTGCAAGCACAGATTCAACTACAAATACCAGGGAGCTTTTCAAAAGCTCGAAAGAAGGGCAGTGATTGGTAGATGGGTAACAATAACAAATCAGACATTGAATATCTGTTTAAGCATGGTCAAGTTAATAATTAGGCTGTGGAGGATGTATTAAACAACCCAGARGAAAAGATACAGTCGTCCTTCTGAACTGAGCTGCAAGACAGGAAGGAAACTGCTTAGGGATGTCACCATAAGGCCATTGGTGATTTTAAAACCACTACAATAGCTGTTATGGGAAAACTGAGGATGGATCAATATCATTGAAGTGACTCCACAATAATGACCTCAATTACAGAGTGAAAATAAGTATACAAATTTACAGACTAATGAATATTCCAAAACATGTATCCTGCAACAATGCACTGAAGTAATACTTGCAAAAAGAACATGGGAAATTAATGCACTTATTTTGGCATAATAAAAAGCCTTATGCTTGGTGGGCAAATCCAACACCAATTCAGGAATCAAGACCAGATGCCAGCTGTTTGAAGTACAAATGTTTATTATAGCAACAGGGGCAGGCAACACAGGTCAAGGCAGGCAAGGGGTCGATAATCCAGAGTATAGGGGCAAAGGTACAGGACAGCAGTCAGGGTCAGGTCAGGCAGAGGTCGGTAATCCAGAGGTGGGGCAAAGGTACAGGACGGCAGGTGGGCTCAGGGTCAGGACAAGCAGAGTAGTCAGGCAGGAGGGCTCAGAGACAGGATAGGCAAGGGTCAAAACCAGGAGGGGCAAGAAAAGGAGAGACTAGGAAAAAGCAGGAGGTGAGAAAAACGCTGGTTGACTCGACAAACAAGACAAACTGGCAACGGACAAACAGAGAACACAGGTATAAATACACAGGGGATAATGGGGAAGATGGGCAACACTTGGAGGAATGTGGAGACAATCACAAGGACAGGTGAAACAGATCAGGGTGTGACACACGATACATCGCTGAGTAACTGCCTCCTTATTTTCAAGCTCAGTGGTGGCTGCATCATGGTATTGGTATGCTTGACATCGGCAAAGACTGGGGAGTATTTCAGGATAAAAATAAACGGGATGGAGCTAAGCACAGGCAAAATCCTAGAGGAAAACCTGCTTCAGTCTGCTTTACACCAGACACTGGGAGAGGAATTCACCCTTCAGCAGAACAATAACCTACAACAAAAGGCCAAACCTACACTGGAGTGGCTTACCAAGAAGACAGTGAATGTTCCTAAGTGATCAAGTTGTGACTTAAATCTGCTTGGAAATCTATGGCAAGACTTGAAAATTGCTGTCTAGTCATGATCCCCAACACCTTCCTTGAAGAATTTAGAAAATAATAATAGGAAAATATAGCACAATACATGTGTGTAGAGCTCTTATGAGACTTACCCAAGAAGACTCACAGCTGTAATTGCTACCACTACATGTATTGACTCGGGGGGTGAATACTTATCTAATCAAGGTATATAGTGGGGGGGGTTTCATGAATCTTTATAAAATGTTATAAAACTGTCTTCCGCTTTGACATAACAGCATATTTTTTGTAGATCGTTGACAAAACATGACAATGAAATCCATTTGAATCCCACTTTGRAACTTTTAAGAAATCCAATACTTATGGTAGGCACTGGATATCACCTTGGATCATTAAGAGATGTGACTGTCATTTATAGGAGAATGAAGTTCCTTGAATAATATAGATTATTTTCACTGACATAGGCAGGAGGGTGTTGAGCAATGAGTCTGTGAATGAAGTGTCTGGAATAATATGATTTGAGTGTTGTGTGTGTGTATTGTGTGTGTGTTGTGTGTGTGCATTGTGTGTGTGCTCCTATCAGCTCAGCCCAGTCCAAGCTCTTCTCTGTCCTGGTACTCCAAATGTCACATTCGTCTCTCTATTTGTATTATGCCCTTGACATTTATGGAAATCTTCTATTGAAGTCAACCATATAATTAGCCATTTGACTCCTCTAATCATTGAATATGCTATTACCATTCAATGAGTGGTGTCATCATTATACCACTAGCAACTGCATTGTTGGTTAAGGACTTGTAAGTAAGCATTTTACTGTAAGGTCTACACCTGTTGTATTTGGCGCATGTGACAAATAACATTTGATTTGATCTCTCTGATATGCACTGGACATCACCTTGGATCATGTGACTGTCATTTACAGGAGAATGAAGTCCRTTGAGTAATATAGGTTCATGACGTTTATATAAGCAGGAGGGTATTGGGCGATGAGTCTATGTGAATGAAGTGTCTTGAATAATAGGATTTCAGTGTATTGTGTGTGTGCGGTCCAGTCTGTTATATCCTCCATAGCCAGAGTAGCTAGTTAGATCCTTTAGACTAGTGTTGGTGTTCGCTATGCTGMGTTTCTCTTACAACTCTTCAGCTGATCAGTATATTATGTGGATAATGGCTTACGAGACCGTGCATAGCCAGGTGATAGTCATAGACGTGTTATGTATCTGTGCTACCAGTGTCAAGGTGGGTGGCCTAATGGAGATGTCAACTAGTTACACGGAACAGTCTTGATGGTGATTGGCCGTCAAGTGTTAACATCTGACCCTTGACCAAACCTCGATAGTATCCTGGGGTCCTGACGGTGTCTGTTATTGTCATGTCAACAAGCGTGAGAATAGAGTGTATATGGTGTGCTAAGGCATGCCACACACACACACACACACACACACACTCCACACCACACACACACCACACACACACACACCACCAACACACACCACACACACCACACCACACACACACACACACACACCACACACAACACACACAGACACACACACACACACACACATCCACACCACACACACACACCACACACACACACACAGGCAGAGCAGGCTTCTCTGTCTTACCACACACACACACGCACACACACACACACACCACACACACCACAGTCCACACATGGCACACACAACACATCACACATCACACACACACACACACACACACACACACACACACACACACACACACACACACACACACACACACACACACACACACACACACACACACACACACACACACAGAGGCAGCTTTCTCTGTTCTTACACACACACCACACACACACACCCACACACACACACACACACACACACACACACACACACACACACACACACACACACACACACACACACACACACACACACACACACCACACACACACACACACACACCACCACACAACACACACAAAACACACACACACACTCCTCAACGCGTCTCTCCTAAGTGTGCTGCATTGCAGAGACGGTGGATGACTCATCCTCAGGTCTCAGGCAAACACACTTTGTATCGCCATGGGTACCAGGACCCACAAGCCCTTGCTGTGTACATGTACGTTAGTCACGTCATGTACATTAGTCACTTGTTTCAGCTATTGATTCCTGTAGACCATTTTGGAGTTTCCTAACTGAATACCCATCCTACCTTAACTAATTTAATTATCTGARAAAAGCATATAATTGACCACGTGTTGCACCAAAGATGCATTATCTTAGAATTGCTTTTGTTGAGGGCTAATCTTCATTGATCTGGCTACGCTGCATGAGTGAAAAAGCAATGCAAACCTCGGTACCGTGCTGGGTAATTCAGCTATCTGATTGATTCTCCCTCCATGCCTCCCTCCATGCCTCCCTCCATGCCTCCCTCCATGCCTCCCTCCATGCCTCCCTCCCTCCCTCCCTCCCTCCAGCTAGCGACCTTGGTTCTGGCCTGGCTTGACTTCTGTTCTGTGTGCCTCAGTCCAAATCTTGGTTGAAGACTCTGATCAGCTGACATTAAAAATGTATGTACAATCCATTTTTGTGATGAATCCTTTTCTTTCGAAAGAAGATAGGTTACCATTAGTATACATTCTCTATACATTCATTCTCGAGATTTATTTAGGGAAGAAGAGAAAACTTCTTACTGTCCTACATGTCTTAAAATACAGTAGAGCAAATGGACTTAGATTACAGTACTGATTTTCACACCATAATGCATCCCTTTGTCCCTATTAAAGAGGAAGGTTAGAGAGACCTCTGTCTCTCTCTCGCTCTCCCACACACACACACACACACACACTACAGAGGTGCAAGTGTGTGGGGGGGGACATTAACCTTCTAGGAACATATACTTAGTTTATGTGCATTCTGCAATTAGCTACCTTCACAACCGGCTCCTACACCTCACTGTTCCTTAGCAACACGCCAACAAGCTGCTGCATTGACATGTATATGGGAAAGTCATTATTTTCCATCAGTGAACGAGATGCTGCTATGTATAGGCTTGCCTGTATGTCATTCATGGTTTAGTTGACGGAGATGTCTTAGCTGTCAGTCAGATTTCTTTGCCCAATGGTAAGCCTACTACCACTATTGCATGCCCACAGCACACACAACTGGTTGTACGCAATCATATGTTTGAAATTAATTGTATTAGTTATATTTAGTTTTTTGTACTTTACCKCCTTTTTCTCACCAATTTCGTGATATCCAATTGCGATCCAATTACYATCTTGTCTCATCCCTGCAACTCCCCAACAGTCTTGGGAGAGGCAAAGGTCGAGTCATGCGTCCATCCGAAACATGACCCCCGAAACCGCCCTTCTTAACACCCGCTCGCTTAACCCGGAAGCCAGCTGCACCAATGTGTCAGAGGAAACACAGCGRGCGATGAGCCAAGTAAAGCCCCCCCAGCCAAACCCTCCCCTAACCCGGACGACGCTTGGCCAATTGTGCYCCACCCTACGGGACTCCCAGTCACGGCCGGTTATGACACAGCCTGGGATCGGACCRGGGTCTGTAGTGACCTCTCAAGCACTGCGATGCAGTGCCTTAGACCGCTGTGCCACTCGGGAGTCCGAAATGATAATTTTTTATGTTTATGGTTAATGCCTTTTGCTTTTTCACTTTGTTTCAAAGGTCACACACACTTGTGGAAACTAACAGGCACTCATACAAGAACCTTTCCACACTAAGGTTGAGATTATCATCAAGATCCTAAAAATGTGTTCTCTCAGAGGGTTTGGMTTAAATGCGCAAGACACATTTCAGTTGAATGCATTCAGTTGTACAACTAACTATGTATCCCTCTTTCCCTTTCCTTTCATCTATTTTACAAGGGAGTTCAATGAGAAACAACAGTGTTTTTTTGTTATTTTAAGTCCTAATGCACAAAAGAGGATTTGGATGCAAGGTGGCGTTGTTCTGTCGTGGCTCCTGTCGTGGCTCATTGTGGCTCAGTAATTCGACTGATTCAGTTTCATGAATTCTGGTGGCAAAAAAGGAAACTGAGTCGTAACTGTGGCTCAGGGGAAATTGAACATGAACTGATATTAATCTGATGGAGAAATCTGAAATTGTGTTGTTCTTTCAGGATAGTTGAATGTTGAATGTGATTTTCTGCATTTTCCCTGCTTAGGTCTATCGTTTAAAATTTCGGAGATCCACATTTATGAATGATATATGTACTTGATTAAATCAGGCATATAAAGAAATGGTAAAACATTTAGCTTCTCGCAAACTTGAACTCTTTATAGGCTCCCTGCGTTTTTAGTACAGTACTACAGTACTACAGTACGCATCAAAACAGCAGTGTTCTAGTAGTATAATTCCATGTCACAGTGATAGCACGATAGTAAAGGGTAGAAGCCGTATTTACGAGCTGGCAGTTACAGCTCACAATTCATAGACACAAATAAAGAACGTCCCATTTTCTCTCCCATCACAGTGAGTGTGATGACGCAGGTAATGCAGGGACTTTGACATTCACACRGACTGGCTTCTTCATGTTTATCTCACATCTCACCTATGTCGTTGTCACATGCTRTGTTTTACACTGAATGTGAAGGAAGACATGTGGCGAGAGACACAGTAAAAAAAAAAATCTGAACGTATACACTTAATCAGAACGTTAATTAACAAGGCCTATATGGTTTTGAGTCTATAGCAGGCCAGCCAGGGACAAACTATCTTCAAGTGGGGTCGGGTGGAGTCAAGTCAGAGGAGTTCTTGACTGAACAGGAACTCGCATCAAAGAGTTCTTGCAAAATGGCGTGCTATTAGGAAATCCCTTGAACATTAGTTCTGGCACACCACTTGTTTGGTTTCTCTAGCCAGAGAACGCTTCTTTTGGCCGAAGATGAGAGAAGAAATGGAACACTGTGTGACAAGAGTCCGCCGCTGTCTGAAGCAAAAGAAACCCAACAGAACCACAAGAACACCATTGCAAAGCATCGAATCCTCTGCTCCATTTGAGATCATCTCAATCGACTACCTTCATCTTAAATAAGAATTTGTACTTAACTGACTTGCCGAGTTAAATAAAGATTAAATAAAAAATAAAAACATCTGGAGAGAAGTAATTGTGGTATTGAATACATTCTGGTTTTGGTAGACCACTTCACAAAGTTTGCCCAGACTTACGCTACACCGAACAAGTCCAGCAGGACTGCAGCACGCAAGATCTTCAATGACATCATTTTGTGATTCGGCTACCCATAAGGGGAGGGAGTTCGAGAATGAACTGTTCAGAAAGTTGCAGAGCTACAGTGGGATACAACGCTCAATACCGACCCAATACCTTCCACTATCACATCGGGCAGAATGCTTCAACAGAACCTTGTTAGGTATGRTGAGTAAACTGGAAGAAATACAGAAACCGAACTGGACGGATTACCTKAACAAAGTTGTTCATGCCTATAACTCAACTGTACATGAGTCAACCCTTTTTCTTTCTCTTTGGACTAGAACCAATACTGCCAATCGACCTGAAATTCCTGAGAGAAGAAGAAGGAAGAACACAGACTCGTGCAGGATATGCAGAGAAAAGGAAGACTTCGATGCGGGAAGTTTACTACAATCAAAGTGCATGGTGTTCATACTGGAACCTGGAGACCATGTCCTGATAAGAAACCTGTCATAGAGAGGAGGACCTGGTCAAAWCTGTGCTTACTGGGAAAACAATATCCATGTGGTTAAAGAAAGAAGAGGAGTGAACTGTCTGGTCTCTGTAGTTCAACCATTGGATGGAATCGGACAACAAAGAATCTTACACAGAAATCTTCTGTTACCCTGTCCTTACCTCATCGATGGACGAAACACACAGCAAAACACAGCAAACCAGAAAGAGAAAAACACAAAAAACATCAAACCTGAAAGAGAAAAACACAAAACACTCCTTTAAATTGTTCTTAGCACAGTAGGGAGGCAGTACTTCAGTTGGTACTTTAGTCTTTAGTTCAGTACTTTTCAGTTGGACCATGTTTCAGACTTGGAGAACTGAACACTAATGGCAAAGGAATGGTAATGGTTATTGAGTGATAGGATCGAGAGAGAGAGAGAGTGAGAGAGGAGGACAGGGATTTGGTGGCCTTAACGGATGGCATTTGTCAATGAGTGCTGGGGCTTGAGCGTAATGACTGCACATCGTGTGAGGCCAGTGACGCAGAGGCAGGAGGACAGAAGAACTAACAGCGAAAAAATATCTGGTCCTGGGAGACCATGGTGAGTCATCCACCCATCTGCGTCAATCTGAAGGAAGAGAGAGAGAGAGAGAGAGAGAGAGAGAGAGAGAGAGAGAGAGAGAGAGAGAGAGAGAGAGAGAGAGAGAGAGAGAGAGAGAGAGAGAAGAGAGAGAGAGAGAGAAAGAAGAGGAAGAGGAGTAGGAGATAGTGTGCTTTCCTGCTCCTGTGAACTAGTACAACAGGGTCTGTCCTGAACACCTGACAATTAGTATTCATTAAACAGTTGTAGATGGACAAGATACCCATGCTTAGGGAGGTGTGTAAGTGACTGAGCAACTGTGACACCTGCAGGTGCAACAGCTTCAGGTTTCATTCAGGTTTCATTCAGGTTTCGGCCAAACTCCGGTAAAACTGAATATGTTGCAAAACAGTAATGACACTGTAGACCTGTGTATCACTTATTATAGGAAGTAATAGTAGCCTACCTAGTCTAGCAACCATCCCATACCTTACATGCAAATATCATCCCAGAACTTCATCTCTGTGTATCATAATAGTAGCCTACCTAGTCTATCAACCATCCCAGACCTTACATGCAAACATCCTCCCAGAACTTCATCTCTGTGTATCAMATTCGCCGTCTCAAGCTGTTTCTCTCTCCATTTCTAAAGTTACTCTGACCTCTACTGACAGTAAAGTGTAAAGTCATGTCAGTTTTCAGTTCATTTCCAACATTTACAGGTTGCTGTATGTTTTAGCTTTTTTCCACTAGAGGGTGGCAAACATTCATTCATTCATTGCATGCCTTGGGCTGGTAATATATACTCAACAAAAATATAAACACAACATGTAAGGRGTTGGCCCCATATTTTATGAGCTGAAATAAAGATCCCATAAATGTTCCTTACCCACAAAAATCTTATTTATCTCAAATTCTGTGCATAAATCTGTTTATTAGTGAGTGCRAGTGAGTATTTCTCCTTTGACAAGATAATCCATCCATCTGACAGGTGTGGCATATCAAGAAGCTYATTATACAGCATGATCATCACACAGGTGCACCTTGTGCTGGGGACAATAAAAGGCCACTCTAAAATATGCAGTTTTGTCACACAACACAATGCCACAGACATCTCATGTTTTGAGGGAGTGTTCAATTGGCATGCTGACTGCAGGAATGTCCACCAAAGCTGTTGCCAGGTAATTGAAATTGAAATGTTCWACCATAAACTGCCTCCAACGTCGTTTTAGAGAATTTGACAGTACGTCCAACCGGCCTTAKAACRGCAGATTACGAGTAACCACGCCAGTCAAGGACCTTCACATCTGTCTTCTTCACCTGCGGGATCGTTTGAGGAGTATTTCTGTCTGTAAAAAAGCCRTTTTGTGGGGAACAATTTATTCATATTGGCTGGGCCTGGCTCCCCAGTGGGTGGGCCTATGCCCTCCCAGGCCCACCTATGGCTAAGCCCCTGACCAGTCATGTGAAATCCATAGATTAGGGCCTCATTTATTTATTTAAATTTACTGATTTCTAGGGTTGGGTAGGTTATTTTCTAAGTGTAATCCATTACAGTTGCTAGTTACCTGTCCAAAATTGTAATCAGTAATGTAACTTTTGGATTACCCAAAAGTAATCTAATGTAATCTGATTACATTCAGTTACTTTTAGATTACTTTCCCCTTAAGAGGCATTAGAAGAAGACACAAATGTATGATACCATTTGAACAACGTCTATTGCAGGATAAATCAATGTTAAGGTTTACATAGCTGACCATAAATGGATGTTACATTTTACTTTATAGGTTGGTTATGTAGGCTTCTTCTACCCCATCACTTTCTACTACATATAATAATACGATTAAATTATATCTTTACATTAAAAACCAAAGTCAATCAGAATTCCAGTGATTCCAATAAATGTTATGCTCCTTGATCTTCAAGAATAGGACATGCAAATATGGAAGTATAGATTAGCCAAATTGTTTTACTCAAGCATGACCCTAAAACTAAGTACTTATTCGCCAGCCCTACTCTGTTGTTTATGATTTTGATGTCATGGAGGACTGATTGGGCTCATTGATTCAAGTTGAAAAGGAAATGCTGTGCTCATCAAATGGCATGCTTTGAGCACTACTGAAAAGTGCTATTTACATGTACAAAATTAATGCCATATGCTGCATTTGCTATAGGCCTATTGTTTACCTTTTTGTTGGTGACACTTTGATATCTTGATAATGTGCAGCTGTTTAAAGGGCCGGCCTCTGTTTTGGTAAAAAGCTGAGGGATGGGCCTGGAGAAATGTAACCACTCTCAGATTAATAGACAGAGCTATGGGTGCAAGGACTGAAAATCCATGATATAAAAATTATTGTTTTAACCATGTTATGAGGCTATACCGTGTTTGTTTACATTTACAATGTTTAAAAACATTGGAGTAATACAAGCTTATATTTTGGGTGTGACAGTTGAACTAAGCTCATGAGGCATTTATAAGTTATATTCTTCAAGAATCAATTATAAATATAATATATATGTATATATATATATATATATATAAATTATATCTTTACATTTATATATAAATATAAACTCAGCAAAAAAATAAACATCCCCACTGTCAACTGCATTTATTTTCAGCAAACTTAACATGTGTAAATATTTATATGAACATAACTGAGACATAAACTGAACAAGTTCCACAGACATGTGACTAACAGGAATGGAATATGTGTCCCTGATCAATAAGGGGGGGGGGGGTCAAAATCAAAAGTAAGTCAGTATCTGGTGTGGCCACCAGCTGCATTAAGTACTGCAGTGCATCTCCTCCTCATGGACTGCACCAGATTTGCCAGTTCTTGCTGTGAGATGTTACCCCACTCTTCCACCAAGGCACCTGCAAGTTCCCGGACATTTCTGGGGGAATGGCCCTAGCCCTCACCCTCCGATCCAACAGGTCCCAGACGTGCTCAATGGGATTGAGATCCGAGCCTTTCGCTGGCCATGCAGAACACTTACATTCCTGTCTTACAGGAAATCATATGAGTGGTTTAAGGGGAAACATTTCAATGCCTTGGAAAGGCCTAGTCAAAGCCCATACCTCAATCCAGTTGAGAATCTGTGGTATGACTTAAAGATTGCTGTACACAAGCAGGAACCCATCAAATTTGAAGGAGCTGGAGCAGTTTTTCCTTGAAGAATGAGCAAAAATCTCAGTGGCTAGATGTGCCAAGCTTATAGAGACATTTCCCAAGAGACTTGCAGCTGTAATTGCTGCAAAAGGTGGCTCTACAAAGTATTGACTTTGGGGGGGTGAATAGTTATGCACGCTCAAGTTTTCTGTTTTTGTTCTTATTTCTTGTTTTTTCACAAAAAAAATATATTTTGCATCTTCAAGTGGTAGGCATGTTGTGTAAATCAAATGATACAACCCCCCCAAAAATCTATTTTAATTCCAGGTTGTCAGGCAACAAAATAGGGAAATGCCAAGGGAGTGAATACTTTCGGAAGGCACTGTACTTCTGTGTTTTGGGTCATTGTTCTGTTGCATCACCCAACTTCTGTTGAGCTTCAGTTGGAGGACAGATAGCCTAACATTCTCCTGCAAAATGTCTGACCAACTTGGGAATTTATTTAGGTTAGCTGACTCCTGACCCCAATTAGCTTTTGGAGAAGTCATTAGCCTAGGGTTCACATACTTTTTCCAACCTACACTGTGAATGTTTAAATGATGTATTCAATATAGACAAGAAAAATACAATAATTTGTGTGTTATTAGTTCAAGCACACTATGTTTGTCTATTGTTGTGACTTAGATGAATATCAGATCAAATTTGATGACCAATTTATACAGTAATCCAGGTAACTCCAAAGGGTTCACATACTTTATCTTGCCACTGTACTCATTCAAGGGTTTTTCTTTATTTTTAGTATTTTCTACAGTATAGAATAATAGTGAAAACATCAGAACTATGAAATAACACATATGGAATCATGTAGTAACCAAAAAAGTGTTAAACAAATCAAAATATATTTTATATTTGAGATTCTTCAAAGTAGCCACCCTTTGCCTTGATGACAGCTTTGCACACTCTGGCATTCTCTCAACCAGCTTCATGAGGAATGCGTTTCCAACAGTCTTGATGGAGTTCCCACGTATGTTGAGCACTTGTTGGCTGCTTTTCCTTCACTCTGCGGTCCAACTCATCTCAAGCCATCTCAATTAGGTTGAGGTCYGGTGATTGTGGAAGGCAGGTCATCTAATGCAGCACTCCATCACTCTCCTTCTTGGTCAAATAGCCCTTACACAACCTGGAGGTGTGTTGGGTAACTGTCCTGTTGAAAAACAAATGATATTCCCACTAAGTGCAAACCAGATGGGATGGCGTATCGCTGCAGAATGCTGTGGTGACTTGAATTCTAAATAAATCACTGACAGTGTCACCACCAAATCACCCCCACACCATCACATCTCCTCCTCCATAATTCACGGTGGGAACCACACATGTGAAAATAATCCTTTCACCTACATCCGTTCACCTTATCCGTTCACCTACCTTTCACCTACTCTCACAAAGACACGGCGGTTGGAACCAAAAATCTCACATTTGGACTCATCAGACCAAAGGACAGATTTCCACCGGTCTAATGTCCATTGCTTGTGTTTCTTGGCCCAATTGCTTGTGTTTCTTCTTATTGGTGTCCTTTAGTAGTGGTTTATTTTCAGCATTTCGACCATGAAGGCCTGATTCACGTAGTCTCCTCTGAACAGTTGATGTTGAGATGTGTCTGTTACTTGAACTCTGTGAAGCATTTATTTGGGATAACATTTGGGCTGGTAACTCTAATGAACTTATCCTCATCAGCAGAGGTAACTCTGGGTCTTCCTTTCCTGTGGCGGTCCTCATGAGAGCCAGTTTCATCATAGCGCTTGATGGTTTTTGCGACTGCACTTGAAGAAACTTTCAAAGTTCTTTAAATGTTCTGTACTGACTGACCTTCATGTCTTAAAGTAATGATGGACTGTTGTTTCTCTTTGCTTATTTGAGCTGTTCTTGCCATAATATGGACTTGTTCTTTTACCAAATAGGACTATCTTCTGTATACCACCCCTACATTGTCACAACACAACTGATTGGCTCAAACGCATTAACAAGGTTCACTTGTTAATTGAAATGCATTCCAGGTGACTACCTCATGATGCTGGTTGAGAGAATGCCAAAAAGTGTGCAAAGCTGTGATCAAGGCAAAGGTGGGCTACTTTGAAGAATCTCAAATATGAAATATTTTTTTATTTCTTTAACACTTCTTTGGTTACTACATGATTCCATGTGTTATTTCCTATTTTTGATGTCTTCACTATTATTCTAAAATGTAGAAAATATAAAAAAATTAAGCAAAACCCTTGAATGAGTAGGTTTGTCCAAWCTTTTAACTTTTATCTTATATATATTTATGTATATATACATATATTTAAAGTTTATACATCCAAAAATGGATGTAGCAACTACAGATTGGCCAAGTTTGAGCATGTGTCCATTAGGACTATGGATTATTATTGTTTTCAGCATGAATTAGATTGAGCAATAAAAGCCCCACTTTGATTGAATCCACTTGGATCCGCACTATGCAACTGTTGCAAGAGCGCATTTTTCACTGGTTGCCCACTGGTTTCAAAAAGATTTGTGAACAGCCATCCACAACAACCACAAATTGGAAAATTGGATAATCTTTGGATGCCAACAGCAGTCGCACAATTGGAAGACATAGCTTGGACTGTAGCCTACAAAATCCTATTTATTCCTGCTCGTTTCCCGCGATCCATCAAACACATTTGGTGTGTCATCATAGTGGTCTCTGATTTGTGGCCAGACTCGCTCAGGTGGAACAAACTTAAATTTGCGCCTTTTTTCAAAGCTGATTTGAATGTCATTGAGAAAACAGAGAAGTGTCAAATATTTTTTCAGGAAACATCCTTTCTGAATTTAAAAGTAATCCTCGAAGTAATCATCATCATGTAATCTGATTACACTATTGTTGCTGGTAACGTAACGGTTTACTGTTGCCGTTTTTTGTAATCCTTTACATGTAATCTCTTACTCCCCAACCCTGCTGATTTCCTAATATGAACTGTAACCGTAAAATTGTAACATTTGTTGCATGTTGCGTTTATATTTTTGTTCAGTATTGTAGTCAAGGAGTGGACAAAAGACTTCTGATTTGTGATGATGGGATGTTGTTTTCTCATCGTTTTATACAAATGTATTAGCTACATTATTAGCTAATCCAGACCAGACTAGTCTAATATYGTGGGTTATAAAGTATACATAATAAATGGGGACAGTTATGGGTCCATATCACATTAGTTGATAGGCTACAAATCCCACAAATACATGAATCTTGCTGTTCACGGAAAAATATCGTAATTTTGGTGTAATAATCAACATAACATAATTTGAGTGGAAAGGTGCAAACAAATTGATGGGATGGAGAATTCATATTCAGAGGATGTAGTGTGTGATGGACATGTCAAAGACCAGTGAATGGGCCTTTTTCMTTTGATATTATCCAATTATTATCCAATTTATTCACTGCAAGTTGCCCATGGCAGCACCCACCCGTCTGCAGGTGAAACGTCATGGCTCGGGCGGATAATCATATATATCAAGGTTTTCAAACGGGAGGAATTTCAACCAATCGCTTGTAGACTTCAGGCGGTGGAATCCAATCATATTTGATCTTTGAATAGTGGGTGTGCCGCACGGCTGGTCCTAGAGGCGGGAATAGAAAAGTGCTGCATGGCGAGTTTGGTTGAGAAGAAGTTGGATGGTGGGGGTGTACCACTGATGAGAAGCGTCCGAAAAAAGGGAATATTTGCAGACATTTCAAAGAATACTGAGGAATATTACTTTGTTCTGCTTACTATCAGGATATTCATAAAAGTGTCTGACTTTCATTATCATCTGCACCAGGTGAGTTTATTAGAGTCGTTTTCTTGAGGGATGCCGGGGTGGCTAGCTGGCTAACGGATTATTTTGCCATGACTTCAACGATGGAGGACCTCAACTGCTGGCTAGTTGACACTACTGCTGGCTAGTTGACACTAAACTAGCTAGCTAGCTAACATGCTCAATTGTTTCAATGACATTTTCTAGATAAAAAAAATAATCATCAATTGAATTAAGTAATCCTTTTCATAATAGCAAACTAATTGATATGCTCATTATAGGAACATTCTAAAATGTCTTTCCAGGTATACATTTCAGTGATGGTGCATGCAGCGCAAGGARCCTAAACTGCATCAGAACTCCTGASTCCTTTTGATGTTCATTGCTTTAGCTCGTGCTAAACATATGGTATTTTAACACAMTCATGTACTGTTCGGTTATGATAATAGAAGTTGAACTTTTATTTAGAAATTCAATATTGTATAAACTATGCTCACCAATGCAGCTAAATACAGAGCTTGCCCGACAATGTTAGCTAACGTTACCTAGCTAACATTACAGCAAGAATCAGTTTGACGTGGGCAATGCATTTTTATTCTAACTACGTTTACTCGGCAAGTTTATCATTGAAGGGCTTGGTAATTTCAACAAGGGCTGGCAATGCCTTGGCTGGATGACTTGTTTGGCGTGCGGTCAGATATCATAGCGGTTTTCTGAGACGTAGAGAGGGGATGCAGTGGCACGACAGTACGCTTAGCTGCACCCTGATCCCTCTATCCAGGGATCTGGCCCAGTTTCGGGTTGAAGCAACACCGTGTAAACACCCTGCTTGCCGTCATCAGCTGAAGCTGGCTTGCCCAGTTGTGTGACCGTCGTCAATACATCTCTTGATTTTCTGTCAATATTCTCAAGTATAGCCTAATCTACTCGAGCCATAGGCTTTATCAAAAGTTCATATAGTTTTCAGAAAATGGTCCCACTATCAGTCTAGAAATGCTGAATAGCTCATGTCAGCAGTAATAGACTATTACAATAAGATAGTGTTATCGGAGTTGATGACATCATATCCCAATCATTCTTATCACATTAAGAAATMATATGGCACACTGGCTACTACCTGGATCAGGAAGTGTGCTTGGTTGCTTCTTCCTATTTAGTATGGTCTAGTCAGCTTAACCAGGCTCTGTAAACACTAGATACTGATACAGAAGCTGGCGGTGGTGGTCTGTGAAGCATTTCAGCAGGGCTGGGCTACATGGAAGACTGCAATTCCTCCACTCCTCCCTGGATGCTTCAGGCGAGGATATATTATGTTGTTTTTCTGCAGTCATGGTGCGAAGGAGGCTGAAGTGTTCTCCAAATACTGATCTAGGGTTAGCTTTCCCCCTTGGCTCTTCCTTCCAATCCCTAGCCTAG
Source organism: Salvelinus sp. IW2-2015 (assembly GCF_002910315.2). Taxonomy (NCBI): domain Eukaryota; kingdom Metazoa; phylum Chordata; class Actinopteri; order Salmoniformes; family Salmonidae; genus Salvelinus; species Salvelinus sp. IW2-2015. Next base: position 2,169,406 of record NC_036838.1, on the reverse strand, counting down.
CTGAACTGGAAGAAGTCATGCATATGCAGTGTATGACAGACAGACCGTGAATCTATCTCTGTAGAGGGAGAGCCTCTAGTCTACCCACACATAGCTTGGCTCAGACATCAGGGTGATAATTGTCATGTGTGCTGTCTGAGGAAAGTTTATTTTTGAGGGAGTTGGTGAGAGGGACACACTGAGGGTACTGTACTTGGACTGGGAGTGTGTTACTGTAGGAGAGAGTCTGATTTACAAGGAGACTAGCCTCAGAACTCAGCTCAGCTGTCTGTTGTTCTGGTATTTAAGCTCCAGATTTTGAGGATTACTGGTATTCTGTATCCCAAACTACCCCTGGGCATCACATTCATCATTAGATGTACAGGAGAGCTTCGGTAGGGGCTAGGGGTCGACCTGAGTTTTTAAATAATGGGTATAACTCAACCAATGTGTTAACTGTTTGTGTCTCCCGTCCAGGTGTCCTAGTGTGTTCTGGTTGTACCCCAGAGATGGCACAGCGGAGCGGGCAGGAGGACCCGGAGCGGTACCTGTTCGTGGACCGTGCCGTGGTCTGCAACCCGGCCACGCAGGCCGACTGGACGGCCAAGAAGCTCGTYTGGATCCCCTCGGAGCGCCACGGCTTCGAGGCGGCCAGCATCCGCGAGGAGCGCGGCGACGAGGTGGTGGTGGAGCTGGCTGAGAACAGCAAGAAGGCCATGGTGAACAAGGACGATATCCAGAAGATGAACCCTCCCAAGTTCAGTAAGGTGGAGGACATGGCCGAGCTCACGTGTTTGAACGAGGCTTCAGTGCTGCACAACCTCAAGGACCGCTACTACTCTGGCCTCATCTACGTAAGTAGGATAGAAGTCCTGCTTTTGACTTCTGACTTGAGAAAACCAGGTGTAGGCTTCTTTACCTTACATTGGTATCTTATTGAAGTGGACCAGTAGCCTTTCCCCTCCCTTTTTGGTATCAATCAGCATTGTCCAATACCAAACCCACAGAGACCCCCAAAACAATTTGTCCTTAGATAAACCACCATATCCCAGGGTTCTAATAAGTTGGCAATGACATTAGCAATGTCCCAGATAACCAGCGTTTCCCCTGTGATTACGGCCCACTTAGTGACATGACATGCATTCCTGGAATAGATGAATGTCAGTTAGCCGCCTGAGACCCAGAGAGAAGGGAGGACAACTGTGATTGCCTCCACAGTTCCACAGCACCAGCTATTCCTGTGGTTCTCTCCCCAGGTGGCTGCAATAAGAGGCAGAAGGGCAGCTCGGGGGATGAGGTCATTTTGGAACGTTATTAAAGCAGAGGTTTTATGAGGGAATCTGTGAGGGATTTAGTGTTTTTTTTTAAAGGTTTCTATGGCTTATGGAGTGGTCCTAGTTAATGGCTTGTTGGCTGATGTGGGAATATGTAATTAGTTCCCATGGGTTGCATTTTCAGCTCTCTAACCCTGACCCCTCTCAATAACAAACATTAACACGCTCCAATGCTCTAGGGCAGGGTTCACCAACTGGTGGCCCACGGCCAGATTAAAACATTTTTGGTTATTTTATTTTTTATTTTGTTTTATTGTTGGACATAGCTAAAATACTTTTAAAACACCAGGAAATCAACTCCAAGTGATTTTAATTTTGGAAATCTGTTCAAGTATTCCCACWCATAATTGAGAGAAACATGGYATCGTATAGAAATGGTTTTAAATTATTATGTTTTAGTCAAATATTATATKGGTTTGAGCTTCTTGCTACAAATTATTTGTAATTATGTACCAGCTCCCCGACCATCTGGTCAATAAATTTTTTTTGATGATCCCTACTAGTAACAAAGTGGGCCATTTTGTCATAGTAACTGACCTGCTAGAAATGACAAGAAGGCATCTCGACCCAAACCCTATGCCCCGTCCAACACACTCCCCGGCAGGGGCTGGATTGCTAGGTGAGCACCAGGCTTTAGTGAGGCCCTGTCGGTGCTCCATCCATCCATYTGGCTAGTAGTGCTAATGTAATGGCTCCCTGCCAATGGGCCTGATCTGCAGTAATCAGCCAGCCAGGGAGGGGGGCTCATGCTGAGTCATTCACACAGACTAACTGTYCCGCCTTCACAGGGCTCTTTGTCTCCCTGCAGATAAGCAACAGCTGGCCCTGAATAACTGGCATATTTTCAACCTTCAGTAGTACTGTACCTAACCTACTACTTGATTAAAAAATAACTCCCTGTCAAGTAGGGCTGACCACATTTAGTCAACTGGTTGATTGTTTGGTCGTAAATAGATTTTGTTTTTCATGGTGCACAAGACACCTGTCTATTTTGCGCCTGTCCACAGAGATGGCACAGTCCATCACTCTTATGACATGTGTACAACTGATATTGTAAATGGTTATATACAGTAAGAATAATGGTGCAACACTAATAAATATATTATTTTATAACAAATGCGCTTTCTCCCGTGAGGGATAGCGGTCGCTGTCCGTGGTTCTGAAATGTAATCTTCAGGGCGCTGTTGAATTGGCGCCTTTCTCTATGTTGCTTAGTGCATAATGGCGTCGTTAACCAGCATGTTGGTGTTGAGAACAATGCGGCGGAGGCAGCAGCGGAGTTAGGAAACGAGGAAGCAGCCCTTGCCTTAATTGTCTAAGAAAATTGAGGAGAGAGGAAACCCCAACTTTATTAGGTCTATAATCAATAGCCTAACTGTTAAACGTGCCTGGCTTTATAAATCATCCATATATATCTACATTATATAACCAATAAGACAGATCCTGCTTCTGTTGCCAGAATGAGTGTTTGTTTAATAGCCTACTGATTCTGTGAGCACCAAGCCTCATGCAACCTTAAAATGTAGAATAAAGCAATTTCACAAATTCAGCTGTTTTTAATCTTTGCTCTGCTGTAATAAAGTCTTTACAACGTTTTTTTCGTGAGAACAGACTCTGGTATTACATTTAATTTATTTACTGTTGTTTACGCTGTTCCAAACGGGCAGAAAATTGATATGGTAATCTAACAGCTCCTGTATGTCACACATAATGTGCACGCAGCTCTCGCTCCTAAACAATGATAATATTGTGATCTAAAAGCAGCTGTTTGGTACACAATACTCTCACAGCACTTGTTCCTATATCCCCTCCTTTTTCTTCTTCTCCAATAGTTTCCACAACTAAGTCAAATGTCTTCCACACATCTGACTTTCCCTCCTGAGCAATTCCCCCGTTTTCTTTTTCATGTCCTCCGCATCCAMTTTGCTGTCACATATGTTATGATGTTCTGAGTTTGTTATAACAAATGTATTGATGTGATTATGATAGGCTATAGGTCAGGACCTATTGGTCACGTGCATGCAATGTATACATGTTTCACGTAAAGAGAGCAAGGGTTGAGGGAAAAGGGAATGTTTTTTTAATACAAATTAGGTATTTTGGTAACCGAACCTTTCAGCCAGAGAAACAAGTAAGAAACTAAATGGCTGTAATTATGTTGCAGCTTCAGCATGGACAGTGCGATAAACACTTGTTGTGCTGTGGTGCCTGTTCACAGAGGCACTCGCTGTCATTTCTTTTTAACCTGTTAGTGATCCCTTCGCACGCCAATCCCTTTAGCGGGATCGATTTGACAACATCCAGTGAAATTGCAGAGCGCCAAATTCAAACTACAGAAATATCAATATTCAAGATTCACGAAAATATAAGTGTAATACATCAAAATAAAGCTTAACTTGTTGTTAATCCAGCCGCAGTGTCAGATTTCAAAAAGGCGAAAGCAGACCATGCGATTATCTGAGGACAGCGCCCAGCATACAAACACATGAAAATCATTTTCAACCAGGTAGGTGGCGACACAAGAGTCAGAAATAACGATATAATAAATGCCTTACCTTTGAAGATCTTCTTCTGTTGGCACTCCAAAATGTCCTTCTTTATATCCCCAAAATGTCCATTTTATTTGGCTTGTTTGATTCAGAAATACACCGGTTCCAACTCGCCCAACATGACTACAAAGTAMCTAATAAATTACCTGTAAACTTGGTCCAAACATTTCAAACAACGTTCCTAATCCAACCTCAGGTATCCTAAAACGTAAATAATCGATAAAATTAAAATTTAAGACTGGATAAACTGTTTCCAATACTGGATAAAAACAACGTGAGGCGCGTTCCGGTTCACGCGCACCAAACAGTAGAGTCCACATGGAGTGACACTTACAAAGAACAGCCATACTTCTTCATTTCTCAAAAGAAAAACATCAACCAATTTCTAAAGACTGTTGWCATCTAGTGGAAGCCATAGGAACTGCAACCAGGTTCCTATTAAATAGGGCTTCCCATAGAAAACTAGTGGGAAATACTATGACCTAAAAAAATTTCTCTCCCCTGAATGGTTTGTCCTCGGGGTTTCGCCTGCCAAATCAGTTCTGTTATACTCACCACAGATATTATTTGAACAGTTTTAGAAACTTTAGAGTGTTTTCTATCCAAATCTACCATTATTTGCATATCCTAGCTTCTGGGCCTGAGTAACAGGCAGTTTACTTTGGGCACGCTTTTCATCCGGACGTGAAAATACCCCCTATCCCTAAGAAGTTTTAACACATCGTGGCCATCGGGCTCCCTCTTGAGCTATTTGTGTCTTAATTATTTAATCAAACAGTGTGCTTAAAGCATCAGACAAGCTCAGTGCATATAGTTGATTTTATTCATTTTTTTCATTTTATTCAAAGTCTATATATGGAAAAATGCACGTTCTACAGATGACTCAGTCGACCAAGATTGTTTTAGGTCAGAGACAGCCCTACTGTCAAGTTCGCTGGATCTGTATTAGGTTTGGGCGGTATCCAGATTGTCACAACGGCCTTGTGCCATCCCGGGATATTCTGTATTACCGGCACTGAACACTAAGGGCGCCATTTTCAAAAAGGGAAAGGGGGGATACTTAGTCAGTTGCACAACTGAATGCATTCAACCGAAATGTGTATTGCACATTTAAAGATGCACTATGCAGAAATCGCCATTTCTTGGTTTCTGAAATGTGTATAGTTTGCCTAATTTCAGTTTGTGACAAAATATGCTGCTTTAATGTATGCCGGGAACAGTTGTTTTTTTGGGAGTTACCTGACTTGCTCAAGGGAAGAACGGCAGATTTTTTCACCTTGCCGGCTTGTGCATTTGAACCAGCAACCTTTCAGTTACTGGCCCAACGCTCTTAACCACTAGGCTACCCCTAGGCTACGCAACTGAGCCTCTTTAATCCGCAGGTTAGCAATGCTAACAGGTACATGTAAAATCCCATAGAGAATGCTAACTAAATGCTAACGAGAGCATTTCCGAACATTTTATACATTTTATCCTAAACTATTGMCAGGACAGCCATCCCAGCTAATAAAGTTATACAAGTAACAAAAGAATGCTACTCACAGTTTGCTGRATGAACAAAACAAAATATTTGACAGCAAGGCTCTTGATCAGGGTCTCCGTTAGCAGGTAATAGCTGCCTTTTGGCCAATAATATTTTTTAAAGCAGAGAAATAAAATCGGCACCGGCATGTCCTTGGCATTGAGAAGAAAAACATTCCCATAGAGAAATAATGCTTTTTAGCCTATTCATTGATGGAAATACTAGTCGATGTAAATACATTTGACTGGTCATGCTTATTGGTCTATAGGTTCATTTGCATAATTTAGTGCAATGAAATTGGCGCGTGTGTATATTTGTTATGTGTCTTATTTAGCACACACGCATAGCATACAGATACAGAGCTTTTGAACGGTAAATCTGTCAGACAGCGCTTTTATAAGCCCAATCATTGCACATTAATTCTAAATGCAATCGCGTGTTGAAAATAGTTTTGATGGCCACAATTAAAAAGAGCTACTCTTTTTATTTCTCAACGGAAGGCAGGCTTCATCAGCGCGTCACACACCACTTTGCAATGAGCTGAAGCCAGTATGCATTTGGAAAACATATACTTAATTGTTTGAAACCTGAACATTTTACTACATATTATGAGGAATGTTTTACCTTGCTTCAAAGTCGCCTAGGCAAATCTGACCATATCTGTGGAYGCAATTACTTTCATAAAGACTTCCATATGCCATTGAAACCAGTAGCCTATTGTTTCATAAAGACTTCCATATGCCATTGAAACCAGTAGCCTATTTGTTTTATAAAGACTTCATATGCCATTGAACCAGTAGCCTATTGTTTTATAAAGACTTCCATAATGCCATTGAAACCAGTAGCCTTTGTTCTAAAAGACTTCCATATGCCATTGAAACCAGTAGCCTATTGTTTTTTATAAAGACTTTCCATATGCCATTGAAACCAGTAGCATATGGTTTCATAAAGACTTCCATATGCCATTGAAACCAGTAGCCTATTGTTTTTATAAAGACTTCCATATGCCATTGAAACCAGTAGCCTATTGTTTCATAAAGACTTCCATATGCCATTGAAACCAGTAGCCTATTGTTTCATAAAGACTTCCATATGCCATTGAAACCAGTAGCCTATTGTTTTATAAAGACTTCCATATGCATTGAAACAGTAGCTATTGTTTTCATAAAGACTTCCATATGCCATTGAAACAGTGCATATGGTTTCATAAAGACTTCCATATGCATTGAAACAGTAGCCTATTGTTTTATAAAGACTTCCATATGCCATTGAAACCAGTAGCCTATTGTTTCATAAAGACTTCCATATGCCATTGAAACCAGTAGCCTATTGTTTTATAAAAGACTTCCATATGCCATTGAACCCAGTAGCATATGGTTTCATAAAGACTTCCATATGCCATTGAACCAGTAGCCTATTGTTTCATAAAGACTTCCATATCCATTGACCAGTAGCCTATTGTTTTATAAAGACTTCCATATGCCATTGAAACCAGTAGCCTATTGTTTCATAAAGACTTCCATATGCCATTGAACCAGTAGCCTATTGTTTTATAAAGACTTCCATATGCCATTGAAACAGTAGCCTATTGTTTCATAAAGACTTCCATATGCCATTGAAACCAGTAGCCTATTGTTTTATAAAGACTTCCATATGCCATTGAAACCAGTAGCCTATTGTTTCATAAAGACTTCCATATGCCATTGAAACCAGTAGCCTATTGTTTCATAAAGACTTCCATAATGCATTGAAACCAGTAGCCTATTGTTTATAAAGACTTCCATATGCCATTGAAACCAGTAGCCTATTGTTTATAAAGACTTCCATATGCCATTGAAACCAGTAGCCTATTGTTTTATAAAGACTTCCATATGCCATTGAAACCAGTAGCCTATTGTTTCATAAAGACTTCCATATGCCATTGAAACCAGTAGCCTATTGTTTCATAAAGACTTCCATATGCCATTGAAACCAGTAGCTCTATTGTTTATAAAGACTTCCATATGCCATTGAAACCAGTAGCATATGTTTCATAAAGACTTCCATATGCCATTGAAACCAGTAGCCTATTGTTTCATAAAGACTTCCATATGCCATTGAAACCAGTAGCCTATTGTTTCATAAAGACTTCCATATGCCATTGAAACCGTAGCCTATTGTTTTATAAAGACTTCCATATGCCATTGAAACCAGTAGCCTATTGTTTTATAAGACTTCCATATGCCATTGAAACCAGTAGCCTATTGTTTCATAAAGACTTCCATATGCCATTGAAACCAGTAGCCTATTGTTCATAAAGACTTCCATATGCCATTGAAACCAGTAGCCTATTGTTTCATAAAGACTTCCATATGCCATTGAAACCAGTAGCCTATTGTTTCATAAAGACTTCCATATGCCATTGAAACCAGTAGCCTATTGTTTCATAAAGACTTCATATGCCATTGAAACCCAGTAGCCTATTTCTCTCATGTTCTATTGGTTTTCAACATTCTTTCATTGTCCAGTAGCCAAAGGGACAATCCTAGTCATTTTAGAAACCCATGCTAGTTGTTGCATATTAGAATTCCCCAATTTCTAAATTTCTAACTGTATTTTCCCGCTAATTGCATTATGAAACAAATTTTCACACGTAGCCTACTGTCTTGTGCGCATTGCTGTGGTTATAATGTGAAGAAGTAATTGTTTATCAACATTTTAAGCTAAATGTTCTGATCTGTTGCATCAGACTCATTGCTTTAGAATGTTTTCTAGGCCTCCTGCTGGTTGAATGGATTTGGGATCTATTGTCCCACAACTGCCATAGTCTGTTTGGGCTATTTCTTTCTCGACAAGCTGACCAATAGAATATGTCAACTTTTCTAGTATAAGGAGTAGTAGATTGACAGGGGCTTTTGATTTTGCTGTTCGTTACGCATCTTGTTGGCTGAGGAAAAGTAAATGTAACGTCTTCAAAGTGTGCAGTGGAATTCAGTAAGAAGGACGCACGTCGTTGCATCCTCAACTTGCATGTCCTGTTAAGATAAATTACCATAATCTAAATGGGATTTCTGTCATTCTGAGCAACGTGGGTGGACGCCCTAATCAGGTTACCCACCCAATGGATATGGGTCCGGGTAAATTAAAATGGGGCCAGTCAAATGTCCAGGGTCACATTTTCCTAAAGGAAACCCTGCTCTTGATCCAGGATTCTCTGCTGTTACCAAACGAAGAAGCTAACCACTAAATTAGCAAACAAAATGCACAACTGCAGAGCATTTAGCAACTTTTAGACAGTTAACTTAGTTATATTTATAAGTAATCTAGCTGGCAAACATTTAGTTGTGAATGTAACTACATTACCTGGCGCGTGCTGCACAACAGCGTGTGACTCAGAAGGCTCCGGTCTGTCATTGTTGTGTGCTTGTAAACAAACACCACGTGACTGGGGACTACCGGTAAYCTTCATTATGAAAAAATGTGACAGGTGAAATGAAGAACGCAATCTTCTTGATCTCCTAACTTATTGCACAAGTTGAGTGCAGGTATTTACTTAAAGTAGCTACAAATATTCAAAGGTGTTTTAAACTTCAAAGAAATAGTTTCAATGGTAATGACGGTATTGAAAAACCATCCTGTGAACTATTTCCATATACCCCAGTATACATATACGGTATACTGCCCAAACCTAATCTGGATGCCTTTGTCGCTCTTCCATTTCCCTGTCTCTCACTCTCTCCCACCTTGTCTCTCCCTCCATCTCTTTCTTTCTCTCCATCTCTTTTAAAACATTTATTCTAACCTCCTTAGGCATCATAGTTTGTTATTTTTTCACATTTCCTCAGATCAAGTAAAGCAATGCATGAGTTACCAGGGGAGAAGTAGACTGCTGTAATTAGTAGTTAGCATGTCAGCCTAGAAGCAGCATGTGCTGCCTGCAGAGAAGTTTATTTCTATTCTAGACAATTACACCCTGACACAGTTTGGAAGGGGAGATATTCATTTTATTCTGAGAGCTTTATATTCTATATATAGTGCATTCGGAAAGTATTCAGACCTGTTGACTTTTTCCACATTTCGTTACGTTACAGCCTAATTAAAAAATGTATAAAATAATTCCCCCCCTCATCTATCTACACACAATACTCCATAATGACAAAACAAAAACAGGTTTGTAGAAATTTGCGCGAATTTATAAAAAATTAAAATGCCATATTTACATAAGTATTCTTTACGCATAAGTACCCTTTACGCAGTACTTTGTTGGAACACCTTTGACAGTGATTACAGACTCAATTCTTCTTGGGTTTGATGCTGCAAGCTTGGCACCTGTATTTGCGGAGTTTCTCCCATTCTTCTGTGCAGATCTTCTCAAGCTCTGTCAAGTTGAATGGGGAGTGTCGCTGCACAGCTATTGTCATGTCTCCAGAGATGTTAGTTTGGGTTCAAGTCTGGGCTCTGGCTGGGCCACTCAAGAACATTCAGAGACTTGTCCCGAAGCCACTCCTTTGTTGTCTTGGCTGTGTGCTTAGGATTGTTGTCCTGTTGGAAGGTGAACCTTCGCCCCCAGTCTGAGGTCCTGAGCGCTCTGGAGCAGGTTTTCAACAAGGATCTCTCTGTACTTTGCTCCGTAAATTTTTCCCTCAATCCTGACTAGTCTCCCAGTCCCCTGAAAAACATCCCCACAGCATGATGCTGCCACCACCATGCTTCACCGTAGTGATAGTGCCAGGTTTTCTCCAGATGTGACGCTTGGTATTCAGGCCAAATAGTTCAATTTTGGTTTCCTCAGACCAGAGAATCTTGTTTCTCATGGTCTGAGAGTCCTTTAGGTGCCTTTTYGCAAACTCCAAGCAGGCTGTCATGGGCTTTTTACTGAGGAGTGGCTTCCGTCTGGCCACTCTACCATAAAGGCCTGATTGGTGGAGTGCTGTAGAGATCGTGTCCTTCTGGAAGGTTCTCCCTTCTCCATACAGGAAATCTAGAGCTCTGTCAGAGTGACCATCAGGTTCTTGGTCACCTACTGACAAGGCCCTCTCCCCTGATTGCTCAGTTTGGCCGGGCAGCCAGCTCTAGGAAGTCTTGGGTGGTTCCAACTTCTTCCATTTAAGAATGATGTAGGCCCACTGTGTTCTTGGGGACCATCAACGCTGCAGACATTTTGTGGTACCGTTCCCCAGATGTGCCTCGACACAATCCTGTTTCGGAGCTCCAAGGACAATTCCTTCYACCTCATGGCTTGGTTTTTGCTCTGATATGCACTGTCAACTGTGGGACCTTATATAGACAGGTGTCTGCCTTTCCAAATCATGTCCAATCAATTGAATTTACCACAGGTGGACTCTAATCAAGTTGTAGAAACATCTCATGGATGATCAATGGAAACAGGAAGCACCTGAGCTCAATTTTGAATCTCATAGCAAAGGGTCTGAATACTGAATAAGGTATTTCTGTTGTTTTTTTAAATTATAAATGTGCAAATAATTCAAACAACCTGTTTTCTCTTGTTCATTGTGGGGTATTGTGTGTAGATTGAGGGGGGCAAAAAATATTTAATGCATTTTAGAATAAGGCTGTAACGTAACAAAATGTGGAAAAAGGGAAGGGGTCTGAATAATTTCTGAATGCACTGTATATATAGATATTATATAGAGGATATTATGTAGAGGACATGATATATACAGCTCTGGAAAAAATTAAGAAACCACTGCAAAATTATCCGTTTCTCAGGTTTTACTATTTATAGGTATGTGTTTGGGTAAAATGAACATTTTTGTTTTATTATATAAACTACTGACAACAATTCTCCCAAAATACAAATATTGTCATTTAGGTCATTTATTTGCAGAAAATGACAACTGGTCAAAATAACAAAAAAGTTGTTGTCAGAAAAGTGTTGTCAGACCTCGAATAAAGAAAATAAGTTCATATTCATTTTTAAACAACACAATACTAATGTTTTAACTTTGGAATAGTAGAGAAATCAGTATTTGGTGGAATAACCCTGATTTTCAATCACAGCTTTCATGCGTCTTGGCATGCCCTCCACCAGTCTTTCACATTGATGTRGGGTGCCTTTATGCCATTCCTGGCGCAAAAATTCAAGCAGCTCGGCTTTGTTTGATGGCTTGTGACCATCCATCTTCTTCTTGATCACATTCCAGAGGTTTTCAATGGGGTTCAGGTCTGGAGATTGGGCTGGCCATGACAGGGTCTTGATTTGATCCARARCTTGATTGACCTGGCTGTGTGTCATGGAGCATTGTCCTGCTGGAAAAAACAATCCTCAGAGTTGGGGAACATTGTCAGAGCAGATGGAAGCAGGTTTTCTTCCAGGTCAACCTTGTACGTGGTTTGATTCATGCGTCCTTCACAAAGACAAATCTGTCCAATTCCAGCCTTGCACCTCCAGATCATCACAGATCCTCCACCAAATTTCACCATGAGTGTGAGACCTGGAGAGGCCTACAAGCCAMTGTCTCAGCAAGGACCGAAATTTKAAGGCAWACAGGGGTTTCCAGATGTGCTGTCAAAGCTCTTTTGAAGAAGCACAAAGAAGCACAAACGGGCAACGTTGAGGACCGTAGACGCAGTGGTCGGCCAAGGAAACTTACTGCAGCAAATGAAAGAAACATCATGCTTACTTCCCTTCGCAATCAGAAGATGTCCAGCAGTGCCATCAGCTCAGAATTGGCAGAGAACAATGGGACCCTGGTACACCCATCTACTGTCCGGAGAAGTCTGGTCAGAAGTCGCCTTCATGGGCGATTTGCGCCCACAAAGCCATACCTCCGACGTGAAACATGGCACAGCGACTAACTATGCACGAAAACACAGGATCTGGGTGCATAAATGGCAGCAGGTGCTCTGGACTGATAAGTCAAAATTTGAAATATCTGTCTAGCAGAAGGTAGTTTGTTCACCGAAGGGCTGGAGAGCGGTACATGAATGAGTGGCTGCAGGCAACAGTGAAGCATGGTGGAGGTTCCTTGCAAGTTTGGGGCTGCATTTCTACAAATGGAGTTGGTGATTTGGTCAGAATGAATGGTCTCCTCAATGCTGAAAAGTACAGGCATCTTATCCATCAGGGAGGCATCTGATTGGCCCCAAATGTATTCTGCAGCAAGACAACGACCCCAAACATACAGCGAATGTCATTAAGAACTATCTTCAGCGTAAAGAATAACAAGGAGTCCTGGAAGTGATGGTATGGCCCCCAGAGCCCTGATCTCAACATCAACAAGTCTTGTCTGGGATTACATAAAGAGAGAGAAGCACCTGAGGCTGCCTAAATCCACAGAAGAACTGTGGAGTTCTCCAAGATGTTTGGGCCAACCTACCTGCTGAGTTCTTCAGAAATTGTGTGTACTAAAGTGTACCTAGAAGACTTGATGCTGTTTTGAAGGCAAAGCTTGGTCACACCAAATATTGATTGATGTAGATTTTCTTCTGTTCATTCACTTTGCATTTTGTTAATTGATAAATATAAACTATTAACATGTCTATTTTTGAAAGCATTCTTACTTTACAGTTTTTCTCCGCCCTGCCTAAAACTTTTGCACAGTACTGTGTGTTTTGGTTGATGTTTGATCCTGTGACTGTTYATGACTCTCAGGTCACAGGGTAAAAAAAACGGTCTCCTCTGTCTCTCTGGGGGTGCTGAAGGATATTGGTTTGTTTTTGCGAGGCTGTACATTGCKGTTTCTTTCTTGTAAAATAGGTTTCATATGCACTCCGTTGATAAAAGAACAACACCGAGGTTTACAGCGAGCTCTGCCTATCCTGAACTCTCCTGGTGCTACAGGTTCTTGACCCCTGGCTACCCTATGCTAATGAGATAGAATGTTATAGGCTGAGAACTGTAGGACTCTCAGAGCCAAAGATGGTTAATAAGCATGACTGGTGCCGACTAGGTCAAGATCCACTCCTTGCAATCCAATACAGTAGAGGCCAGGGACATTTCATAGGGAACAGTCCCACTTTGAAACTGCCACTGACTCAATRCTCAACAACGCTGATGTGCCCCAGGTGCGTATTGAAAAGAGGCTGTTGAGGGGTAAGGAAGGACACTTGCCTCCAGATGTCTGTTTTTGGTAGTACTGAGCGATAAACAATTTTRTTACTGTGAGATCAATGCGCACGTTGCACAGTTTCTCTAGAAATTAATCAGATACAGCCTGAACTGTGCAATGTAGTAGGGAGTTGTAGTTTCCAACAGGGCTAATATTCCACATTGTTTYGCYCATAAGATGCGGTAKTTAACTACAATGGCCATAATCCATTGTGCATTTACATGTCCGGTCTGTGTTTCTTTTACYCCTGCTGRAGAAGAGATKAAATAATGCGTGATTGTGAGAGGATATAGAGAGCAGCTGTTGCMCCTCAAGGTKTCTACCTGAAAGTGCATGKTCTAAATGATTGATAATTGGTATTCTGCAGTCATGCCTTATTTACTTTGAAGATCTACAAAATAGTGATTTTGTGAGACAGTATAGACAGCAGCTCTATAGAGATGAGATGATGARTTGGAATGAKATAATAGTTTAATATACACAACAAGTGAGATATTTGAGTAAAGTAATGTGAATGAAGGTTAATAGGTGATAAGCAGTAATGGACKGTCACTACCATCATGGGACTTTTATTTATTGTGTGTTACAGCATTTAACCCACATAATGCATAGTGCATTTAATGTTTTAATAATCGAAACCGAAATCGAAACAGTGAAATATTTTTTGTAATCGAACCGAAACCGAACCGACCTCAGAAAGCACTAATTGCTCAGCACTCGTTTTTGGTCAGCTGCATAGCGTTCTCGTTTCCCCTTGTGGTCTGTGGCCAACCTCAATGCCCCAAAAGGCTAAGCTTGTATGGTTGATGTGTTATTAAATGGCATGTTTCTTAACTTCAATAACAGTATCTGCTTATTCTGTACTGCACAGGTGCAGACTGGGGAATGGACGGGCCCAAGGCCTACTTTGAGTGATGGTTAGTCACCTTCATCTGCACATCCCCTCTTCATCTCCCTAAGCTCTCACTGAGCATGGTCTCTCTTTCTCAATAAACCAGTGCCTCACTTAGTTTTCCATAATAAAAATATCTAAAAGAATATTTCTTAAGTCCCCATATACCAGAACAGACGCACAAAACCACTCCTTCCTTCCCTGATCTCAGACTCGCACCTGCACAGCCCCCGATGAGTTGAGCAGATCAATTACACCACACACTTTATGAGCAAAAACTGCTTGCTCTCCTATGCGCGTATCTCCTACCACTTAGACCAGCCTATTGGAGCACCTGAAAAGCCATGCTCATATGTGAACGATTATAACACCATTCTCTCTCTAAACCCTTTGAAAATTCTATTCTCCATAATCATCGCCTCTTTTCAATATGCTATGACAATCAAAACGGAGTGGCACTGAGCTAAGCTTCGCAGACGGAACAATGTTGAGAATGAGAATGAAAACATCCACTCTCCATGGAGAGGCCCTCAACTCTTGCCGTTGCTCAGCTACGCTCAGCTTGGGCTTGGCACGGGGGACCACTTGGACATTTCCGGAGAACTGGGAACCTAGTCAACTGTGTCAGAGTTCTCCGTTGTTAACCACAGCCTGGCTATCCGGGTACACTACTTTGTTGTACTGAGAGACAGGTTCTTGTCTCACGCCTCCCTCCATCTAAGGCACAGTGCTGTGTGAGACGTATATGCTCTTGGCCGGCGTTTCACCCCGGTCTCTACTGTATTGAGAGAGAGGGACAGGTTCTTCGCCAAGGCCTCCATATACCTCCTACACGTCTCACCCCCGCCTGCAGACCCAGAGCCCCACTAATCCCCCAAGTACTCCCCAGGGGCTGCCATCCAGGCTGGGAAGCTGAGTCCTATCTCTCCCCGACCCTGRTGCTGCCTCTGGGTCTGGGCTGCGCCAGCCGGAGCGCTGATCCGTCTGCCTGGCGCTGCGCCCACTGTGGGGGGGAAGGGGCGACAGGTGGTGTGGTGTGTCCGCTGGCCCTACTCTGCTGCCAGCTAAAGGTGAGGCTTGCAACTATGTGGGGATCTGTGGATTCCGCAGGAATCTCTTCCATAACTCCATACATACTCATCGACCAGTGCACCAAGATGAATCGCACTAGAATGTTAGTTACCCCTGTGTAGCCACATACCCCTTGCTAGTGACCCCTGCATCCATKATTTTTCTCCCCAAAAAGCGACCTAGTCCCACAATGTGACTCATGAACATTCGTCACGCCGTTCTTGATTTCTTCCTTTTGTGGTGTATTTTTCTTGACATTTTAATTTGGACATTTTACTGCATTGTTAGGAGCTAGTAACATAAGCGTTTCGCTGCACCGCTATAACACCTGCTAAACTGTGTACGCGACCAATAAACTTTGATTTGATTTTGGTTTGAACAACAAATCTCTGCTTCCTCCCGAGCTTGTTGTTGCTGTGGCTGGCCCATGACCAGGCTAGAGCATATCTCTGCCCTTCCGAGGGATCTGTCTGTGTACGTATGAAAGACTGGCCATCTGGTGACCCACTCACCCCTCCCCTAATGCACACCATGATATCCCCCAAAATCACTGCACCACGTGTCGTCGCAAAGTGACCGTTCATCACATTCTGCAATGGTGATGGGGATCGTCTCATTTCCATTGTTCATGACCTTCAATATATTGGCATTATTTTTATACCACATAACACAATGCCACAAACCCCAGTCATGCTGCAGCCAAATAGAGTGCAGTAAAAGTCCCCTGTGGTCCAAAGACTGAGATAAGAGGTATAGCAGCTAGCTGGTGTGTGAGCGGACACCTTTGTTTTATCTCCCAGAGGAGAAGGAGTGTGTGTGACTCACAATCACATTTCCCGCTGCCGCCAGGCGACAGCTGTGGCGGTGAGCTTTGCTCCGCAAGAGTCTTTAGACTAGGACCCTGCCGCTACCCCCACCCCCCACCAGTATGCCGCGGCCACACCGCCATTGTTCCAGCTCAGCAACTTGGTTAGCCGACCTCGGGCCCCTCTGCAGCCCCCTGTCTTTTGCCTCCCCTGCCCCAACACACTAGACACCATAGTTACATGAATGTGTCTCTGCCGCCCACCTAAGCTTGGACTGACCAAGAGAGAGGGACTGAGAGATGGAGAGAAAGGGTGCATGGACACAGAGAGAAAGGCAGAATGGGAAATGGACCCTTCTACATAATCACCCGTCCCCCCTCTCTTACTTGGTTAATGGAATATCCTGGCCGGCAGACTGTAGACAGGGATTAACCCTCTCCTGCCCCCCCACGTCTGACACTGCAGGGATGATATGGCAGTTTTATACGCAACTGCAACAACCCCCATTTAGAGATCTGCATTAGTGTTAAAGAGATCAGATTTGTTGCTCTCCGTTTCGGGTTATTACAATGCATCACACACAGCGTAACTCATTCCCTGGCTTAAGTGTGTTGGACTGCACTGAATAAAGAGCCGTCCTCAGCCGGATGCAATGAGCTGGAGGCGGAGGAGGAGAAAGCTGTGAGTGCCATGTGGGAGGAATCTCAAATGGTGCAGCACTTTGGCAGCCATCCTCCTAGCAGCATCTATATCACAGAGACTGTTTCTGTATGATCAGTTTTTGGAGGTTGGGGAGAGTGAGAGATAAGGGAAAATAAATCTCGGCCAGTGGGTGGCTCTGAACCAGAGGCAACCAGTRTTTTTATGATGCCTAATCATTATGATGGTAATGTTTTAATCTCAGTGCCMGTAGCAGCAAACTGAAGGTCAACCTTATCATTAGGCTACTTTGATACGGACCAGCAATGATCTTCATTCTCTCATTCCCTCTACGCCACCTGTATGTATCCTTTCACATCTTCACTGTCCTTCCACCACCATACAAGCCAAGGTCAGGATATTACTCTGTTTGTGCTTAGTCACTGTCCACTAAGCAGTTCACACTCCTTTTCGTCCCCACAGTGACTGTACGTACATACCCCAAACCAGGAAGCCATGGATTACAGGCAACATTCGCACTGAGCTGCCGCTTTCAAGGTGCGGGACTCTAACCCGGAAGCTTACAAGAAATCCTGCTATGCCCTGCGACGAACCATCAAACAGGCAAAGCGTCAATACGGGCTAAGATTGAATCATACTACACCGGCTCCGACGCTTCCTTATGTGGCAGGGTTTGCAACTATTACAGACTACAAAGGGAAGCACAGCCACGAGCTACCCAGTGACACGAGCCTACCAGACTAGCTAAACCACTTCTATGCTCGCTTCGAGGCAAGCAACACAGAGGCATGCATGACAGCATCAGCTGTTCCGGACGACTGTGTATCACGCTCTCCGTAGCTGACGTGAGTAGACCTTTAAACAGGTCAACATACACAAGGCTGCGGCGCCAGACGGATTACCAGGACGTGTGCTCCGGGCATGTGCTGACCAACTGGCAGGTGTCTTCACTGACATTTACAACATGTCCCTGATTGAGTCTGTAATACCAACATGTTTCAAGCAGACCACCATAGTCCCTGTGCCCAAACACAAAGGCAACCTGCCTAAATGACTACAGACCCGTTAAACTCACTCCATGAAGTGCTCTGAAATGTTGGTAATGGCTCACATCAACACCATTATCCCAGAATCCCTAGACCCACTCCAATTTGCATTCCGCCCAAACAGATCCACAGATGATGCAATCTCTATCGCACTCCACACTGCCCTTTCCCACCTGACAATAGGAACACTTATGTAAGAATGCTATTCATTGACTACGGCTCAGCGTTCAACAACATAGTACCCTCTAACTAAGGATCCTGGGACTAAACACCTCCCTCTGCAACTGGATCCTGGACTTCCTAACGGACCGCCCCCAGGTGGTGAGGTAGGTAGCAACACATCTGCCACGCTGATCCTCAACACTGGAGCCCCAGGGGTGCGTGCTCAGTCCCCTCCTGGACTCCCTGTTCACCCACGACTGCATGGCCAAGCAGCCTCCAACACCATCATTAATTTTGCAGACGACACAACATGTGGTAGGCCTGATCACCGACAACGCACGAGACAGCCTATAGGAGGAGGTCAGAGATCTGGCCGAGTGGTGCCAGAATAACAACCTCTACCTCAACGTAACCAAGACTAAGGAAATGATTGTGGACTACAGGAAAAGGAGGACCGAGCATGCCCCAATTCTCATCGAAGGGCTGCAGGGGACCAGGTTGAGAGCTTCAAGTTCCTTGGTTCCACATCAACAACAAACTTAGAATGTCCAAACACACCAAGACAGTCGTGAAGAGGGCACGACAAAGCCTATTCCTCCTCAGAAACTAAAAAATTTGGCATACTTCCTGAGATCTTTAAAAGGTTCTACAGCTGCAACATCGAGAGCATCCTGACTGGTTTGCATCACTGCCTGGTACGGCAATTGCTCGGCCTCTGACCGCTGGGCACTACAGAGGTAGTGCGTACGGCCCAGATACATCACTGGGGCTAAGCTGCCTGCCATCCAGGACCTCTCACCATGCGTGTCAGAGGAAGGCCTAAGAATTGTCAAAGACCCCAGCCACCCAGTCATAGACTGTTCTCTCTACTACCGCATTGCAAGCGGTACCGGAGTGCCAAGTCTAGGACAAAAAAGCTTCTCAACAGTTTTTACCCCCAAGCTATTAGACTCCTGAACAGTAATCAAATGGCTACCCGGACTATTTGCATTGTGTGGCCCCCCAACTCCCTAACCCCTCTTTTTACGCTGCTGCTACTCTCTGTTGATCATATATGCATAGTCACTTTAAACTATACATTCATGTACATACTACCTCAATTGGCCCGACCAACCAGTGCTCCCGCACACCGGGCATTGTGCCCCGCCACCCACCACCCACCACCCATCAACCCCTCTTTTTCGCTACTGCTACGCTCTGTTCATCATATACGCATAGTCACTTTAAACATATCTACATGTACATACTTCCTCAATCAACCTGACTAACCGTTGTCTGTATGTAGCCTCGCTACTTTTATAGCCTCGCTACTGTATATAGCCTATCTTTATACTATTGTTTTATTTCTTTACTTACCTATTGTTCAACTAATATCTTTTTACACTATTGGTTAGAGCCTGTAAGTATGCATTTCACTGTAAGTCTACTACACCTGTTGTATTTGGCGCACGTGACAAACTTTGATTTGATTTGCTTCATCATCATTAGTAAATGGTGATAGTGGTGATTCCCTGTGGGCACTGAAGGGATTTGTTAGCTCTTTCTCATTACATGACAGCTGACTGGTCCACAATTGTTTCAGATGGTTTCTCTTCACCTGGCAAACCTGTATATTAAATGTTACAAAAAAAGGTGATTATCAAATCACGGTGTCTTCAGATTCCCGTTTTTCACACTGAATGACATAAACTTCTTCTCCTGCAGACGTACTCTGGCCTCTTCTGGTGGTGATCAACCCCTACAAGTACCTGCCCATCTACTCCGAGAACATCATAGAGATGTACAGGGGGAAGAAGAGACACGAGATGCCCCCTCACATCTACGCCATCTCAGAGTCCGCCCTACAGATGCATGCTCCAAGGTAAGTCTCAATTGGTTATGGTTATCCCTCCCTTCACCACAGCCATCAATGTCAATGCACAAAATATGCGGCATATGTTTGCTACACAGGGAAATTGTATGAATGATCTGATTCAGTCTACTGGAACCAGAAATTCAAAGCCAACTTAACTGGTTGTTTTGGATTAAGGCTGTTGTTGAGAGGCAGTCAACCGGTAGGAACGGTACATACTGATATTAGGACAGGCTTGTCTGCACTTATCTCCCAGGTCTGTGATGTTAGTGGAGCCTGATTGGTCATTTGTCATGTTAATTGTACATTGTCAGTTCCCCAAGGCCAGATGTTGTTGTGTTTCAATTTGTAACTGTTGCTAGGGGATGAACAGCCATTATGTCATCATTTTAGTTTGTCGATTTTTGGGGGGGGGGGGGGCTTCTGTAAATTGTCGAAATGTTACTTTTCCCCTGTTGCATTTGGCGGCATCTCCGTTAGCTCTACTGTTACAATACTCAAGGCTTCCGCTCTCAAGTTACCAAACCAAAACAAGCCACGTTCACCATCGCCAACGCTCATAAAGTTGGTTAACAGTCGCCCTGTGATTTACGGGATTACTACTCAATTTCAACAGCTTTAGGGCCATTCATTTCACTAGAAGCTTAATTGAAACCATCAGCTGAACCATGGTTTGTTGCTATACTAAAGTCGCCCCCAATTATTTTGATTTAGTGCACTGGCCAACTCTGTAGTAGCCCTAAATTCATGCAAGCATCTCCAGCATTATGGTATCAAATGGCACCTATTGAGGAAAAAGGGCTCTGTTGAAACAGTCCAAAGGAGCTGGTCTTATTTCTCTGTTCATATTTCCACCTCCAGAGAGAAATTCATTTTGCCAGCAATGTCTGAATGTGGGGAGCACAGTGGAAAGGGGAAGTGAAGGATGACTGGGTTTTTTCCATGAAGTGCTGATACCTCAGAACTATGCACTTCTCAGCACCACTATGGCTATAAGTACCAAT
Organism: Salvelinus sp. IW2-2015; assembly: GCF_002910315.2. Classification (NCBI taxonomy): domain Eukaryota; kingdom Metazoa; phylum Chordata; class Actinopteri; order Salmoniformes; family Salmonidae; genus Salvelinus; species Salvelinus sp. IW2-2015. The sequence continues at coordinate 2,148,478 of NC_036838.1, read as the reverse complement.
GGGTCTAAATTTCAGCTTGAGAACCCAAAGCCTTTAGTCACTGCAGAGAGAATCCACTTCAGACCTCTTCAGATTGCCAGAGGCTTTGACTTTGTCTCTGGCATGGTCAAAGTATGTTGACGCACCGCAGTGTTGGGTGAAGAAAACATACACCCAAAACTTTTAGAATGGCATCTGATTCCATAACACAATAAGGGTGAATATGTGACTCAAATAGATTCACAATCCTATATGTGATGTTAAATCCAGCTTGTAATAGACGTAAATCTTCCAAGGTTCGTGATGAGCGAGAACTTATCTCCTGCAGCGTCTACTAGCCTATAGGTTCTGCCGCATGGCAACCGGAGTGCCAAGTCTAGGACAAAAAGCTTCTCAACAGTTTTTACCCCCAAGCCATAAGACTTCTGAACAGGTAACCAATGGTTACCCGGACTATTTACATTGTGTGCCTCCCCCCAACCCCTCTTTTACGCTGCTGCTACTTTCTGTTTATCTTATATGCATAGCCACTTTAACCATACATCCATGTACATACTACCTCAATTGGCCCGACCAACCAGTGCTCCCGCACATTGGCTAACTGGGCTATCTGCATTGTGTCCCACCACTGCCAACCCCTCCTTTTACGCTACTGCTACTCTCTGTTCATCATATATGCATAGTCACTTTAACCATACACTCTGTACATACTACCTCAATAAGCCTGACAACCTGTGTCTGTATATAGCCTTGCTACTCTTATTTCAAATGTATTTTTACTGTTGTTTTATTTTCTTTACTTACCACACACACACACACACACACACACACACACACACACACACACACAACACACACCACATACCTTTTTTCGCACTATTTGGTTAGAGTCTGTAAGTAAGCATTTCACTGTAAGGTCTACACCTGTTTGTATTCGGCGCACGTGACAAATAAACTTTATTTGATTTGATTTGCCCAGCAGGAGAAGCCTGCATAACCCTATTCCTCACATCAGTAGAAAAATAGTGACGGGCAGAATTGATTTACAAGGAGTTGCTTAAAGAAAGCACAACAGCTCTGTTTCTTTCTTGGAATATATTGATCACATTTGGTTTATTTAATGTATTTTATATCTTATACTCCAAGTAGAAATAGCCACATTATCTGTCACAGACACCCATTATTTTTTATTTATTTTTTACCTCTGTTTAGCAAGGCAAGTCAGTTAAGAACAAATTCGTATTTTCAATGACAGCCTAGGAACAGTGGGTTAACTGCCTTGTTCAGGGGCAGAACGACAGATTTTTACCTTGTCAGCTCAGGGATTTGATCTTGCAACCTTTCAATTACTAGTCCAACTCTCTAACCACTAGGCTACCTGCAGCTACCTGCTGAGCTGTCCTGTCCCAGACACCTGACTAAACCAACATATCATTCCAGGCAGCAAACAATCCTTACCAGTCCCCCTTTCTCTCCCACTCTAATTAATCCAGAGTTTTTACACCAGCGTGTGTTTGTTTTTGCACAGCTCCTCTTGACCTCTTAACTCTTTTTCTGGATCTTGGGGCGAGGGACAGCTCCCCAGCAATACTATCTAGGTACAGACTCTGGATGTCCATAGGGCTGTGCTATTGGTGTGGATGCACATCACGGAGCACCATCCCATGACTGTCACAACAACAGACATCATAGCGAGATGTCTGAGAGAGTTGGCTCTCTTTCCCTCTGCCTGATATAGCTGGGAGGCACCGCAGGCTGGGAGCTGTGACTGGGACCAGACCAGTGAGAGCAGAGAGGATGACCTGCATTTGGCAGCACAATGGGACCTTTTGTCTCTGTGGCGAGYGCTTGTCCGTCCAGTGGGGGTTGGTTGTGACGAGTTGGGCAGTRCCGTCATCCAGGCCCTGCCTGGTGTCAGTTTAGACAAGGAGGAAGCTCCCTCRCGGTGTGGAGAATGTGTGCATTGACACTTCAAGTAGTGTCCTCTGTGAAGAATCTTCCCAAAGACACTGGTTGAATGTTCTGGTAATGTAGTGGTAATGCCACTATTGGACATTGCATGTGCATGCAAATACATAGTGCTTCCCTAATCATACTTTTGTTATGAGCCCTACTTGTCCCATGACCCAGTGAGTTTTTCCCATTACCCCTTCACACCCTCCAGATTTCTCACACCCTGAMRATCTGCATGGACGTAGGGGTGGGGGGCAGGGACTGGAGACTTGGACTCGGAATAAGTGCCATTCCAAATCCAAATCACTTCTTTGTTTTCGCTTCATTTCACCCATTTAAATGAGGCATCGGTTTCTACCAATAACCAATTTAGAAATGAAAGGATACCTCAGGACCTGCAGTTCCTATGGACTTTTATGCAGGCTTGTCACAGTGGTATCCAAACAGCAAGGACAGAGGGATGACGGGGAGTGACAAGAAAGTAAGGGGAGGGAATCTCAATTAAGCCAGAGCCGAGGCTTGTCCTACTTCAATATTTAGAATACATTAGATCATGGGGCATAATGCAAAATAACACACACCTGCCATTCCTGGTAAAGTGAATAGAGACGTTCATAATATCCTTTTCCCCCTATCATGAGACTGACCTGAGGAAAACACCAGCAGTTGAAAGTCTGATGACCAAAATGTACCATTTATTAAGATACAACGGCCCTGAGGACATTGAAACAGGCTCATTTTACTGTATGCTAGCTCTGCCAAAAGCCAATCCACGCTGGGGTGACAACACAGAGAGGAATTCTCACTGTGAGCACGGCACATAGTGTATTTTTTTCAGATGAGTGGTCAGCCAATGTGGCTCAGGCCTGGCTGAGAAACAGAACCAGCTGTCCCGAGACGGCGCACCAACCGCACCGCGCAGGAATTGGCAGGAGGTGGTTTGAAGTAATTTTTCATTAGTCACACACAACTGGAGGAACTGATTTGATCTCATCTACAGCTTCCCGGAGAGCGGCCAGCCACAAGACCACCTGCCGGACCGTCAGAAAGGCCCCCCGTAGAGCACGGGAGACCGCATTCCTCTAACGACCAGGGCTCAGTCCAAGCCAGAGCCAAAACAAAGGGGAGAACGTGGACCTGGGGCCTGATCTGAAGCCATTGTATTCCTGGAGCCAAGATGTTCTAATAAATTAAAATCAAGACGAAACATGAAAGGTGTTTCAAAGGGAGAAGCACATTGTAGCATACTGAACACTTTTGGACACCATGGAACGTGAGAGATGACATTTCCCATCCCTTGTAATCGTTCAATCCAGCCTGACCGAGGCTGAATTCCACGGTGAGATCAAACGCATTCCTCAATGTTCTAACGTCATTCCTCTCTCTCTATCTCGAACTTGTCACTACAGAACCAAAATCCTGACACAACAGAAAAGGATGACTTGGCTATAGCTGCAGTCAGTCTCACCCTAACCCCGGACAGAAAAGGAAACCGGGAATCAGCAGGTCTTGCCCTCTCAGTGTCTGTGTGGCTTCGTTCCTCCCACCCAGGGTCGTTAGGAGTCCCTTAGCCTCCTCCCGCCTCTGCAGACAATGATTTATTCTTTATTCACCCAGAGGATATACAGCAGCCCAATGGCCACCCCTGCATCTTTGCCATTGAACTGTAATGGCCAGCAGATAGGTTTGGTCACTGCAAGAAACACTTAAAAAGTTCAAGGGTAATGGATATTCTCTAGCTTCCTCAATGTGGTACGTTGGTATAATGATGGTGGAGCGTTGGCATAGTGATGGTGGGCATTTGGCTCCACTGGCTTAATGTCCAGCTGTTTTAAAAACCCTAGAGGGAAAAGGCCTTCGAAATGGATCATTGTCAGCATATTCCAGAACTTTATAGGTTTAGACATCAACCACTGCTCGTATTATATCTCTAGGGAAAATGGCTGTGTGCTGCCAGTATTGCCGGGACCTGCCGTGGATCTCAGGGGAGGCTAAAGAAACAGCTAGACCTCTGCTCTGTCTGGAGGGCTCGGTCGTTTAGGTGCTCAGACTGCAGAGTGTCTCCAGGGACATCCTTCCCATGTTTGGCAGCTGGAAACATCAGAAAGTGCTGAATCTGCTGATATTCAGAGGTAAAAACTCCCTGCAGTTTGAATGAGTTTAGGGACAGAAAGACTTGGAAATTGGGGGGGAATGGACAAATTATCTCAATTCCATAACATATGAGAAAAGCAACAGAGCAGGATAACTCAATCAAAGCTGCTTCAACAATTAGGCTAATAAAAATCCCATGGTACCACAAGCTGTTCCAACTATTAGGCTAATAAAAATCCCATGTACCATGGTACAATCCCATGGACACTATCTAGAACCTAAAAGGGTTCCTTAGCTGTCCCCATAGGAGAACCCTTTGAATAACCCTTGTTGGTTCCAGGTAGAACCCTTTTGGTTCCAACTAGAACAGCTTTGAGTAGTTCCATGTAGAACCCTTTCCACAGACGATTCTACATGGAACCATAAATGGTTCTACATGGAACCATAAGTTTCTCCTATGGGACAGCCGAAGAACCCTTTTGGAAACCTTTTTCTAAGAGTGTAGAGGAAATGAGGGATTGAATTTGATTAAACACATTAATCAGTAGCGTAATTCATCAAGTACTTTCAGCATCCATAACTGCATGTGGTCAATGTTCTTCTGAACCAGGTAAAAGCAAGAGAACACTCACCAAAACATAAAACATTGTTATGTCATTTTTCTTGTGTTACTATTTGATATTTTTTTTTTAGCTTTAGTTTATTAGTAAATATTTTCTTAACTCTACTTCTTGAACTGCATTGTTGGTTTAAGGGCTTGTAAGTAAGCATTCACGGTAAAGGTCTACTACACCTGTTGTATTCGGCGCATGTGACATATAAGATTTTGATTTGATTTGATTCAGAAAATTTGATCAAGCCTGTATTTCTTGTCTCTACTTGGAATTCCTTAAAAAATGTGGGTCTCTTTTCAATAGATTAACAATCATCTCTGTGTGTACTCAGTGTGTTCTAGTACTCACAGGAGCCAAGCACAAAGCCTTGGCATTTTTCAAAAGAACTTTGGCCATGAAAACCATTACAGGTCTTATTGGTACCAGGTGGTCAAGGGATGCATAGGCGGGTCCCAGAGTGTACACACTAGGCCTACATCGTAATAACACACCCACAATCGTTTTGAGTCTAGACCGTACATTGTACATGAGGTCTCCCATCCTCGGAAATTTTCCTCCACACCATTTACTTAACACTTCGTTATCTTTGAGACTATTATCGAAAGACATTGAGGTCCTTTCACACATTTATTTGATTGATTCATTTAGTGACGGAGAGGTTCCTATGAGAACAATGTAGGCTTATTGCTCAAAGATTATGAGGCCAATATAGATCTGTCTTGAGTGGACCTAATGGCCTATCCAAACACAAGAAGAGTCCTTACAGAGGCCATTCAATCTCACAAAGCCTTGCTGTTTGGACAATATGTTGTGAGGCACAGTGTTGCCGTTGATGCGAGTTCAGTCCACTCTTGAAATCCCCATGCTGACATGGCGTTTCTTCTCTCACCAACACATGGTTTCATTCAAGAGAAACATCAGCGCTTCGCATTTCTTAACGACACGTTCCAGAAATGTGTCAAATTAGCCCCTTGTAACTGACTGGACGCCATCAGTCCAGAGCCACGAGGGAGATTATGGAAAGATCTGGAGAAGTAATTAATGGCAGATGTGTGGGTCTAGTTGTGGTGGGGGGAGCCTAGTTACACAACCAGGGCTTTGTAATGTTACACCTCATTTAACCCTCCATCTGGCAATTGGCTGGCATCTCAGAAATGCTGGGATAATGACTGGCCCCTGGAAAGGTTTAGACACCCTTAAGGGACTACAGATGAAAATGATCCGGCTAGCTAAATCTGCACAGTTGCAGAAATGTGACCAAAGTGCATTGTTCATGTTAAGTATACTTACCTAATAAATACATGAAGCAAATGCCTGTTCCTCGTGGCTAAATTTGAACGTCAATGTCCAAAGGGATGTGATACTATCATCACGATCACAGCATTAGGAGATGAAATCATGGCACTGAGATAATGCCGTGATGATATCCATGACACTATGCAGTGATCCAGCCAACATTTTCATACAACCAGTACAGGTCACCAGCCGCCAAATCAACTGGTAACTGAAATCAAGGTTATAGACCACTGCTCAGGGGAGAGCAGCAGCTGGTATCTGCTATCTCCAACCTACAAACCTCCTTTTGACCAAACCGCTGGTTGGCTGGTGTAGGCTATGAATGACTTATAACTGGCAATAA
>NC_036838.1:2122326-2139348 GCF_002910315.2 Salvelinus sp. IW2-2015 | reverse complement strand
TGCTCTGGACTGATGGCGTCCAGTCAGTTACAAGGGGCTAATTTGAACATTTCTGGAACGTGTCGTTAAGAAATGCGAAGCGCTGATGTTCTCTTGAATGAAACCATGTGTTGGTTGAGAGAAGAAACGCCCATGTCAGCATGGGGATTTCAAGAGTGGACTGAACTCGCATCAACGGCAACACTGTGCCTCAYCAACATAGTTGTCCAACAGCAAGGCTTTGTGAGATTGAATGGCCTCTGTAAGGACTCTCCCTTGTGTTTGGATAGGCCATTAGGTCCACTCAAGACAGATCTATATTGGCCTCATAATCTTTGAGCAATAAGCCTACATTTGTCTCATAGGAACCCTCTCCGTCACTAAATGAATCAATCAAATAAAATGTGTGCAAAGGACAGTACCTCATGTCTTTCGATAATAGTCTCAAAGATAACGAAGTGTTAAGTAAATGGTGTGGAGGAAAATTTCCGAGGATGGAGACCTCATGTACAATGTACGGTCTAGACTCAAAACGATTGTGGGTGTGTTATTACGATGTAGGCCTAGTGTGTACACTCTGGGACCCGCACTGCATCCCTTGACCCACCTGGTACCAATAAGACCTGTAATGGTTTTCATGGCCAAAGTTCTTTTGAAAAGAATCCAAGGCTTTGTGCCTTGGCTCCTGTGAGTACTAGAACACACTGAGTACACACAGAGATGATTGTTAATCTATTGAAAAAGAGACCCACATTTTTTAAGGAATTCCAAGTAGAGACAAGAAAATACAGGCTTGATCAAATTTTCTGAATCAAATCAAATCAAATCTTATATGTCACATGCGCCGAATACAACAGGTGTAGTAGACCTTACCGTGAAATGCTTACTTACAAGCCCTTAAACCAACAATGCAGTTCAAGAAGTAGAGTTAAGAAAATATTTACTAAATAAACTAAAGCTAAAAAAAAAAATCAAATAGTAACACAAGAAAATGACATAACAATGTTATAACAATGTTTTGGTGAGTGTTCTCTTGCTTTTACCTGGTTCAGAAGAACATTGACCACATGCAGTTATGGATGCTGAAAGTACTTGATGAATTACGCTACTGATTAATGTGTTTAATCAAATTCAATCCCTCATTTCCTCTACACTCTTAGAAAAAAGGTTTCCAAAAGGGTTCTTCGGCTGTCCCCATAGGAGAAACCTTATTGGTTCCATGTAGAACCATTTATGGTTCCATGTAGAATCGTCTGTGGAAAGGGTTCTACATGGAACTACTCAAAGCTGTTCTAGTTGGAACCAAAAGGGTTCTACCTGGAACCAACAAGGGTTATTCAAAGGGTTCTCCTATGGGGACAGCTAAGGAACCCTTTTAGGTTCTAGATAGTGTACCATGGGATTGTACCATGGTACCATGGGATTTTTATTAGCCTAATAGTTGGAACAGCTTGTGCGTACCATGGGATTTTTATTAGCCTAATTGTTGAAGCAGCTTTGATTGAGTTATCCTGCTCTGTTGCTTTTCTCATATGTTATGGAATTGAGATAACATTTGTCCCATTCCCCCCCAATTTCCAAGTCTTTCTGMCCCTAAACTCATTCAACCTGCAGGGAYTTTTTACCCTGAATATCAGCAGATTCAGCACTTCTCTGATGTTTCCAGCTGCCAAACATGGGAAGGATGTCCCTGGAGACACTCTGCAGTCTGAGCACCTAAACGACCGWGCCCTCCAGACAGAGCAGAGGTCTAGCTGTTTCTTTAGCCTCCCCTGAGATCCACGGCAGGCCCGGCAATACTGCAGCACACAGCCATTTTCCCTAGAGATATAATACGAGCGTGGTTGATGTCTAACACCTATAAAGTTCTGGATATGCTGACAATGATCCATTTCGAAGGCTTTTCCCTCTAGGGTTTTTAAAAAGCTGACATTAAGCCAGTGGAGCCAAAATGCCCACCATCACTATGCCAACGCTCCACCATCATTATACCAACGTACCACATTGAGGAAGCTAGAGAATATCCATTACCTTGAACTTTTAAGTGTTTCTTGCAGTGACCCAAACCTTCTTGCTGCCATTACAGTTCAATGGAAAGGATGCAGGGGTGGCCATTGGGCTGCTGTATATCCTCTGGGTGATTAAAGAATAAATCATTGTCTGCAAGAGGCGGAGGAGGCTAAAGGACTCCTAACGACCCTGGGCGTGGGAGGAACGAAGCCACACAGGACACTGAGAGGGCAAGACCTGCTGATTACCCGTTTCCTTTTCTGTCCGGGGTTAGGGTGAGACTGACTGCAGCTATAGCCAAGTCATCCCTTTTCTGTTGTGTCAGGATTTTGGTTCTGTAGTGACAGTTCGAGGATAGAGAGAGAGGAATGACGTTAGAACATTGAGGAATGCGTTTGATCTCACCCGTGGAATTCAGCCTCGGTCAGMCCTGGATTGAACGATACAAGGGATGGGAAATGTCATCTCTCAACGTTCCATGGTGTCCAAAGTGTTCAGTATGCTACATGTGCTTCTCCCTTTGAAACACCTTTCATGTTTCGTCTTGAATTTAATTTATTAGAACATCTTGGCTCAGGAATACAATGGCTTCAGATCAGGAGCCCCAGGTCCACGTTCTCCCCTTTGTTTTGGCCTTGGCTTGGACTGAGCCCTGGTCGTTAGAGGAATGCGGTCTCCCGTGCTCTAAGGGGGCCTTTCTGACGGTCCGGCAGGTGGTCTTGTGGCTGGCCGCTCTCCGGGAAGCTGTAGATGAGATCACAATCAGTTCCTCCAGTTTGTGTGACTAATGAAAAATTACTTCAAACCACCTCCTGCCAAATTCCTGCGCGGTGCGGTTGGTCGCCCGTCTCGGGACAGCTGGTTCTGTTTCTCAGCCAGGCCTGAGCCACATTGGCTGACCACTCATCTGAAGAAAATACACTATGTGCCYTGCTCACAGTGAGAATTCCTCTCTGTGTTGTCACCCAGCGTGGATTGGCTTTTGGCAGAGCTAGCATACAGTAAATGAGCCCTGTTCAATGTCCTCAGGGCCTTGGTAAMCTCTTAATAATGMGCTACTTTTTTGTCATCAGACTTTCAACTGCTGGGTTTTTCCCTCAGGTCAGTCTCATGATAGGGGAAAAGATATTGAACGTRTCTATTACTTTACCAGAATGGCAGGTGTGTGTTACTTTGCATTATGCCCCATGATCTAAGTATTCTAAATATTGAAGTAGGACAAGGCCTCYGGCTCTGGCTTAATTGAGATTCCCTTCCCTTACTTTCTGTCACTCCCCGTCACTCSCTCTGTCCTTGCTGTGGCAGCTATAGTCCAGTYGTACACAACCTGTCTCTTGTAATTTATCTCACTCCTGAGGTAAATATTAAACACAGATTTCCTAAACGTGTACTGTACCAGTCCTTAGTCTGCGTCCACTAAACAACACACACTGAATAAAATGTCCAGGATGTCCGCGGGCTGTTCAAACTTCTCAAAATGATGAATCCGCCCAGCTAGCCTAGCCTATCACATTCTCTTTCTAAGGACCCATTCTCAGAAGATCCACATTGGAAATGAAACTAGATTTTGGTCTGTCTATTTTTTTTATTTCCCATCTGTAAGTCATGTGTGCTGAGGACCAACTCCTGTTCTGCCCATATCAGAAGCCCTGCCACGCTGTTTATGCCCCATATCAGAACCCTGCCACTGCTGTTTAATGCCCCAGATCAGAACCCTGCCACTGCTGTTTAATGGCCCCATATCAAAAGCCCTGCCACTGCGTTGAATCCCCCATATCAGAACCCTGCCACTGCTGTTGAATGCCCCATATCAAAGCCCTGCCACTCCAGTTGAATGCCCCCATACTCAGAAGCTCCTGCCACTGCAGTTAATGCCCCATATCAGAAGCCCCCACGCATTTGAATGGCCCCATATCAGAAACCCTGCCACTGCAGTTGAATGGCCCAATCAGAAACCCTATGCCCTGCCACTGCAGCTTAATGGTCCCCATATCAGCAAGCCCTGCCACTGCAGTTGAATGGCCCCATATCAGAAGCCCTGCCACTGCAGTTGAATGCCCCCATCAGAAGCCCTGCCACTGCAGGTGAATGCCCCATATCAGAAGCCCTGCCACTGCTGGAATGCCCATATCAGACCCTCCACTCTGTTAATGGGCCCCATATCAAGAACCCTGCCACTCTTTAATGGCCCCATACAGAAGCCTGCCACCAGTTATCATGCCCCCAAAGCCCTGCCACCTGCTGTTAATGCCCCATCTCAGAAGCCCTCCCACTGCTGTTTAATGCCCCATATCAGAAGCCTGCCACGCGTTAAGCCCCATATCAGAACCTGCCACTGCTTGTTAATTGCCCCAATATCAGAAGCCCTCCACTGCTGTTTAATGCCCCATATGAAAGCCCTGCCACTGTGGTTTAATCTGCCCCATATCAGAAGCCTTGCCACTGCTGTTTAATGGCCCCATATCAGAAGCCCTGCCACTGTGTTTAATGGCCCCATATCAGAAGCCCTCCACTCGTTTAATGCCGTGTTCAGGGGCCAGGGCTTGCCTCTTAATCCCATTCACAAGCAGGCACTCTTAGTGTTTGTTTTGTAGTTATTACTGCTTTAAGCACCAGATACGCTAACAGGACCAGCACAGAGAACAGTCCAAAAACCCCTATTACTGCCTGCCAGCTGTTTGCTGCAAAGACAGCTTTGCAGCTGTAACGCCTCTCGACCAATCATAATGCCTTGCTGAATTAACTGTTTTATAATGAGACGAAACTAACAAGGGAGAGGATTGGTGCATGCAGGTCTAGTCAGAGAGAACATACGCCAGTGTACAAAACATTAGAACATCTTCCAATATTGCTTGCAACGCTTTTCCCCTCAGAACAGCCTCAATTCGTTGGGCATGACTCTACAAAGTGTCAAAGCGTTCCACATGATGCGCCCCATGTTAAGACTCCAACTGGCTTCCCACATTGTGTCAAGTTGGCTAATTCCTTTGGTGTGGACCATTCGATAACACACAGGAAATGTGAGTGTGAAAACCCAGCAGCAGTTGCAGTTCTGTGACCACACTCAAACCAGTTAACCTGGCACCTACACATACCCGTTCAAAGCACTCAAATCTTTTGTCTGCCATTCAACCCTCTGAATGGCACACATACACAATCCATGTCTTAAGCTATCAAGTTAAAATCCTTGCTTTAACCTGTCTCTCCTCCCTTCCAATACACTATTAAATGGATTTTAACAGTGACACCAATAGGATATAGCTTTCACCTGGGCATCACCTGTCAGTCTATGTCATGAAAGTGTAATATTTTGTACACTCAGTTAAATACAGTATAATCTGACTAGATCCTTATGCACTGCTGGAGTCCTCCCGATGTACAGCTTAGCACTGCCCTGAGGTGTTATACTAACAAACTGACCACTCTAATGCTTTAATGGATAGCTTTTCCATACCTCTCCACACATTGTAGACTGCAAAATGGCCAAGCCAGAAATCCTTCGCGCCCCTGCTTGCTAAATTACAGTTCAAACTGTCAACAAGTTTTAGGCGTTGGACCTGCCTTCTGAATGTACAGCAGGGCAACAAAACCCACACTCTCATTTTATTGTGAAAGGCTGAAAACACCAATGTTCCTCAGTTCCAGTCAAATAAAGCACCAAATGTCAGTACATGTTTCTTATATGGCCATATTTGTCCATACATGTTCAGTACATGTTCCTGTATATGGCCAGGTATTTGTCCATACATGTTCAGTACAGTTGTTTCTGTATATGGCCAGGTATTGTCCATACATGTTCAGTACAGGTGTTTCTGTATATGGCCAGGATTGTCCATACATGTCAGATACAGGTGTTTTCTGTATATCCAGGTATTTGTCCATACATTTCATACAGGTGTTCTATATAGCCAGGTATTTGCCATACATGTCATACAGGTGTTTTTTTTACATGCCATATTTGCTTTCCATATATGGTCAGTACAGGTGTCGTCATACAGTAGATGTGAACGAGAGGCTTGCCTTCTGCCTTAGTCTAGAGTGAAGCCGAAATCACATGGTGAGACGCCCGTAGCGAGCGTCAATTCACATACACTGCATAGCGTATGCCAATGAAAATCCATAATAAACAGTTATCTATGTTCCCTATGAAGCCCCTGAGAGTTATTGTTGTGAGTTCCTTAGATGTCCTACYGGAGCCACCGTACCTGTGCTAAACCCGAGTCGTTTATAAACAACCAAGTCTTTCTTGTTCTTCTACGTAAGCGGTCCTCAAGTTTTCCAGACGTAGCCTGCCTAGGCTACATGCCTATGAAATCAACACAGGTAGGCTGCGACCTTAGCTTACTGCCCAATACATTATAAASTACATCTTTAGTCTACTTAGCATAGAGGAATTGTAATGATCTTCCCTAATTCTTTTCTACAAACGACCCCAAGCAATCTATCTGGTTATTTTACCAGAATTGCTCCGTGTAGACGTGTGAAAAATAGACTTGCTTGCTAATTTGACGAGCTATGATGCTGTTGACACACGCGGTCTGTTTTGTCTCACTCATATGCATTCTATTTCCAGCATCAGCACACTTTTCGTTAGAATTGAGCTTGAGGCTCGTGGCTGGCAGGGATGTAAACTGGAATGTGTGGAATGAGTCTGGTCACTGCATCAATCCAGCAGGGGGGATCTGAAGGGGGGAGGGGTAGTGGGGAAGCAGTCTGCCCACAGTCTACAGTGTGAGATAGGCCCTATCCCCCCTGTCTCGTGGCTGGTTGGAACTTCCCCTGGAGGAGCCAGGCCAACCAACAATGATCATCATTTTACTCTGGTTTGGACTCTGATATCTGCTGACTGACATACTACTGCTCACCACACAACACTTGGATGATGCCTTTATTTGTTGCAGAGTGCGTCTGCTATAAGTTATCAGTGCATCTGCTATAAGTTATCAGTGCTCAGAGTTCATTTTGAGACATTTCCTCTCTTTTTTCTTAAACTGATGAAAACTAGACGATCCTCAATTCAAGCTACAGACCACCAGTTTGTGTTCATTATCCACCACGGCCCAGTGGATGTGTTGTAGCTCTATTTATATCAAACTGGTGTCTGAGCTCTTCCTCCTTCAAAGCCACTTTGTTAACAGCAAAAGTGACCTCTGGAGCTGGGTTTTCAGAGCCGAGTGTTTCCACTCCATTGCCTTTCCTTAATGCATTAGCCTTCAATAGCGGAGGCTGGCCCAGGCCCAGCGGGCCACAGGCTCACAATGAGCTCACTGTCTGTGGGCTGAGATCAGCTCCCTCTGCCCCCCTCTGCTCTTCTCTCCCTCGTCCTYTCCTCCCTTGTCTCCTCTCCGTCACAAACGCACCACGCAGAGCCACTGTTCCCAAGATGTCCTACAATTTTTCACTTTGTCGCAGGTTTGACAGATGGCGACGTGTGTTTTGTTTTTGTTGTCTGTGGTCTGTGGAGGAGCTCAAGTAGAGTCATCCATCCAAGCCTGGTGGTTAACTTGTTGATTAGGCTATACATTATTAAGTCATTATTCTATTATTTTGAGCATTAATAACAAAACTTTGGTGCTGCCTTTTTCCCTTCCATGAGAGAGTCCATTACTAAAGAATTGGCCAAACACCGTACAACTAAATAGGTTTTAAAATAATTTTTATTCTTTCTTCAAATATTTTAACAACCAATCCTATCCTATTCCGTGGAGCAGCCTCTTGAGGCCATCCAAAATAATCAAGTCATGTGAAGCTGGAAAGAACACTACCAATCATGTGAATCCCACACAACGGTTCTCATGACTAGGCTATWAAACACTGTTACAGAAATAACAGCTCTGGTTGGTTCCCCATCTATGCCCACCATGGCTTCTACCCCTCAAATAGTCATCAGAGTTGTACGATCTTGGAGAGGTTGTTGAGGTCGATGCATTGGCATGAATGAATGGAATTCAAGAACGTCCTCTTGACTCGATTATATCCTTCCCGCYTCTGCAGCTGGCCAGATAAAGTGAGAGATGTTTCCACAGCAGCCTTGCTGTCTGGGCTGTGTTTGCGTCTGAAAGAGATAGGGGTTTTGGATGTAAAGGGAGACACAGGAAGGATGAGACAATGGTGTGTGTGCGWGCTTCTCAGTACGGCCATGCGTAGAGCAGCGGATGATGACATCATACCATGAAATGSCTGTAAATCCTTGTGCATCAGTGAGAATGTGTCAAGCCAGGCCCCCCACCCGTCATCAAAGCCAGGAAGAACCTGCTCAAATCAAGGAAGCTGCACTGTCCCTAATGAGCCATCCAGCTGTGCCTGTGTCCCACCCTGTTTTCCTCAGGCATCCCTATCTACAGAATAACCCATCCGACTCTGGCCTCTCTCCTCTCTCCAGTTCCCTCTTTCAAACCAGCTCTCTCCCTCCATCAGAAGACCGTGTCCTGGGGTGTGAAAGACCTTAATATCCGAGAGAGAGTGTCACTTCCAGTGACTCAGGAAGAGGTCAWGGGAAATGTCAGTGGCCAGCCGCCATCTGTAGAATCTGTAGCGGAGACGGTGAAAGACTGTTGGCCTCAGCTCAGACAGAAGAGGGGGTAAAACCCATTTGGAGAAGGGAGAAGCAAATGAAACATGTCCCGCTTCTGAGTCTGGTTTAATATCAAACGGTTTCCAACGTAGTTCTTCAGATGTGGTCAAAAACATGATTATTACGTCAAAGAATTCATATTTGCGACGCAAAGCAAACATTAATACGACCGGCTGCCCACAACAAATGGCAACATCACGCCATGTAGCCACTAACAGATTCCTGTTTTGCTACARTGGTGGTAGAACTACTTTTATTACACGTCAAGACTTTTCTCCACAACCCTTTTCATCCGCTAAGTGAGGATGAATGGAGAGGAGATGTACAGTACCTACTTGAATGCCCAGCAGCAACCCAAACGCACAGTGTCAGACAAAGATGGAAACCAGTAGCACCTCTCTCTCTGTTCCTAAGAGATGGTGAAGACCTGCCAGATTTGAACACGACACGTTAAATTCATCACTTGTTACATCACASCGACAATTCCAAATGTCACATGAAATCATCGGATTGCTTTGTAGTGCACCCATCTAGCCGTCTCGTAGGTCAGGGTGAAATTCCTGAGATAATTAGGAAATCTAATCAAATCAATGTTTATTGGTCCCGTACAGTTGATGTTATAGCAGGTGCAGCTAAATACTTTGGTTACTAGCTCAAATCAAATGTTATTGGTCACATACACATGTTTAGCAGATGTTAATGTGAGTGTAGCGAAATGCTTGTGCTTCTAGTTCCGACAGTAATATTTAACAAGTAAACAATTCCCCACCAACTACCTAATACACACAAATCTAAAGGGATGGAATAGAATATGTACATATAAATATATGGATGAGCAATGGCCAAGCGTCATAGGCAAGGTGCAATAGATGGTATAAGGTACAGTATATACATATGAGATGAGTAATGTAAGATATGTTAACATTATTAAAGTGGCATTGTTTAAAGTGGCTAGGGATCCATTTATTAAAGTGGACAGTGATTTGAGTGTCTATGTAGGCAGCAGCCTCTCTGAGTTAGTGATTGCTGTATTATGGCCTTGAGATTAGAGGTCGACCGATTAATCGGAATGGTCGATTAATTAGGGCCGATTTTCAAGTTTTCATAACAATCGGTAATCGGCATTTTTGGACAATGATCATGGCCGATTACATTGCACTCCACAAGGAGACTGCTTGGCAGGCTGACTACCTGTTATGTGAGTGCAGCAAGGAGCCAAGGTAAGGTGCTAGCTAGCATTAAACGTATCTTATAAAAAACAATCAATCTTAACAATCACTAGTTAACTACACATGGTTGATGATATTACTAGTTTATCTAGCTTGTCCTGCGTTGCATATAATCGATGCGGTGCCTGTAATTACTCATAATCAAAGCCTACTTCGCCAAATTGGTGATTTAACAAGCGCATTCACGAAAAAAGCACAATCGTTGCACAAATGTACAACCATAAACATCAATGCCTTTCTTAAAATCAATACACAGAAGTATATTTTTTTAAACCTGCTTATTTAGAAAAAAATTCATGTTAGCAGGCAATATTAAACTAGGGAAATTGTGACACTTCTCTTGCGTTCATTGCACGCAGAGTCAGGGTATATGCAACAGTTTGGGCCACCTGGCTCGTTGCGAACACATTTGCCAGAATTTTACGTAATTATGACATAACATTGAGGTTGTGCATTGTAAAAGCAATATTTCGACTTATGGATGCCACCCGTTAGATAAAATACAGAACGGTTCCGTATTTCACTGAAAGAATAAACGTTTTGTTTTCGAAATTATAGTTTCCGGATTTGACCATATTAATGACCTAAGGCTCGTATTTCTGTGTGTTATTATATTATAATTAAGTCTGTGATTTGATAGAGCAGTCTGACTGAGTGGTGGTAGGCAGCAGCAGGCTCGTAAGCATTCATTCAAACAGCACTTTACCGCGTTTGCCAGCAGCTCTTCGCAATGCTTCAAGCACGCTGTTTATGACTTCAAGCCATATCAACTCCCGAGATTAGGCTGGCAATACTAAAGTACCTATTAGAATATCCAATAGTCAAAGGTATATGAAGATAACAAATGGTAAAGAGAGAAATAGTCCTATAATAATACAACTAAAACTTCTTACCTGGGAATATTGAAGACTCATGTTAAAAGAACCACCAGCTTTCATATGTCTCATGTTCTGAGCAAGGAACTTAAACGTTAGCTTTTACATGGCACATATTGCACTTTTACTTTCTTCTCCAACACTTTGTTTTTGCATTATTTAACCAAATTGAACATGTTTCATTATTTATTTGAGACTAAATAGATTTTATTGATGTATTATATTAAGTTAAAATAAAAGTGTTCATTGTTACATTCAGTATTGTTTTAATTGTCATTATTACAAATATATATATAAAAATCGTCCGATTAATCGATATCGTCTTTTTTTGGTCCTCCAATAATCGGTACCGGTATCGGCGTTGAAAAATCATAATCGGTCGACCTCTACTTGAGATAGCTGTTCTTTCTGGATGGTAGCMGGATGAACAGACAGTGGATCAGCTGGTTGTTGTCCTTGATGATCATTTTGGCCTTCCTGTGACATCGGGTGCTGTAGGTGTCTTGGAGGGCAGGTAGTGTGCCCCCGGTGATGCGTTGTGCKGACCGCACCACCCTCTGGAGAGCCTTGCAGTTGAGGGTGGTGCAGTTGCCATACGAGGCGGTGATACAGCCTGACAGGATGCTCTCGATTGTGCGTCTGTAAAAGTTTGTCAGGGTTTTAGGTGACAAGCCAAATTTCTTCAGCCTCCTGAGGTTGAAGAGGCGCTGTTCCATTTCAGTTTGTCTGTGATGTGTACGCTGAGGAACTTAAAACTTTCCACCTTTTCCACTACTGTCCCTTCGATGTGGATAGGAGGGTGCTCCCTCTGCTGTTTCCTGAAGTCCACGATCATCTCCTTTTGTTTTGTTGACGTTGAGTAGCTCCTAACAATGCAGTAAACAAATATACAAATAATCAACAAAACATTACATTGCACAATGTATATGAATAATCCTCAAATCAAATCTAAAATTTGGAAATTAAATAATTTGGGTCATTGARGTCCATGAAAAGCTGATAACGCTTAGCCTAGAGACAAGTGTTACTCCTTTGGTGAATACAGGAAAATACACACCCCTTATGAAGGAGAAGATYCACCCCTGTCTTGAATGATTGACTACGGTACCTCACAGGAGACAATCTAATAATGCATCACAATTCTTTCCATCCACCTTTCCACTGCTCATCATGACTCTCCCAGATTGGATGGAAACTCTTTTAACCTAATAAGGCGTGTATTCCCAGACACAATCAGGTTATTGACGTCTTCAGGGGTAAAGGCCATCTAACATAGAAGTGCTCCTCCTTGGTAGAGATACAGATTGGACAGAAGGCTGTCTTCGGGGCTACGATGCTGTTCTGCTCCTGATGAGTCATTGCCGGTGTGAGCAGCTCTCTCTCTCTTATGCTATATTGGTCATGGTCTATTATAGTCCAATCTGAGAACTCGGCACATGGCACTTAGGCTATGAAACTTCATATGGGAAATCTGGTCAGTTATGTTCCCACCTTTCCCTCTATAAACTAGCTCGCTGCTAGTAGATACGATGGGTTATGTACAGTCCCAAACTGTGCTTCTGGGCCCTTACTGTGGGTCAGCCCCATGCTCTGCCTTTTACTGTGGGTCAGCCCCATGCTCTGCCTCTTACTGTGGGTCAGCCCCATGCTCTGCCTCTTACTGTGAGTCAGCCCCATGCTCTGCCTCTGTATGTCAGCCCCATGCTCTGCCTCTGTGGGTCACCCTTATGCCCCTTACCGTGGGCCAGCCCCAGGCTCTGCCTTGGTGACAAGAGCCCAGCCCTCGTCAGACTCACGGCCAGAACTGACCACAAAGGTCTATCTGGCGTCAGTGGTTGCCCCCCATTGATTGCCCCCCATCTATCTTCAGAGCTCCTGCTGTTAGGTGACCTAAACTGGGACATGCTTAACACCCCGGCCATCCTACAATCTAAGCTTGATGCCCTCAATCTCACACAAATGATCAATGAACCTGCCAGGTACAACCCCAAATCCGTAAACACGGGCACCCTCATAGATATCATCCTAACCAACCTGCCCTCCAAATACACCTCTGCTGTCTTCAACCAGGATCTCAGCGATCACTACCTCATTGCTTGTGTCCGTAATGGGTCTGCGGTCAAATGACCACCCCTCATCACTGTCAAACGCTCCCTAAAACACTTCAGCGAGCAGGCCTTCCTAAACGACCTGGCCCGGGTATCCTGGAAGGATATTGACCTCATTCCGTCAGTAAAAGATGCCTGGTTATTCTTTAAAAGTGCTTTCCTCACCATCTTAAATAAGCATGCCCCATTCAAAAAATGTAGAACCAGGAATAGATGTAGCCCGTGGTTCACTCCAGACCTGACTMCCCTTGACCAGCACAAAAACATCCTGTGGCATACGGCATTAGCATCAAATAGCCCCCGCGATATGCAACTTTTCAGGGAAGTTASGAACCAATGTACACAGGCAGTTAGGAAAGTAAAGGCTAGCTTTTTCAAACAGAAATTTGCATCCTGTAGCACAAACTCCAAAAAGTTCTGTGACACTGTAAAGTCCATGGAGAATAAGAGCACCTCCTCCCAGCTGCCCACTGCACTGAGGCTAGGAAACACTGTCACCACTGATAAATCCACAATAATTGAGAATTTCAATAAGCATTTTTCTACAGCTGGCCATGCTTTCCACCTGGCCACCCCTACCCCGGTCACACCGCTGCCACCCCCCACGAACTGCCCAAGCCTCCCCATTTCCCTTTACCCAAATCCAAGATAGCTGATATTCTGAAAGAGCGGCAAAATCTGGACCCTACAAATCAGCCGGGCTAGACAATCTGGACCCACTCTTTCTAGAATTATCAGATGAAATTGTTCAACCTCTATTACTAGCCTGTTCAACCTCTCTTTCATATCATCTGAATCCCCAAAGATTCTAAAGCTGCCTCCGTCATCCCCTTCTTCAAAGGGGAGACACTCTAGACCTAAACTGCTACAGACCTAATCTATTCCTACCCTGCCTTTCTAAGGTCTTCGAAAGCGAATTAACAAACAGATCACCGACCATTTCGAATCCCACCGTACCTTCTCCGCTATGCATTCTGGTTCCGAGCTGGTCATGGGTGCACCTCAGCCACGCTCAAGTCCAAAACGATATCATTACCGCCATCGATAAGAGACAATACTGTGCAGCTGTATTCATTGACCTGGCCAAGGCTTTCGACTCTGTCATTCACCATATTCTTATCGGCAGACTCAACAGCCTTGGTTTCTAAAATGACTGCCTCGCCTGGTTAACCAACTACTTCTCAGACAGAATTCAGTGTGGCAAATCGGAGGGCCTGTTTTCCGGACCTRTGGCAGTCTCTATGCGGGTGCCACAGGGTTCAATTCTCGGGCCGATTCTTTTCTCTGTATATATCAATGATGTCGCTCTTGCTGCTGGTGATTCTCTGATCCACCTCTACGCAGACGACACCATTCTGTATTCTTCTGGCCCTTCTTTGGACACTGTGTTAACTAACCTCCAGATGAGCTTCAATGACATACAACTCTCCTTCCGTGACCTCCAACTGCTCTTACATGCAAGTAAAACTAAATGCATGCTCTTTCCTTCCAGTTCTCTGCTGTCAATGACTGGAACGAATTGCAAAAATCACTGAAGCTGGATACCCATTTCTCCCTCACTAACTTTAAGCACCAGCTGTCAGAGCAGCTCACAGATCACTGCACCTGTACATAGCCCATCTGTAAATAGCCCATCCAACTTCCTCATGCCCATTCTGTTATTTTTTATTTTTTACTGCTTTGCAGTCCAGTATCTCTACTTGCACATTCATCTTTTGCACATCTATCACTCCAGTGTTTAATTGCTAAATTGTAATTGTTTTGCCACTATGGCCTATTTATTGCCTACCACGCTTATCTTACCTCATTTGCACACACTGTATATAGACTTTTTCTCTATTGTGTTATTGACTGTATGTTTGTTTATTCCATGTGTAACTGTGTTGTTGTTTGTGTCACACTGCTTTGCTTTATCTTGGCCAGGTCGCAGTTGTAAATGAGAACTTGTTCTCAACTAGACTACTTGGTTAAATAAAGGTGAAATAATTTTAAAAAATTAAAAAAAACATTGTGGTGCACCCGTTCACCTCAGCCAATTAGATGACAAGGAGCTCAGTGATTGGCTTGTTGTCTGCAAACTGTCCCGACCTCACTGTCACTTCAAATGGCTCCCTCCTGCTTCTTCCTGATTCTCTAGCCATTAAACCAGAGCATCTCTCTCTCTCTCTCTTTCTCCTCTCTCTCTCCTCTCTTTCCTGCTGACTGTAAATCACATTGATGCTCTGCCTTCTTCCTAGCGAGCTGTGTTTCTGTCACCAGCCCACCAGTTCTGTGATACAGGGCTCTAAAATAACAAGACTGTAAATACAGGGAAAGATGGCCATGGGTTGCAGTATTACGCCTACCGTGGTCTGACTGAGTTCCATGAGTTCATATGTAAACTGTTTTCACATTGGCTACATGCACATGATGGACATAGCCTACATACAGTCTTAGTAAAAAAGGTGCTATTTAGAACCCTTTTGGTTTCCATGTATAACCCTTTCCACAGAAGGTTCTACCCGGAACCAAAAAGGGTTCTCCTATGGGGACAGCTGAAGAACCCTTTTGGAACACGTCTTTTTTCTAAGAGTGTAGCTTTCAGCAGTTTTACGCTCAGCTTCCCTCAATTCCCCATCCTAATAGCGACAAGGTACACTATCGCCTTATCTCTGTAATGCAGAGGTTTGGCACTTACAAAGCTTTCCTTTGAAAGAGTCCTTATTCCTCCTCCATTTTGTGTGCCTGTGAAATGTCTGGATCCTGAGGCTTTTGAAATGTTAGTGAAATCACATTTCGTTCCTGGTGCAGAACATGACCTTCAACACGTTTGAAGGGAGTATCTCAGTCAGTGGCAAACTCACGAAGGCTCAGTAAAGTTGGCTATGTCCTGTAAAATGACTTTGGTGTACATCTGTCAGCCAGTGATACATTTGGTACAAGACTCATTTCAGTTTGAAAGAGGGATTTTGGGGAATGGGCCATTGCCGATGAGTATGCTAAATGCTGACACTGTGTATAATTTTCTTCTTCTCTCTCTTCTCTCTCTCTTCTTCTCTCTTCTCTCTCTCTCTCTCTCTCTCCTCTCTCCTCGCTCTCTTCGCTCTCTCGCTCTCTCGCGCTCTCGCTCTCGCTCTCTGCTCTCTCTCTCTCTCTCTCTCTCTCTCTCTCTCTCCTCTTTCTCTCTCCCTCCCAGATCGAGAGGACCAATCAATTCTTTGCACGTGAGTAACCTCTGAGCCATGTCTGCCAGCTTTTCTTCTCTTTCCGTGTTTTGTGTTGCATGTGTTGCATGGGTTGCTGGATTTACAGGAAAGTGTCTTCTCATTTGATTCTTGCATCCACCCTGCATAGTATCATATCCACACACTGGTTTGGAGCAGATGGTTTAGAAAGGCCATGCAGCACCAGCTTAATTGCATAATTATTCACGATTCAATTATCTTAGTTATGCGCGTCTCTTCCTCACTTGTCCCGAAAATGAAATGGGGAAATTATCTGCTGCGCATTGCATTCCTGCAGAAGCTCTATTCAACTAAGAATGAAGTGTAGCTTATTGAAGTCGACATGAATGTACTTAGCACTGATTATAGGTCGAAAGAGGAATCAATTGAATTGAACTAGAACAGAGCCAGAGGCCTCTATAGCTATTTTAAAAGGAGCAACTTAGTGACACAGAACAGTTAGACACTTACGGGAAAGAGACTTAGGCTTGGGGCAGGGAAGCTGGGAAATGTTTGGTATTTCTGGCACACACACACAACCCTTACCCGTGGGCTGTATTCTAGTCTAGCGCCCAATATCTACAGATGACATTAATGCTGCCAAAGAAATGTCAGCGTGGCATCTCATTGTAAGCCCCTTTGACAGGCCTACACCGATGATTTGTGAAAGAGATATAACAGGGTAACGTTTCTCCAGGTGTGTGTGTTTTCTCACTGCGTTGGTCTGAACCCCCACCACCACCCAAATGTCCTGGGGCCCCCAGTCAACACACTATTTTCCTAGCCTTAACACCATACATGACTAAGTCTGGGGGAGCATGGAAGAATTGGATGGATGTCGGAAGTGTGTGCTTGAAACACTATCATCATAAATCTCCACATCTGCTATGATGCATTTATATGCCAACTGTGACTGTGACTGTGATACACACACACACACACACACACTGTAGGAGACGGTGGTCATAAGCAATGTAAACGCTGCACAGAGATGCCATGTGATTCTAAGTCAGTCCTGAGAGTATGTGCCGCTCCTCTGCAGCA
>NC_036838.1:2092469-2122301 GCF_002910315.2 Salvelinus sp. IW2-2015 | reverse complement strand
ATAATTAAGTCTGTGATTTGATAGAGCAGTCTGACTGGAGTGTGGTAGGCAGCAGCAGGCTCGTAAGCATTCATTCAAACAGCACTTTACCGCGTTTGCCAGCAGCTCTTCGCCAATGCTCAAGCACTGCGCTGTTTATGACTTCAGCCTATCAACTCCCGAGATTAGGCTGGCAATACTAAAGTACCTATTAGAATATCCAATAGTCAAAGGTATATGAAATACAAATGGTAAAGAGAGAAATAGTCCTATAATAACTACAACCTAAAACTTCTTACCTGGGAATATTGAAGACTCATGTTAAAAGAACCACCAGCTTTCATATGTTCTCATGTTCTGAGCAAGGAACTTAAACGTTAGCTTTTACATGGCACATATTGCACTTTTACTTTCTTCTCCAACACTTTGTTTTTGCATTATTTAAACCAAATTGAACATGTTTCATTATTTATTTGAGACTAAATAGATTTTATTGATGTATTATATTAAGTTAAAATAAAAGTGTTCATTGTTCATTCGTATTGTTGTAATTGTCATTATTACAAATTATATATAAAAATCGTCCGATTAATCGATATCGTCTTTTTTTGGTCCTCCAATAATCGGTTACCGGTATCGGCGTTGAAAAATCATAATCGGTCGACCTCTACTTGAGAAGCTGTTCTTTCTGGATGGTAGCGGGATGAACAGACAGTGGATCAGCTGGTTGTTGTCCTTGATGATCATTTTGGCCTTCCTGTGACATCGGGTGCTGTAGTGTCTTGGAGGGCAGGTATGTGTGCCCCCGGTGATGCGTTGTGCACCGCACCACCTCTGGAGAGCCTTGCAGTTGAGGGTGGTGCAGTTGCCATACGAGGCGGTGATACAGCCTGACAGGATGCTCTCGATTGTGCGTCTGTAAAAGTTTGTCAGGGTTTTAGGTGACAAGCCAAATTTCTTCAGCCTCCTGAGGTTGAAGAGGCGCTGTTCCATTTCAGTTTGTCTGTGATGTGTACGCTGAGGAACTTAAAACTTTCCACCTTTTCCACTACTGTCCTTCGATGTGGATAGGAGGGTGCTCCCTCTGCTGTTTTCCTGAAGTCCACGATCATCTCCTTTTTTTTGTTGACGTTGAGTAGCTCCTAACAATGCAGTAAAACAAATATACAAATAATCAACAAACATTACATTGCACAATGTATATGAATAACCTCAAATCAAATCTAAAATTTGGAAATTAAATAATTTGGGTCATTGATGTCCATGAAAAAGCTGATAACGCTAGCCTAGAGACAAGTGTTACTCCTTTGGTGAATACAGGAAAATACACACCCCTATGAAGGAGAAGATACACCCCTGTCTTGAATGATTGACTACGTACCTCACAGGAGACAATCTAATAATGCATCACAATTCTTTCCTCCACCTTTCCACTGCTCATCATGACTCTCCCAGATTGGATGGAAACTCTTTTAACCTAATAAGGCGTGTATTCCCAGACACAATCAGGTTATTGACGTTTCTTCAGGGGTAAAGGCCATCTAACATAGAAGTGCTCCTCCTTGGTAGAGAACAGATTGGACAGAAGGCTGTCTTCGGGGCTACGATGCTTTCTGCTCCTGATGAGTCATTGCCGGTGTGAGCAGCTCTCTCTCTCTTATGCTATATTGGTCATGGTCTATTATAGTCCAATCTGAGAACTCGGCACATGGCACTTAGGCTATGAAACTTCATATGGGAAATCTGGTCAGTTATGTTCCCACCTTTCCTCTATAAACTAGCTCGCTGCTAGTAGATACGATGGGTTATGTACAGTCCCAAACTGTGGCTTCTGGCCCTTACTGTTGGGTCAGCCCCATGCTCTGCCTTTTACTGTGGGTCAGCCCATGCTCTGCTCTTACTGTGGGTCAGCCCCATGCTCTGCGCTCTTACTGTGAGTCAGCCCCATGCTCTGCCTCTGTAGTTCAGCCCATGCTCTGCTCTGTGGGTCACCCTTATGCCCCTTACCGTGGGCCAGCCCCAGGCTCTGCCTTGGTGACAAGAGCCAGCCCTCGTCAGGACTCACGGCCAGAACTGACCACAAAGGTCACTTCTGGCGTCAGTGGTTGCCCCCCATTGATTGCCCCATCTATCTTCAGAGCTCCTGCTGTTAGGTGACCTAAACTGGGACATGCTTAACACCCGCGCCATCCTACAATCTAGCTTGATGCCCTCAATCTCACACAAATGATCAATGAACCTGCCAGGTACAACCCCAAATCCGTAAACACGGGCACCCTCATAGATATCATCCTAACCAACCTGCCCTCCAAATACACCTCTGCTGTCTTCAACCAGGATCTCAGCGATCACTACCTCATTGCTTGTGTCCGTAATGGGTCTGCGGTAATGACCACCCTCATCACTGTCAAACGCTCCTAAACACTTCAGCGAGCAGGCCTTCCTAAACGACCTGGCCCGGGTTCCTGGAAGGATATTGACCTCATTCCGCAGTAAAAGATGCCTGGTTATTCTTTAAAAGTGCTTTCCTCACCATCTTAAATAAGCATGCCCCATTCAAAAAATGTAGAACCAGGAATAGATGTAGCCCGTGGTTCACTCCAGACCTGACTTCCCTTGACCAGCACAAAAAACATCCTGTGGCATACGGCATTAGCATCAAATAGCCCCGCGATATGCAACTTTTCGGGAAGTTAGGAACCAATGTACACAGGCAGTTAGGAAAGTAAAAGGCTAGCTTTTTCAAACAGAAATTTGATCCTGTAGCACAAACCCCAAAAGTTCTGGGACACTGTAAAGTCCATGAGAATAAGAGCACCTCCTCCAGCTGGCCCACTGCACTGAGGCTAGGAAACACTGTCACCACTGATAAATCCACAATAATTGAGAATTTCAATAAGCATTTTTCTACAGCTGGCCATGCTTTCCACCTGGCCACCCCTACCCCGGTCAACACCGCTGCACCCCCCACAGCAACTGCCCAAGCCTCCCCATTTCTCCTTTACCCAAATCCAGATAGCTGATATTCTGA
Source organism: Salvelinus sp. IW2-2015 (assembly GCF_002910315.2). Taxonomy (NCBI): domain Eukaryota; kingdom Metazoa; phylum Chordata; class Actinopteri; order Salmoniformes; family Salmonidae; genus Salvelinus; species Salvelinus sp. IW2-2015. The sequence continues at coordinate 2,119,291 of NC_036838.1, read as the reverse complement.
AAGAGCGGCAAAATCTGGACCCTACAAAATCAGCCGGGCTAGACAATCTGGACCCCACTCTTTCTAGAATTATCAGATGAAATTGTTGCAACCTCTATTACTAGCCTGTTCAACCTCTCTTTCATATCATCTGAGATCCCCAAAGATTCTAAAGCTGCCTCGTCATCCTTCTTCAAAGGGGAGACACTCTAGACCTAAACTGCTACGAACCTATATCTATCCTACCCTGCCTTTCTAAGGTTTCGAAAGCGAAGTTAACAAACAGATCACCGACCATTTCGAATCCACCGTACCTTCTCCGCTATGCATTCTGGTTTCCGAGCTGGTCATGGGTGCACTCAGCCACGCTCAAGGTCCTAAACGATATCATTACCGCCATCGATAAGAGACATACTGTGCAGCTGTATTCATTACCTGGCAAGGCTTTCGACTCTGTCATTCACCATATTCTTATCGGCAGACTCAACAGCCTTGGTTTCTAAAATGACTGCCTCGCCTGGTTAACCAACTACTTCTCAGACAGAATTCAGTGTGGCAAATCGAGGGCCTGTTTTCCGGACCTTTGGCAGTCTCTATGCGGGTGCCACAGGGTTCAATTCTCGGGCCGATTCTTTTCTCTGTATATATCAATGATGTCGCTCTTGCTGCTGGTGATTCTCTGATCCACCTCTACGCAGACGACAACCATTCTGTATTCTCTGGCCCTTCTTTGGACACTGTGTTAACTAACCTCCAGAGTGGCTTCAATGACAATACAACTCTCCTTCCGTGACCTCCAACTGCTCTTACATGCAAGTAAAACTAAATGCATGCTCTTTCCTTCCAGTTCTCTGCTGTCAATGACTGGAACGAATTGCAAAATCACTGAAGCTGGATACCCATTTCTCCTCACTAACTTTAAGCACCAGCTGTCAGAGCAGCTCACAGATCACTGACCTGTACATAGCCCATCTGTAAATAGCCCATCAACTTCCTCATGCCCATTCTGTTTATTTTTTATTTTTTACTGCTTGCAGTCCAGTATCTCTACTTGCACATTCATCTTTTGCACATCTATCACTCCATGTTTTAATTGCTAAATTGTAATTGTTTTGCCACTATGGCCTATTTATTGCCTACCACGCTTATCTTACCTCATTTGCACACACTGTATATAGACTTTTTCTCTATTGTGTTATTGACTGTATGTTTGTTTATTCCATGGTGTAACTGTGTTGTTGTTTGTGTCACACTGCTTTGCTTTATCTGGCCAGGTCGCAGTGTAAATGAGAACTTGTTCTCAACTAGACTATTTGGTTAAATAAAGGTGAAATAATAATAAAAATAAAAAAAACATTGTGGTGCCCCTGTTCACCTCAGCCAATTAGATGAGAAGGAGCTCAGTGATTGGCTTGTTGTCTGCAAACTGTCCCAACCTCACTGTCACCAAATGGCTCCTCCTGCTTCTTCCTGATTCTCTAGCATTAAACCAGAGCATCTCTCTCTTCTCTCCTCTCTCTCTCCTCTCTTTCCTGCTGACTGTAAATCACATTGATGCTCTGCCTTCTTCCTAGAGAGCTGTGTTTCTGTCTCAGCCACCAGTTCTGTGACACAGGGCTCTTAAATAAACAAGACTGTAAATACAGGGAAAGATGGCCTTGGGTTGCAGTATTACGCCTACCGTGGTCTGACTGAGTTCCATGAGTTCATATGTAAACTGTTTTCACATTGGCTACATGCACATGATGGACATAGCCTACATACAGTCTTAGAAAAAAGGTGCTATTTAGAACCCTTTTGGTTTCCATGTATAACCCTTTCCACAGAAGGTTCTACCCGGAACCAAAAAGGGTTCTCCTATGGGGACAGCTGAAGAACCCTTTTGGAACTCTTTTTTCTAAGAGTGTAGCTTTCAGCAGTTTTACGCTCAGCTTCCCTCAATTCCCCATCCTAATAGCGACAAGGTACACTATCAGCCCTTATCTCTGTAATGCAGAGGTTTGGCACTACAAAAGCTTTCCTTTGAAAGAGTCCTTGATTCCTCCTCCATTTTGTGTGCCTGTGAAATGTCTGGATCCTGAGGCTTTTGAAATGTTAGTGAAATCACATTTCGTTCCTGGTGCAGACAATGACCTTCAACCCGTTTGAAGGGAGTATCTCAGTCGATGGCAAACTCACGAAGCTCAGTAAAGTTGGCTATGTCCTGTAAAATGACTTTGGTGTACATCTGTCAGCCAGTGATACATTTGGTACAAGAACTCATTTCAGTTTGAAAGAGGGATTTTGGGGAATGGGCCATTGCCGATGAGTATGCTAAATGCTCACTGTGTATAATTTCTCTTCTCTCTCTCTCCTCTCTCTCTCTCTCTCTCTCTCTCTCTCTCTCTCTCTCTCTCTCTCTCTCTCTCGCTCTCTCGCTCTCTCGCTCTCTCGCGCTCTCGCTCGTCGCTCTCTCTCTCTCTCCTCTCTCTCTCTCTCTCTCTCTCTCCCTCTTTCTCTCTCCCTCCCAGATCGAGAGGACCAATCAATTCTTTGCACGTGAGTAACCTCTGAGCCATGTCTGCTCAGCCCTTTTCTTCTCTTTCCGTGTTCTGTGTTGTATGGGTTGCATGGGTTGCATGTGTTGCATGGGTTGCATGGGTTGCATGTGTTGCATGTGTTGCATGGGTTGCATGGGTTGCATGTTTGATTCCTTGCATCCAGCCTGCATAGTATCATACCACACTGGTTTGGAGCAGATGGTTTAGAAAGGCCATGCAGCACCAGCTTAATTGCATAATATTCACGATTCAATTATCTTAGTTATGCGCGTCTCTTCCTCACTTAGTCCCGAAAATGAAATGGGGAAATTATCTGCTGCATTGCATTCCTGCAGAAGCTCTATTCAACTAAGAATGAAGTGTAGCTTATTGAAGRCGACATGAATGTACTTAGCACTGATTATAGGTCGAAAGAGGAATCAATTGAATTGAACTAGAACAGAGCCAGAGGCCTCTATAGCTATTTTAAAAGGAGCAACTTAGTGACACAGAACAGTTAGACACTTACGGGAAAGAGACTTAGGCTTGGGGCAGGGAAGCTGGGAAATGTTTGGTATTTCTGGCACACACACACAACCCTTACCCGTGGGCTGTATTCTAGTCTAGCGCCCAATATCTACAGATGACATTAATGCTGCCAAGAGAAATGTCAGCGTGGCATCTCATTGRAAGCCCCTTTGACAGGCCTACACCGATGATGTGTGAAAGAGTATACAGGGTAACGTTTCTCCAGGTGTGTGTGTTRTCTCKCTGCGCTGGTCTGAACCCGARCCACCACCACCCAAAATGTCCCTGGAGCCCCCAGTCAACACATATTTTCCTAGCCTTACACCATACATGACTAAGTCTGGGGGAGCATGGAAGAAATTGGATGGATGTCAGAAGTGTGGCTTGAACACTATCATAACATCTCACATCTGCTATGATGCTTTTATATGCCAACTGTGACTGTGACTGTGATACACACACACACACACACACACACACTGTAGGAGACGGTGGTCATAGCAATGTAAACGCTGCACAGAGATGCCATGTGATTCTAAGTCAGTCCCTGAGAGTATGTGCCGTCTCCTCTGCAGCAAGGCGAACCAACCTGAGGAATCTAACACTTCCAGTTCAATGCCAACCTCAGGGACATTTGACGCAATCACTCACGCACGGGCCGTGTCCAAAATAGCAACCTAATGCCTATATAAGTGCACTGCTTTTGACCAGAGCCCGTCATTTCAGACGCAGCCAGAAACACCCTCTGCTCCCGGTGGTTATTGAGCTCAACACTAAACACACAACTCATCAGCCAAACAGCATATTCATAATACTAGACTAGACTACCATAGGACTTCACCACATGGCCAGGTAAGGGGAATCTGAAAGAAAAACTACACATGACTTTGTTATGGTAATTGGTTTTACACTCAGTGAGTATTCAGGGGCCTTGTCATTTATTTGAAGATCATCATGTCGTTAGTTTTATTTTGCAGGTCATTTTGCTCAAATAGATATAACCTAGCGTTGAGCTTGAGATCGGGGAAAAAGTTCAATGTTAACCGCCAGCGATTACGTAGAATGAGCACCTATTTTAAAACCACTGGTATGCATTGTGTGTTGATGTTACTGTACAGTAAGTGTCACTTGGGGATAGGATTCTTTCTGCATGGCTTGAAGATTCTTTCTGCATGGCTTGAAGAGCTTGCAAAAACATACTTCCTTGCTCTAAAGCTGTCATCGCTGTGGGTCCGTGAGTCCCACCCTCAACAACAGCCGCTGAACTAAACTAGCTCAAAGAAAATAAACAGCACATATAGATACACAAAAGCCCTGCTACACCGCCTCATCCGATAAACCTTGCAACTGTGGTTTATTTTCATTAATTTGTTGTTTAGCGGAGTTGCAGGGAAGCAGAGCTGGCTAGCTCTCTCACCCCCGGCTCAAGACTGTTAATGGAGTTTACCCCAGTGCCATAATCTCCTCACAAAAAAATCTGCCAGTCAGAAAGACAGTTCTGACACACACACACACACACACAGCACACACACACACACACACACACACACACACACACACACACACACACACACACCACCAATGTCATTCTTCCCCATCTACTACCCAGGAATCCTGTCTTGTATGTTTTCTGTCTTCTCAGAGGTGAATCTGGTGCTGGCAAGACAGAAAACACTAAAAAGGTCATCCAGTACCTTGCACATGTGGCTTCCTCCCATAAAGGAAAAAAAGACCACAGCATTTCCTTAAGTGTACGTTTCTGTCTTTTCTTTCTCTATATTCCCCCTCCATGTTTATCTCCCTACCAACACCTCAGATCTCCCCCTAAACCCTGTTCTAAAGGCACAGTTACAGTATGTCTTTCTATTGAGGGGTAATGATGAAAGAGGAGATTACACAACTTGTACGGCCCACAATTGTCCCCCTAATACCAGGCCAGTCTGATCCACAATGTCCCTAATACCAGGCAGTTCTGATCCAGCAAGTCACCCGGGACATCTTATTCACACTGTCCCCCTAATACCGGAGCGCAGTCTAATTCACAATGTCCCTCTAATACCGGCCATCTGATCCACAATGTCCGCCTATAACCAGGCCAGTCTGATTGTGACCAGGCCAGTCTGATCCACAATGTCCCCCTAATACCAGGCCAGTCTGAGCAGCAATGTCCCCTAAACCAGACAGTCCTGATCAATTATGTCCCCTAATACCAGGCCAGTCTGATCCAACAATGTCCCCCTAATACCAGCATAATTTTATCCACAATGTCGCCCTAAAACCAGGACCGTGCTGATCCACAATGTCCCGCCTTACGCTACCAGGCCAGTCTAATTCACAATGTCCCCCTAATAACAGGACAGTTTGATCCACAATGTCCCCCTAATACCAGCACAGCTATTCACAATGTCCCTCTAATACCAGGACAGTTTGATCCACAATGGTCCCCCTAATACCAGGCACAGTTTGATCCACAATGTCCCCCTAATACCAGGACAGTCTTATTCACAATGTCCCCCTAATACCAGGCCCAGTCTAATTCCACAATGTCCTCTAATACCAGGCCAGTCTAATTTCACAATGTCCCTTAATACCGCAGGCAGTCTGATCCAAATGTCCCGCCTATAACCAGGCCAGTCTGATCCACAATTTTCCCCTAATACCAGGCCAGTCTGTGAGCCACAATGTCCCTCTAATACCAGGCCAGTCTGATCCACAATGTCCGCCTATAACCAGGCCAGTCTGATCCACAATTTTCCCCTAATACCGAGGCCAGTCTGAGCCACAATGTCCCCTAATACCAGGCCAGTTTGATCCACAATGTCCCCCTAATACCAGGCCAGTCTGATCCACTGGTATTTATCAGTACAGTGGATTAACTCCCTTGTTAATCCATATCAGATAGATCACACATGGGCTGTGTGATGAGGTCACGAAAGGGGTCAGGTCCTTCTGAACTATATGATGCTGGTACATTACCACGGCAGTGCAAGAAATAGGCTCATTAAGCAATAAGGCACGAGTGGGTGGGGTATATGGCCAATTATCACAGCTAAGGCTGTTCTTAAAGCACGACACAATGCGGAGCTATTAAAACTGGTTACCAACTTAATTAGACAGTAAAAATACATGTTTTGTCATACCCGTGGTATACGGTGTGAATATAGCCACGGCTGTCAGCCAATTCAAGCATTCAGGGCTCGACCACCCAGTTTATAAAAATGTACCAAATTGATAAATTGTCCAAATATATATAGATGTTTTTTGCCTAACATGAAAATAAAAGAGAGGCCACACTCTAGGCAGCTCAGATGCAAAAAATATTTAATTTACCAACGTTTCGACAGGCAAGCTGTCTTCATCAGGGTACAAATCTGTACCCTGATGAAGACAGCTTGCCTGTCGAAACGTTGGTAATTAAATAATTTTGCATCTGAGCTCCTAGAGTGTGCGGCTCTCTTTTATTTTCAAGTTTTCTACTCCGCTAGCCAGCACCTCGCCTAAAATAGGTGTGCGTTTCTTTTTCTTCTAGATTATTGCATAAACATGCCTTGTAATTTGTTAAGAGTCCCATATAGACGAGCTCCAGTCCCATGATGATGTGTGTTGCCAAAGTGAATGCATCCTACAGTGGTCTATAGTGGGCTCTATAGATTGCGCAGGCGTGCACAACCCTCTAACATATTTGCGTTTGTTTATTTGCAACAAACAGCCAGAGTCGCCTAAACCAGTAAAAKTACAGGCAAGTCTTTYCACTTTCTTCTAAACACCTCGTTCATGTGCATGTTGCATCACCAACTTTCTGCTCTCAAACGYACCTACTGTTATGTAAAGCTAATGGCAATTTCATATATTTATGTTTTGTGAAATGGTGCCATTGGTTCTTTTCTTGCACACTGTGAAGCATGTACAGTATGTGTAATGTTGACATCTGTGCAAAAATTWGACAAACAAAGTTTGGGTATTGACCCAGATTCTCTTTCTATCAGGCGGAAAATAATCATGTCGTAAGTAAACTTTAAATCTGGCATGAATATTGATGTGAATGCAGCTTTTCCATGTATACCTGTGGGCCAATGCACTGTACTGTYSTGTAAAATGTGRTTGCAAATGTTGTTATTCTACACTAGATGAAACAGTCATATACATGCCTTTGTTGTGTTTGGTCGCCACCAGTCAAAGTTTGGCAGACATGCCYTACTATGTGAGCTATTTTTGAACAATGCCGAGTAGAAGTTGAGCAGTAAGACGTTGAAATAGAGATGAAGGCATATATTCCTGAGTCTGAAGATGGAACTGACACACACACACACGTTCTTCTATCCTCGTGGGGACCTAAAAATGTATTTCCATTCAAATCCTATTTTCCTTAACCCCTAAACCTAACCTTAACGCCGAACCCTAACCCTAATTGTAACCCTAAACCTAACCCCTAAGCTTAAAGTAGCCTTTGTCCTCATGGGGACGTGGGAAATGTCTCCACAAGGGAGAATRTTCCTCGTTTTACGATCCTTGTGAGYGGACATTTGGGCARTTCAGTTCCCCACGAGGATTAGAAGAACAAGACCAAACATACACACGGGGTCAGTTACTGGACATTACTGAAAAGCAGACTGTCTGGCRGTGGTTGTCATGACAGTAGTTAGTTCAGTAGCTTAATAATACTCTCAAGGCWTTTCAACCAGCTGCTGTAGGTCTTGTTGATACTGTTAAGGTCATGGAAACGGCACATGAGGGCAGATGAGCAGTGRTCTGAATAAAGATGTGGTGCTCACTGTGGCACACTGCCCCAAGGCTAATATGAGAAACATGGATTTGCACCCGTCAGTGAGATAGCTTCTTGGAATAGAGCCTTTCAGAATAACATATCCATTCCCCTGCTTCCTGTTTTAATGTACTGCTGTACATTTCACTTAAACCGTTTGCCTTTATGCATTATTTAGCCTAGTCCGAATTATCTTTGAGTACTACCTGTAATTGTCTTCCTTGGTGTGTATGTACGGTATGTATATCCTGTATGTGTGTTTAGTATCCATGACCATTAACACTTCCTGTTTATTTCCATGGTAACATTTGACAATCTGCCCCTTGACTACAGAGTGGAGCCCTGTTCTATGTGAGTAGCATGTAGTCCGTCCCTCACCTCTCTCTCACCCACCGCACTCCACTCACTAGACTAGCTCAAAACACAATGGGCAGAATATCCTGTAAAGGGGCTGCTATTGTCTCTGTGTACTATTCTGTATATCTGTCCCTTTTATGGSTGTCAGTGGGGGCCCAAWAGCAGCTTCTGTTTCTATCACCTTTGGGACTAAACTAGTTTAGTTTTAATCCACTCCATGCACTGTGTGGTGTCCCTGTTCTTACCTGTAGATGGCACTGCTTCTTTCAAATATCTCAGATTTGGGAAAATAAACATTACTTCCTAGTTTAATACATACTAATAAACACATTTCCCACTTCCTAACTGACARATCCCATTTTAAACAATAATACACCACCAGTCATAAACAGTGCATTTGTAATATGTTCCACTGTTATACTGGCAGACATTYAGCAAGACTCCTGTCAGGACCTCGTCACAAACTTCTCTCCCACGTCCAATTTGGCTCCCGGTGAGCCTGCTGGAGAGCTTTTCACTCGCGAGGTGCTGGTGCTGCCAAATAGCCATAGCAGGCTTTACTAAATAGTCAGTTGGCTTCCAGCTAGCAGGAGCTGGAGCTGGATTAGGACRGGAGGAGAGCAGCTAGGGAGGGAGAGCCAAGGGGACCACTGCCCAGAGCTCAGCTGAACGGACTCCCCCAGGGAGAGAGGGCCATGACATGGTCCAAGACCTACAACAGCCTCTCCTCTGCTTGGTCTATTCAGACCCAGCCACAGAACGCCCACCTGGGACGATAATGGGGATTTTAATCTTRMTACCTTATTGAATTCACCACGGGGTGTTGACTGTGAATTTTGCCTTTTGTGTCTCTGTGGCAGTGCTACTTAGATCACMAAATGAATCCRCTTAGAACTGCTTCTTCCTGTCTTCGCAAGTCTTTCATCTGCTCCCTGCTTTGCCATGAGGGAGGAGGTTACACAGAAAGTTATTCTGACTTCCCCTGGAGGGGTGGGGGTTTGTTCCTGTTCCCCAAAACCACAAACACAAGTGCAGTTGSCTGCGTCATTCGCACTCTCCCAACAGTCACTGAAGTGGTATTCTGCTTGTGGACTTGGAGCAACTCGTGAAACAACTTGTAATGTCTGTCCAGCAGGGACTCTGCTTGTGGACTTGAATAGATTTGTAATGTCTGTCCAGTAGTGACTTTGCTTGTGGACTTGAATAGATTTGTAACGTCTGTCCAGTAGTGACTTTGCTTGTGGACGTGAATAGATTTGTAACGTCTGTCCAGTAGTGACTTTGCTTGTGGACTTGAATAGATTTGTAACGTCTGTCCAGCAGTGACTCTGCTTGTGGACTTGAATGGATTTGTAACGTCTGTCCATTGACTCTAGTCTGTGGAGCAGATGTGATCCCACATCCCCACCTGGTCTCTTCCTTGAAGATTTAATGTGACAGTTTTTACTGTTCCTCTGGCTCTCCAGTCTCCACAATCTGGGCCAAAGCACTGCCAAAGGCCCTGACACTGATAACAAGTGAGGTTGAACACGCTACAAAGGATGTTTCCCAAGTTACAGAGGAAAGATTGAGAATAGAGAGGAGTTATTTCACAAAAGATACATTCATTTCATAGTCGTGTCAATGTTAAGTGGTACCCGATAGCATTGTCCACAGTCACACTAACAACAACGATGTTATCAACAACTATATGTCCCTGAGTTCTTCCAGGCCCCCTACAGTAGTTCTCACTGTAGTGAATAGCCTCTTAAYCTGGCTATGATGGTTTCCAGACACTGTTCATCAGAATAAGTGTAATGCATTCCATCAACAGTAATTTTATGGTCTTCTTGCTCACATAAACRGGATTATGTGGTACAATACATGTCCCGGAGGTCTTCCAGGCCTGRCAGTTGTTGGCACGGCTAGTGATTAGCCTCCTTACATGACAATGATGTTCTCTGGAATCTGTCAGAACAAGAGTAACACACTCCGGAACGCTGGAATGTYGGTCAGCTTGTAACGCTCCTAAAGTGGACCCCTGCTGGTGTTTTMTATTCACCCCTTTGTTCCTACCCTCTCCCCAGTCTGGTCCCAGTCTGTAGACTGCGTTTGGCAGAGATTGGCAGCTTGTGGACATTAAACAGTCTCCATTATGTCCTCTGTTCTAGTTTGTTCTAAAGCGTGTGGTGTTGTCAAGTTGTGCCATATAGCACTGCGTTATAGAGACAGAGTGTGACAATGACTATAGGAAATGGTAAGACCGCACTAACAGATCTGGGACCATGCTATAATTAACCGTCTGTGCAATCTGCCACTGGCAGGACGAGGATGGAACGGGCTTATTCAATTCATTCCTGCCTCATTTTCAGCAGCACGAAAACTCAATGAAAACAGCAGTCGGGCTCTCCGGCCCAGCTCTGGCAGCCAAAGATCACATTACGCGTCTCACGTCTGAACGCAAGGCTGATTTCCAAACCCCTAACTCATCCCACAGACTTCCCTGGAAAAACGCCACCGTCTTGAGCGATCAAAATGTGTCTGGTGAGCTTGACGTAATGGGAAAATCCCATTCCCACCTAGCCGCAGAAAAGAAAAGCTCAAAATACGGGCCATGTTATTTTTTCGGTGGGCCATCTTGGATTCCCCAGTCATGACCAACCCTAGAATGAGTTTCTGGATGGGATCGTAATGGGCCACCTGTCTAAACACCTACACAGGGTCATGTCCATTAGGGTATACTGTAGCAGCGGAAGATGAAAACCAGTGTTTCTTATTGGACAAGTTTGGATACCACCTTTACATTTTGGAGCGTTTTGTTCCATTTCATACCTATTGAACATTCTATTCCGCCCTGGCAGTCAGCCAGATAGGGTCTACGATAGGTGTGAGAAGTGAACAGCACCGTTCCCTCCCTCCCTTAACAGGATCTCTAATGATGACAGATTCTTCCGTATAGGATTGAGTGTGTCTCTGGCTTGTGTCAGTGTGTTAAACAGGTCTGTTTCCCCAGTATCTGTCAGTGTGCTAAACGATTGAGTCCATTTCCTCAGGATCTCTATCACTAACTGGAGAGATGTGGCCTTCCTCTCTGAGTCGCCTCATTCGCCCCAACTCATCCAGCACCCACCCATCCGCCTGGCTCACAGCAGCTAGCTCTCCACACGCCCTAAACCACCACGCTGAAACACAGCTGTGTACTGTGGAATATATGAGACATCTGTGGATAGATTTATTGGTTTGTCTGGTTTGTCTTATACTGGTACTTTTTATGATTGTACTGTGTATTTCGACAGTATAAACAGGGATTGATTGGATTAGGTTGTTTTGCAGGCTTGATGGTTAGACAATGGCTTCAAATCATCAAGACGGCGCCGACAGACATGGCAYCTCTGCTTCTCGCTCCTAAGCAACGTTGGAGTATTTCTTTTCTTTTTGTTGTTGTTATTTGACAAGCATTTCGCCACACCCGCAGTTACATCTGCTAAATATGTGTATGCGACCAATAGCATTTGATTTGATCTGATGCCTTTGATGTTGGTCTGACAGTAGAAAGAGGAGATGCAAACCCAGAGTCCAGATGGGTTTGAACATTCGCTTGTGGATGTGTTGAGCTTCAGCTGAACCATATGCGGTGTGGAGAGAGTCATTGCAGTTCTGTTGTGTTCCACCACTGAGCAACAAGGTTCTAATCCATTCCATTCCAAACCCAGAGGTTCTACACTGACCAGACAACAGGAAACACGTGCCATTAACGCCCAGTTTATTCAAAGAAATGAGATTCTCATCTCTTTCTCCCTATCCCCTCCATCTCTTTAGTTTTAGTTGGACGTACTGTTGTAGGATATTGAGCAGAGAAGACTGTAAAGTGGTTTCCTGAACGTGTTCCATTGATCACATCTGTCTTTTACAGCGTTACAATACCTGTCGTTTCCTGTCCAATACCTGTCAATACTCTCTTTTCTACTAGTTGTTATGGTCATAAACATTACTGAGGAAACAGTGTCCATCCGCCTACATATGTTTCATGATCAATAGTCTGTGTGACACTATGTGATTGTTAGATTGACATTGACGAACATAAAATGGGTCATTGTGTGTATTGGAAAAATGTTTCTCCTGGGCCAAAACATTTTTTGTGCTTGTTATTTGTAAAAAGTTTAGTTGGGGGAAGGGGGCATATGTGCTTGGACCCAGTGCTTTGCTGTAATATCTCCTCTTTTTCAGGGTGAATTGGAACGTCAACTCTTACAGGCCAACCCCATCCTCGAGTCCTTCGGCAACGCCAAGACAGTGAAGAATGACAACTCGTCACGGAAGTCGTGAGTAAAAAGGACAGTATAGCATATTGCCACCAAAATATGAATGCCACTCTCAAGACCAGTATCTGAGCTTACATTTGAAGCTTTCCTACGTTTATAACTGTATGTTCCTCTGTGGCTTACTAAAGCTCATCAATATGCCATCCACTCACTGATAGTCTTGCCTCAAACAAACTGGCACTGAGACAGATTTAGCTGGCAGTGTGGTTTGTTGGAGTTTTCCAAACTCCCTGAGAATCTTTGATATGAGGAGGAAAGGAATCAATGGAGAGGAATTATTTTTGTTTATCTTCTATTTATTACACAGGAACATTCCAGCAGGACAAGAACCTGTTTCTGCTAATCATTAATGACTGCTTTGATTCTGGATCCAGTTTAGATTAGAGAGGTTAGTTCTGTTCAGCACAGTCAGATCACAGCCTCATGCACAGGTGTAAGTCTACTCTAGACCCCAGGCAGTAGAGACCGAAGAATGAATGTAGTCTACTCTAGACCCCAGGATAGTAGAGACCAAAGAGAGAATGTAGTCTATCTAGACCCCCCAGGACAGTAGAGACCAGATGAATGTAGTCTACTCTAGACCCCAGGACAGTAGAGACCAAGATGAATGTAGTCTACCCTAGACCGCCAGGACAGTAGAGACCAGATGAATGTAGTCACTCTAGACCGCCAGAGACAGTAGAAGACCAAGATGAATGTAGTCTATCTAGACCCCAGAGAAGTAGAGACCAAGATGAATGTAGTTCTACTCCAGACCCCAGGACAGTAGAGACAAAGTGAATGTAGTCTACTCTAGACCCCAGGACAGTAGAGACCAAGATGAATGTAGTCTACTCTAGACCCCAGGACAGTAGAGAACCAAGGATGATGTAACTCCAGACGCCCAGGACAGTCGAGATCAACAGGATGTGGTTTACTCCAGACCCCAGGACAGTAGAGACCAAGATGAATGTAGCTACTCCAGACCCCAGAGACAAGTCGAGATCAACAGGAATGTGGTTTACTCCAGACCCGAGGAGCAGTAGAGACCAAGGATAAGATGTAGCTATCCAGACCCAGGACAGTAGGATCAACAGGAATGTGGTTTACTCCAGACCAGGACAGTAGAGAGTATATGGTTGTTGCTTTCTCACCTCCATTTTTCTCTCCCTGCAGGAAAGTTCATCCGGATCAACTTTGATGTCACGGATACTCGTCGGGGCAACAGTGAACGTGTATCCTTCCAAACAGCTAGCTTAAATGTTCCATGCAAGCTATGATATTAATCATTTACATAAACGACACAGATTGTGGGGATTGTTGTATTATGCAATTAGATTCCAGCGGGGCCGCAAATCTACTCTAGTGGGTTAATATCTTTCTTTACTGTATAAGGCTGCCCTTCCTTGATGTGATGGGACAGCTTATTGGAAGAAACGAGAGCTGTTCGCCAAGCAAAGACGAGCAGACACCTTCCACATCTTCACCAGCTGCTGTGTGGGGCGGAAGAACATCTAAGGTGTAAGTAGTCTGCTATGTTCATCAGCATAACTTCAACGACCGCGGACCCATATGGCCTCTGAAAGAATAGTCACCTCTCTGACATGCAGAACATTGTTTCTCTAGCCGTTGGCCTGAGGTGTCTTGAAACCCACTCAGACTCAGTGTCGTTCACTACCTAGTATCACAAACATCACCTGTCAGTGGGCTGACTGTCAAAAATGCATGTTTGCCTTTTGTCCTTTGTGACCTCGGACCAGCTATCTCGACTAGAGGTACGACCGATATTGATTTTTCAACGCGAATACGGTATTAGATGGACAAAAAAGAGTCTGAACAGATTAAATCGACGTCGCGATTAAATTTTTTTTTTAAATAATATGTATATCTATAATATGATCACCACACACACACATTTTTGTAATAATGACAATCCAACATACTAGATGAACAAGAACACTTTTATTTTAACTTAATATAATACATAAATAAAATCAATTTAGTCTCTAATCAATGAGAACATATGTTAAAACGAACCACCAGCTTCATGGGTCTTCAATATTCCCAGTTAAGAAGTTTGGGTTGTAGTGCAGAAAGCAGCTGCTCTGCATGGTCCCCTGTCAGTCTGCTCCTCCGCAGAACACAGACCTTATTTGAAGTAGATCAAGACATTCTCTATGGAAGACATGAACGAGGCAGAACGTTCTAGGCCGTCATTGGAAATAAGAGTGTGTTCTTAACTACTTGCATAGTTAAATAAAGATTAAATAAAGGTGTAAAAAAAAAAAAGAGAGAAAAAAAGAGAATCGGCGCCCAAAATACCGATTTCCAATTGTTATGAACTTGAAATCGGCCCCGTTTTAACGGTCACCTCTAATTCGACGTCATTTCCTTTTCCTCTGTTGTGTAGCGGACCTGCTCCTGGAGGGCTTCAACAGCTACCGCTTCCTGTCCAACGGCAACATTACCGTCCCTGGTCAGCAGGACAAAGACAACTTCCAGGAGACCATGGAGGCCATGCACATCATGAGCTTCTCCCACGACGAGATCCTGGGTACCACCATCCTCACTCACATCTGTCTGACTGACTGTCTGTCTGTCTGTCTCAACTTTTTAAAGCCCTTTTTACATCAACACTTTACAGCTTTACAGTAATTATTATAACTTTACATCCTCATAACAGTTCCATGTATTGCAACAAACACAGAGCAGTGGGTGCCGTTCATGGTAAGTTTATGATAACGTTCTCTGTGCTTGCAGCCATGCTGAAGGTGGTCTCCTCCGTGCTTCAGTTTGGGAACGTCGTCTTCAAGAAGGAGAGGAACTCAGACCAGGCCTCTATGCCTGAGAACACAGGTAGTTGGCAGTTGTCACATGTATTGATGTCAAGGAAGCTCCTCACATTCTCACGTTCAGACCATATCTTTCTCTTCCTCATCTTCCTCCTAGACCTGTGCTAACCAGCCCGAGTCAGACGTCAGAACTCTTAACGATTTAACCTTCCCATCTCTCCTGGCCCTGTCACCCACCTTCAAACAACATCATTATTCAGATTTACTCCCCTACTTTACTTKGAAGAAAGAACTAACGAAAACGTTGCCTCAACTGCGTGTGTTACTGCTGCATTCCTGGCATTTAAAGAGGAGAGGGTAGCAAGTGCGTGTAAATGCCGTGGCCCAGCCAGTTATTACCAAATGTGGAAAACAGATCTAGGACAGAAGCAGATGTGTTTAGCAGGCTCTGCGCTGGCAACTCTACCCCTGGAAATGATACACATGTATCATTCTTACCTCTCCAGAAGCTCCCGCTGTGACAAATATTTAAAATTCAATCATCTCCCCAGATCCAAAGACAAATATCATAAAAGGCGCTTTGACACGTCTTAAATCAAGTCTGTGTTGTTAACCCACGGGTGTTCTAAATAGCTGTGTGTTTAACTACCCCCTACCCTGAGCTCCAGTCCGGACCTGGGTTCAAATACTATTCTAAGTTATTTCAAATACTTAGGCTGTGGTTGGTTGAGCTTGCATTTTGCAATGGAACCATTACAAAAGTCCTAAAAGTGCAAACCCCATTCTCCTGACACTCCAGACAGACTAGAGCCAATGCTCAAAGTACTTGAAATATTTCAAATAGTATTTGGATCCAGGTCTGCTCCAGGCATACCTTAGAGTTACTGGACTGTCAGGGGGAGGCAGTCACTCCGTTCAGTTCTTAGTTATTATTCTTTACCATTAACGGTCAAATGTGAGCAACTTCTGGCAGAAGGGGGCGAATGTAATTCTTAGCTACCGACCATGTGGAGCTGTGGCCTGCTGCCAGTGGTATGTATTTTCTGGTGGTCTCAAGCGGTGGTGGAAAGTCTATATGGTTTTTACTGTTTTCCAACTCACTGGCGTTTATGGGAATTGGAGGATTATAGGGTTATCCATCGGGTCTATATAATATATATATAATCATATCCCAATAACATTTAACTCCTCAAATGTTGCTACTTCTTTCCCTGCTACTGCTTTAAGTCTATGTAAGGGATATTTGAGTATTGTAAAGTTATTTGTGTTGTCTGTAATCACATCTTGAGAACGAACGTTTAATGTTACTACTGGTTTCCCTTTTTTCACCCCTCTATCTCCCTCCTCCTCCTCCTCCTCCTCATCTCCTCTACCAGCGGCCCAGAAGTTGTGCCACCTGTTGGGGCTGAACGTGATGGAGTTCACGCGGGCCATCCTGTCTCCAAGGATCAAGGTGGGACGAGACTACGTCCAGAAGGCCCAGACCAAAGAACAGGTAAAACACACYCTACACCACAGAAGCTCTCCTTGCTTCACTCATCACCCCTCTATGGACTCACTGTACTGCTGACTCTGGATCAGGATAATGTTAGTACTGTGGGGTGTGGTTCCCGTCCACCTCTGTGTTAGATTTATAACAACAGAGAGGTCTAGCCGTGCGACCCCAAGGCTGAGAATGGCAGACTCACTTGCCAAGTCATACCAGAGAAAGACAATCTAATAAGGAATGCATATTTCTCTCGCTCTCTCTCTCTCTTTCTCCACCTCTCCCCCACCCCTGTCTCTCTTTTTCTCTCTCTCTAGGCTGACTTTGCAGTGGAGGCTCTGGCCAAGGCCACGTACGAGCGTCTGTTCCGCTGGCTGGTCCACCGCATCAACAAGGCCCTGGACCGTACCAAACGCCAGGGGGCCTCCTTCATCGGCATCCTGGACATCGCTGGCTTTGAGATCTTCCAGGTACTTAAATGCGTAGGCCTCCACAGGTACTTAAATACATGGCAAATAAGGCCTCCACAAGGTCTCTCCATCTCTTCCAGATACAGAGAAAACAGCTAGAGAAGAGAGAGGGGACTTGGTTTGGCTTAGTTCATCCTGTCTATGGAACTGGTCATCTGAATGGTCTAAGGACGTTTTTCGTGGGAAAATGATCTGATTGACATTTTTGGGAAACAGCTGATCATTTATCCTGTGGACCAATTGCACTTTGAACCCATTCCCTCCTCAAGGTCAATGATGGGAATCTCAGCACATTCTAAAAATGCCTCTTGGGTGTCATCCTCATTTAGTTTTATATCATTCACACCAAGGTCATTAGTTGATCTATGACTTGATAGACGATAGTTATCGTGCGAGGCTCGTTCAACAAGAGGCGAGTTCAGACATTGTTGACATGAACCTTGTCGTCGATAGAACACTCGATATCCCAAGATCACTAAATCTTGTGCTGAAATCCCAACATGTCTGTTTCCCTTCTGGTTTGTGGCAGCTAGTTTATTCCCCCACTAAGAGCTTTGGCTGCAGCGTTGTAATGTTGAGCCAAAAGAACAGGAAAATAAATCACGATCCCTGGGATCAATTTAGTCATAGCAAACAAAAATCAATCAGCTGCAGTTATTGTTTTGGCTTATTGGTTAAAAAGACAAAACCCACATAGTTCAGAACAAAGACTGTAAAATGCACTAGGTTACCGGTGCCAGWATGAGCTGAAGGCATCTCACAATCTTGGCTATGGAGAAGTGGTATTCATTGGTGTTTCATAAATGAAATAATGTAGTCTTGTTGATTTCACATATCTGAATCTCCTTACAAATCAATTTCCGCCTAGGGATGAATTAAGAAATGGTCCATCTTACTGCTTTCTTCACTTTTGAGACAAAGTTCCTTGAGTTTCTGAGTTCTGAAAAGATCAAATCAAMTTGTATGRCTTTCTCCTGTAGCTGAACTCGTTTGAGCAGCTGTGCATCAACTACACCAACGAGAAGCTGCAGCAGCTGTTCAACCACACCATGTTCGTCCTGGAGCAGGAGGAGTACCAGAGGGAGGGCATCGAGTGGAGCTTCATCGACTTCGGCCTGGACCTGCAGCCCTGCATCGACCTCATCGAGAGGCCGGTCAGTATCCGTTTAGTGAGTGTGTGTGTGTGTGTGTCCTCCTGTGGTGTTGTGCTGTTGTCAATACTTGGGTCATGTTCAATGAGCAGCTAACATTTTGAAACAGAGTGAATCAGTAAGGAACAAAGTTAACTAAAACAATTCGTTTTCCGTTGATTCACTTTTTTTCCTGGTGTGCTATTGAACACGGGCTTGTTGTGTGCTGTCATCCTGCAGGCGAACCCTCCTGGTGTGCTGGCTCTGTTGGATGAGGAGTGCTGGTTCCCCAAGGCCACGGACAAGACGTTCATCGACAAGCTGGTCCAGGAGCAGGGCACCCACTCCAAGTTCCAGAAGCCCAGACAGCTAAAGGACAAGGCTGACTTCTGCATCATCCACTACGCTGGCAAGGTACGGACCGGTGAGATTACACATAGGTGGTGGAGGATAGTTTAAGGGATAGTAAAAAAAAAAAGAAAAAAAAAAAAAGAAATGTAACCCAAAGATTGGTGTAAAAATCCAGAAAACTATTGAGAGTCAAAGATTAAACATGTACAATACACTGGGATGGATTATCGACCGATTTCCCCCCCCCTCTGAGGCAGTTTTTGGGGCTATTTTTATGTATCCATTTACAAGTTACTCTGGATTACGTCATCTGCACTACTTGTAGACCCCAGAGCCTTTGGCTTGTCGTGTTCTTGGAGGAACACCAGGTCCTTTCAAGCTGCAGGACTTACTTCTAGACCTTCCAGATCTTCTGATTTCTCCGAGGTTTTCCCCTGTAGTGGTCTTGGAGGCACACCAGGTGCTTTTGGAAAGCCACTGTTATAATGTGTCCTGAGGCATGTCTGTTCCATCACTAGCCCCTATTCTGTTCCCATCAACCTCTGGCTGCTGTATCACTCTAGATGCACAACTTCTCCTCTGTGGTATTCAAATTCCTCAGGAGTATCATCCTGGTTTTATGTATCAGATACGTGGGAGGAGGTTTGGCTAGTTTCTCTAGCGTCCAGTCAGTGTTGCGCAATAGAGACCCGGGCCCTTTCCCGTGCAGAGAGTCCTGCGGTACACCGTAACCACATCTGTTCTATATTATGCAGACGTCGTCTTTAAACAACACACTTTCCTGGAATGATTTGGAGTCTTATGTCATCTCTAGTGAAATGAATTTGGAACCTCAACAGTCATTTAGTTGTATATCACCACTCTCCGACAGTTCAATTCAATAAACTTTATTCATCCCGGAAGGGCTGTTATTGCTTATATCTCTCACGGCCTGGATGGTTCTGACCTTCTCCCGACCTCCCCAGGTGGACTACAAGGCAGATGAGTGGCTGATGAAGAACATGGACCCCCTGAATGACAACGTGGCCACGCTGCTCAACCAGTCCACTGACAAGTTTGTGTCCGAGCTCTGGAAAGATGGTAAGTTATGTCCCCTGTCCTGTCCACATGGTTAACAGAGAAGGGATGTGTTCGCACCGGCTTGATGATTAACAGTTATGATTACTTAGATTGGTTCATTCATCATCATTTAGGCCTATTTGTTTTAGGGATTGTCAATGTACAATGTCTGCTGCTTATTTAGCTAACATGGTACGAATAGTAATCAGTCGGACTTCAGCCTACTAACTAACCTCTGTTTATGTTTTCGCCTTTTTCTGTTTTTATTTTCTCTTCTGTCAGGTGTTTTTATCCCCCTGTCTCTCTGTATCGTAGAGATACAGAACAATGTCACTAGTCTTGATGAGCCTCCAGGTGAATGTTATGACTGTAGCTGTAGACGGTTCCATGCTTACCAGCGCAGCATGGCGTTGTCCATAGAGATAGATGACGTTTTATGTTATGACATTGCTGATGTAGATCCATGCTTAGCAGCGCAGCATGGCGTTGTCCATAGAGATAGATGACGTTTTATGTTATGACATGCTGATGTAGATCCATGGCTTAGCAGCGCAGCATGGCGTTGTCCATAGAGATAGATGACGTTTTATGTTATGACATGCTGATGTAGATCCATGGCTTAGCAGTGCAGCATGGCGTTGCTCATAGAGATAGATGACGTTTTATGTTATGACATGCTGATGTAGATCCATGGCTTAGCAGTGCAGCATGGTGAAGCCTACCTCCATACAGAGGCTCCCGTCGCTTCTAGGCTGCATGTCATTGTTGGTCGTCGTCTATGTCTCAGTACTAGTATAGTAGTCAATAGGCTAATGGATGGCAATACCTTTCAGTAATGCTCTACTCCTGCTAGCATAAGATACTGCCTACTTAGACTGAATTTGGTCTGAAAAGCCTGTATTATTGTTTTGTTCAATTCAAATTATTTAATGATTACACCATGAAGAAAATACAACATAACAATAATACGGGCTTTTCAGACCAATTTATTCCACTTCCCGGGGAGTAGTTATGGTATAGGTACCTAATCATTTGGTCACGGGACCTATTTTGTATTAGAACCAATACGGAAGTGTCTGCCAATTTACTACTTGAGAATACGGGAGACCTAATGTCTTATACAGACAGGTGTCACGCTTCATATATCCTTGTTGTTGACAACACACACAACCGAAATGATTCACAGATGTCTTCCTATTTCCACACAATCTGTCACGGTTCTCTGCACCAATACGGCATAAACCAAACATTCTCCTTATTGCTACTGCTTATACACACAAATCATGTTCAAAAAATATTTGAATATCTTTTTGCTTTTCTAACCGTGAATGAGGCTCTCCTCCAGAACTTATAGGCAACCTTCTATCACCATCCACGTTCCTCCTTTGTCCTTCTCCATGGACTACTTCTCTACAACCTACCGTACTTTATCCATACACACACACTCTACGGCCTCACGGCCACTGCGGCTGGGACTTTCGTCCCACTTAAGGATCCTGCAGGGAAACAACCCCACTAAGGACCTATCCTACACTGTAGTGTCACCCACGGAACGTGCAGAGAACTAGCTCCACTTGGGACCTATCCATACGGAACCTACCCTACACCATATATTTACGACTGGTCGTTAACACGATGGGACTACTGAATAAACTTAGGCTTTCTAGGTCCGTATCCTATAATTAGTTCAGCCTACGACTCTCATCTCCCCAAGATGTCAGAATGAGTGGTAACAGGTGTAGGAACTGTGCCTACCTTGTTTTTGGTGCCGGATCCTGTTTCACTGATTTAGACTCTTTAGTTTGACTGTAAATCGTGGTGAATCCTGCCGACAACGCCAACTGTTAGGTTCTGAACAAGCAGAGTAAAAACTCACGGACAACTAGAAAAAGCTCAAACCAAGTTTATTCACCCACTGGGTCATACAGCTGCAAAGACAAAGACATGTTTACACAAGCACATATATTTATTCCCTCCTACTAGGCGGAGTCAACTCTTTGCACATCTAGACAGCCAATACACCTCTGTTGCTAGTCACTAACTTAATTGGTTCCTCTCACTGGTGTAGTCATGGCCCTGCCTGATGCTGAAACCTTCATGGTCGTGGAAGTATGTGTGTGTGGGATAGGACTGTTCCTTCTCACTTCATCTGACCTGACCTCGGGCCGAATTCCTCGCTCCTGTCCTACCTTATCAGTGACTGAAACCAGACTGTTGCCCTTTGCCTCCCTCCTTAGGAGCAATGAGATTTAACAATAACATGTTTGACAGAATGTCAACTTTCTGCACTCCCTCAGTCAGTAACTTTCCATAAACTTAGTTCCTATCCACCCTCCATTGACCCCAACATATACATTCCTTGTACATGTACAGTAATCAAGAAGTTCTGGTAACATAAAGAAGTATATTTCAAGCTAGAATCCAACAATAGTGACAGAATCACACATTACTTCCCAATTTTTTTGTCTCCTCGGCTATAGAAGGTTGTAGCATAGAGACAAACCAAAGATATCCCATATGCATCGGAGTCACATCGTTCCCCTGCATTTTACAACTTGTTTCTAGCACAAACATTGTGTTATAGATCACTTTATATAATCAGGTAAAAAAAAAAAAATATATATATATATATATATATATTAAGCTAGCAAGGGGTAGGCCTATGCCATTTTCTTTAACAAAATCCACACTACCCTTGCATACCACCTCAAGTTGAGCCCTGGTTTTAACTTAATACACCAAGCTCTTCACTGACACTGAGATATTTAAGGAGTGTATGGTGACTGAAGGACTTGGCTGACAGTGTATGGATAGTAGACTATAGTTGAATCTGCCTAACAGGTAGGTCTACCTCTTATTTCTTGAATAGGAAGAAATCGTCTCCAACACAAAGCCCTCTTGTTGTTAGTAGCCTAAAGTCAAATTAAAATGAAGATCGTTTAAATGAATTAGTACTTGAATTAGCCTTCCAGCACCCATGCGCTGTCCATCTCCGTGGCTGCCGCTTCATCGTAATGTAAGCTATGTAAATTACTTGAATATGGCTTATTGTGAGGTCAGTAACTCTGATAAATAGCTTCATTATGGGCAACAAAACATCGTTTTTTTATTAAAATCAATTATAGCAGTAGCAAGCTTACCTCCGGTCCTCCTTCTCATCTTCACGCTATTCCTCTCAAACTGAATAGGACATCAGTAGGGCTAGTCCGCGCACACAAATATAGCATTTTTGGGACGAAGCCTTTGACTTGCCTCCTGAAGTGCCACCGTACACAGCACAACCATTGGTTAGGCTGCGCAAAAGACTTTAGGCCTACATCAACAAGAGCAGGGCAGGCCAGCCTATCAATTGCAGTGTGTAATTCAACACTCTCTCTCTCTCTCTACCGCACCTACTGTCTCGACCTCTGAATGCTCGGCTATGAAAAGCCAACTGACATTTACACCTGAGGTGCTGACCTGTTACATCCTCTACAGCACATATGTCAGAGTCAAGGCCCGCGGGCCACATCCGGCCCGCGAGAAGGTTTTTTACGGCCCCTGGGATGATCTTGATTTATTATTAGAACCGGCCCGCAGACCGCAGCAAGCCGGCAGCCCGCAGATCTTTTACACGCACCAATACTACATTTCCCACAATGCAACGGTGACGCACCGAGCAGTAGGCTGCTTCATTTCAATATTTATTGGCACAGCAGTCGTCAGCATCACAGTAAAATTAACTTTCAGATACCCATCAAAAATGGCAAAACGGAAGGTGGACACTGAGAACCGGGGGTTTCAAACAAGGTGGAGCGGTATTATGTTCACGGAGGTAGCTGGAAAACCTGTGTGTCTTCTGTGTGAGAAAGTGTGGCGGTACTGAAAGGTTAATCTGAGACGACATTATGAAACGAAACACGCGGACAAAAACAAGAATATGGACATGGAACAAAGGCTACAAAAGGCAGAGGAATTAAAACGAGGCCTCAAATCTCGACAGGCTCTGTTCAAAAAAGCCAAATCAAAAGGCCAGGCTGCTGTCAAGGCCAGTTTATTTGGCAGAGAGATCGCTAAATCAGCCCGGCCATTTACGGAGGGGGATTTCATCAAAACTGCATGATTAAAGTTTGTGACGAAGTTTGCCCAGAAAAAAGGCAACTCTTTTTTAAATGTGAGTCTGAGCAGAAACACCATTGCCGAGAGAGTAGACCAGTTGTCCATCAATCTAAAAGAGCAGCTTGTGAGAAAAGGGAAAAGATTTCATTGCATATTCCTTGGCTGTGGATGAGAGCACCGACATTTCTGACATTGCCCAGTTGTCAATTTTCATCCGCGGAGTGGACTCCAGCCTAAGCGTGACAGAGGAGTTTTTGGCTTTACGTCCTATGCATGGCACAACTACGGGGCATGATTTGTATGAAGAGGTGTCAAGATTGTAAATGAGATGGAGCTGCCTGGGAAAACTCGTGGGTTTGACAACCGACGGAGCACCTGCGATGTGTGGACACAGGAGCGGACTGGTGGCGAAGATACGGGAAAAGATGCAAGAGGAAAACGCGACAGGTGAGCTGACAGCTTATCATTGTATCATACACCAGGAAGCGTTGTGCGGTAAAGCCTTGAAAATGGAGCATGTAATGAGCATCATCACGCGCACAGTTAACTTTATCAGAGCCAAAGGTTTGAATCACCGCCAGTTCAAGGCATTTCTGACGGAGTTAGAAACGGACATGGTGATTTGCCTTATCACACAGAGGTGCGATGGCAAGCCAGCCAGTTAGGTTTTCAGTAGGTTCAATTAGGTTCACTAGACTATATGCGTCATTTAAAAATTTTCCATATTGAAACATTCGAACAGTCCGGCCCTCGGCTTGTAGCTAAATTTTTTATTTGGCCCTCCGTCCATTTGACTTTGACACCCCTGCTCTACAGCCACTATTATTATTATTATTATATGACCCTGCTGGTCATCTATGAACATTTGAACATCTTGAAGAACAATCTGGCCTTAATGGCAATGTGCTCTTATAATCTCCACCCGGCACAGCCAAAAGAGGACTGGCCTACCCCTCAGAGCCTTTCTAGGGAGTTTTTCCTAGCCATTGTGCTTCTACATCTACATTGCTTGCTGTTTGGGGTTTTAGGCTGGGTTTCTGTATAAGCACTTTGTGACATCTGCTGATGTAAAAAGGGCTTTATAAATCAATTTGATTGATTGATTGCGAGTGTAGCCTAGTTGTACACCATCCCAGCGATCAAAAACTTGAGAAGGAAGTACATTTTATGAGAAATATAATGTTGCTCTGTGCTTTTCCAAGAATGCTCTTCATATAGCCTAGGCATATAGTATAGTCTATGGATCATTTTATTGAGACTACAGTAGTGGCACTTGCTATTGCGCACCAAGCAGAGAATCAGGGATGAGGGGCAGCATTGGGCACACATCCAGATATAATAAGCAACTAATTCTCAAACACTGAGCAATACACTCTTAGAAAATAGGGTTATTCGGCTGTCCCCATAGAATATACCTTTTTGGTTCCAGGTAGAACCCTTTTAGGTTCCAGGTAGAACTATTTTGTGTTCCTTGTAGAACCCTCTGTATAAAGGGTTCTACATTGAACTCAAAAGGGTTCTGCATGGAACCAAAAAGGCTTCTTCAAAGGGTTCTCCTATGGGGACAGCCAAAGAACCCCTTTAGGTTCTAGATAGCAACTTTAATCTATGAGTGTATGACATTCCAAATGACATCAATTCCAAATGACATGACCCACCCCTGGACTAAATACAAAAATACTAAACCCTCCCCCTGACTGAAATTGAAAAAGCATGCCCCTCCCCCATTTTCCTCCGGGTAACAATAGTGTAAATTTCGACCGCTTCCTTACAGTATGGTGGAAAGGTTAAGAGCACTGGTTATTCACTATTTCGAACCAAAGCCTATTCTCCTTTCTGAAATCTGTATTTTTTATTAAGGGTTGTATTCCCTTTCCAAGGCATATATTTAAGCGTAAAGGGAATTAAAGAATTGAGGCTTGACTGAGGAAAGATTAATGGCATTCATTTCCCCCTTTTATTTTTTCAAAGTAGCAGAGAATTGGAACCACATGTAGTATTTGGCATTTCTCTTGGCCCGATTCTACAGTACTATAGACGTTGATACACAGCAGGTGTGACAGTGGTACAATATCTACAGACTGAATGCAAAAAGTCTGGAACTTTGTAGGACATTCCTGGAGTGCCTGAAACCCTAGGAGCCTAATAACACAGTTGGAGGTTTGATTTTGATAAATTACCTGTATGGACTCTTGGATAAACAATTGTTAATTCATCAGCATGCCTCGTATCAAAACTGTTTTATGCAACGTGTTGTAAATATGACGCTTGTCAACACACCAGCCCAGCAATAATGACACACCAAAATAAAACAAGGCATGTTGTGAATCTGAAGTTATGGATATGATGTGGCCCTGTGTGACTGACTGTCAGATTATGCTAATATGATGAAAAAAGCCAACGTGTACGAAAGGTCCCAGGCTGTGAAATCAATGCCTTTTGTTTCATACCAAAGAATAGGCCTTTCTTTTGTAGGTATCCTAAAAGGTTGTCACTTTGAATGACTGCTGAAAGGAGTAGTGTGAGAACATAGTGCTCAAGAAGACTAGCAACCATCCCTCCCCTCATCAGCTGTACCGAGCCTGAAGAACGTTTACGAATACAGACCCTGGAACCAAGCATGTATACTGTATAGCAGTGGTTCCCAACTCCAGTCCTCCAGTACCCCCAACAGCACACATCGTTGTTGTAGCCCCGGATAAAAYCYCCTGATTCAACTCATCGAGGGCTTGATGATTACTTGACATGTTGAATCAGTTGTGCTTGTCCGGGACTACAGTTTTAGGTGATCCTCTTGCCCTGTCCTTGCCCCACCCCCACAAATCCACAGAGGCTGCCAGTCATACCTAGAGGTCCTCATCTATCTACACCTGCAGCTGACACACATTTCTGCTGGCTGCTGCTACTCCCAGCATCCTGTCTGTCTGTCTGTCTGTCTGTCTGTCTGTCTGTCTGTCTGTCTGTCTGTCTGTCTGTCTGTCTGTCTGTCTGTCTGTCTGTCTGTCTGTCTG
>NC_036838.1:2013573-2090924 GCF_002910315.2 Salvelinus sp. IW2-2015 | reverse complement strand
TTTGCTAAGAAGCAGCAGCAGCTGAGTGCTCTGAAGGTCCTCCAGAGGAACTGTGCTGCCTACCTCAAGCTGCGCCACTGGCAGTGGTGGAGACTCTTCACCAAGGTGAGTGGAGGTTTTACTGATGGAGAGTGCTGTGAGACCACATCTACACCCACTGTTAACAGGATTCACATGACCACTTCTCTACAACTTATTCCTTTCCTATTCCTTTCTTCCATTCCTCCCTCCCCTGACCTTGATGGGACCCTCCTCCCTTTTCCCTTCCAGGTGAAGCCTCTGCTCCAGGTGACCCGGCAGGAGGAGGAGATGCAGGCCAAAGACGAGGAGCTGGTCAAGGTGAAGGAGAGACAGAGCAAGGTGGAGGGAGAGCTGGTGGATATGGAGAGGAAACACCAACAGGTGAGCTACTACCTGGAGCCCGTACCTGAACCCAATACCATGGTTCCATACCTCAATCTAGCTATTCTTCTGAAATATGCACTGCTGGAGATAAAACAACATATGAACTTACTCCAGCCATTCTGAATGTTGTTGGCTTCCATAGTTCATGCTGTGTAGTAGAAGTCTAGCCACTGGGTTTGAAGGTTGAGTAGTATACTCTTAGAAAAAAAGGGTTCCAAAAGGGTTCTGCTGTTGTCCCCATAGGAGAACCATTTTTGGTTCCAAGTATAACTATTTTGGGTTCCATGTAGAACCCTCTGTGGAAAGGGTTCTACATGGAATTGAAAAGGGTTCTACCTGGAACCAAACAGGGTTCTTCAAAGGGTTCTCCTATGGGGACAACCAAAGAACCCTTTTTGGTCCTAGATAGCAACTTTTTTATAGGCTTGAGGAGATTTGACCTTTCGACATTCTAATCGAATAACACCTAGAAAAGAAGCGTAGGTAAACGTTGCTCTCTATCCTCTGTGTCCCCCACAGCTCCTAGAGGAGAAGAACATCCTTGCAGAGCAGTTGCAGGCGGAGACGGAGCTGTTTGCCGAGGCGGAGGAGATGAGGGCCCGCCTGGCCGCTAAGAAGCAGGAGCTGGAGGAGATCCTCCACGACCTGGAGTCCAGAGTGGAGGAGGAGGAGGAGAGGAACCAGAGCATGCAGAACGAGAAGAAGAAGATGCAGCTCCCCACATCCAGGTCAGAGAGAGACCCATATAGCACATATGGATGCAGCATGGACACCACTGCGCACACACACACGCACACGCACAACCGCACACACACACACACACACACACACACCACACACACACACACACACACACACACACACACACACACACACCATCAGTTAATGAGTTAATGTTGGTTTAGATGGAATTCATTCTCACTAAAACTATTGATAACTTCAGCATTGCAATACATATCCTTGTGCTGAAGATACTGAGTGTCTCTGTTGGTATGTCCACTGTCTATCCATAGGATCTAGAGGAGCAGTTAGATGAGGAAGGCAGCCAGGCAGAAGCTGCAGCTGGAGAAGGTGACGGCCGAGGCAAGATCAAGAAGATGGAGGAGGACATTCTACTGCTGGAGGACCAGAACTCCAAGTTCCTCAAGGTCAGAGAAGACCTTGGAGAGAAGGTCTAATACCTGATTTACACCTTCTGCTTCACCACCGTCCGCTAGGTCTCTCGACAAAACCAGAAGACGTAATATCGAATGTCCCCGCCAACCACTGAACGCGGAACCTGTGCAGATGGTAGCGGGCATTTGATTGAAGCAGAAGGCATAAATTAGGTTATTGACCTGTATAGAACCCTGAAGGGTACAGGAAATAGTAGAGATTTTTAAGAGTTCTTTCTGATACAAATGATTTATTACAAGATGCCATGAAGGGAAGCTAAAGAACCACATGCGGCTCTGGAGCCACATGTTGCAGACCCCTGTTGTTAAACCTCTCTACCGTTTTCCTACATCTCTCCTTGCCTCTCTCCACCCAACAGGAGAAGAAGCTGCTGGACGACCGTGTGGCCGAGATGACCTCCAGCTGACGGAGGAGGAGGAGAAGGCCAAGAACCTGGGCAAGGTCAAGAACAAGCAGGAGGTGATGATGATCGACCTGGAAGGTAAAGCTTCACTGTGGCTCTTCCTCAATTGGTCTCCTCGATTCCTTGCTCTCTTTCTTCCTGTCTCTTTTCTCTACCTTCATTGGAGGAGAAGGTCCACGGTCCTTCCCGTCAGGCATTCTTCTCCAAAGCCTTTTGATGATGCAAGGAATTGAGGAAAGTTGAAGAACTTACTGTAACTCCCTCAACATGGCAGACGCTCAACTGCATATAATAAACATTAAGATGAGACTACAGACTGGTAAGATTAAGACTTCTCTGGTAATGTGATTCTGCGTATGCATAGGAATTCCATTTCAGTTCGGACACCACAATGACTTAATGGCTTACCAAGCTGAAGAATCTGGTTACTTCTGCTTAAGTGGAATGTTCGAGTGGATACTTTTGAGTGCTGGTCCAACATCTATTTTCATCGTTTGGTTGACCCCGCGCCCTTCCACCTGTGTGTGTCTCGCTGCGTACGTGTGTGTTCTGTGTGTGTGTGGTGTGTGTGTTGTGTGTGTGTGTGGTGTGTGTGTGTGTGTGTGTGTGTGTGTGTGTGTGTGTGTGTGTGTGTGTGTGTGTGTGTGTGTGTGTGTGTGTGTGTGTGTGTGTGTGTGTGTGTGGTGTGGTGTCTGCCTGCGTACGGTTGTCTGTGTGTGTGTGTGTCAACAGAGCGCCTGAAGAAGGAGGAGAAGAGTCGCCAGGAGCTGGAGAAGGCCAAGAGGAAGCTAGACGCTGAGACCACGGACCTCCAGGACCAGATAGCTGAGCTGCAGGCCCAGATAGAGGAGCTCAAGATCCAGCTGGCCAAGAAGGAGGAGGAGCTACAGGCCGCTCTGTCCAGGTGAGATACTCCCCCTCCAGCCCCAAAATGGATTCTCAATAAACGTTCATGGGTTGTGTTCAGTTTGCACCATACAAGAGAAAATGTTTTGAAACGGTGAAATCGAATGAAATGGAGGATGCACTATGTGAACGCTACCTGGATCAATAAGGGGAATAGATGATGACTAGATGAGCTTTGCCCACCATGCAGGCCTGTACCACGCATGTTGCCTGTTCCTATGGCAACCGGCCCAACCTGCCCGGCCACTACTGTGGTCCAGTAAACCATACCGGCTAGATGTGCACCCACACATACTCCCACTTCCATCGCTTGTCCCCATAGCAACAGTCCACTATACAGGGCCCAAGCAGTTGAGACCCCACGGGCACACACACGCATTAAAAAATACCACAGTTAACTATAGAATACTACAATACTTACTATAGAATCCTGTAGTATACTGTAGAATACTATAGTACACACTGTAGAATCCCTCGAACGTGTGTAGAATTTAGTATAGAATGTTGTAGTATAGTAAATACTACAGTATGCTACAGACCACAAAAACACGACAGTAATGACTATAGTATATACACAGATTTGCAGGTGTTATAGCAGTAACACAATGCTTACGTTACTAGTTCCAACAGTGCAGTAGATTGTAAATACTACAGTACACTACAGTAAAGTCRGCAAAAACACTACAGTGAATACAATATTATTTAACCACAGTATACTATAGTATTTTTTCATGTGAGCCCATACCCTCATGTTGGCTTTGAACTAAATATGTAAAAGCAGCCACACAGTCCAGCTGCTTAGTTGTTCAGTGGCATCGGTTCACTCTAAACTTAACTAATGCCTTCCTTAGTGCAGTGCGTGCTGGTATGCTGGCTATCACCCTCACTAGAGACATAATATACACGCACACTCCGAGGCAGATTGATAGAGATTGATGATATGCCCCATCCAAGTCTCTCACTGCATTTCCCAACGGAAAGGAAAYGGAATCTCAGCTTGGGCATGGCAGCCATGACGGATCGTCTCACACCTCAGAGGGAATTGGTCACGGAATCTGTTTGTACTTCACAGACGTTTATTTTTAATAGCTTCTGAACAGGACTGCTGGATTCAAGGAAAACATTACCGGGTATGGCTTGAAAAAGACCTGTCTCTTGGAAGAAGGAGAAAATGTCAACTTGCATCCAAGTATTACCTCAATTTAGCTTGATCGTTCATTTAACATTCTTTGTAATCCGAAGCCAATTCAGACCTAATTTTGTGGAAAATATTCATGAGCAACACATTTGGTGTCAKMTTCAATTAAGTCCKTTTTGATTAGGGATACTGAGACCACATACTAATGWGCTCCTCCTCTGGCTGCAACATTGGCATGAAGGTGAAGTCCAATCATTTAGATGTGGCGAATTCAGGTGGTGACTGTAGCGAATTCAGGTGTAGACAGTTGCGAATTCAGGTGTAAACTGTAGGCCAATGGAAACAGTATCCCCTAAATGACCTTCTGAAATCATCACTTGGTCATAGGCTAGTTGATTAAACCGTTACTTAGGCTACAGTATTCCAGTTGGAATTTTATGACTGTTTATAATTGTAGGGCTATTGAATTACCATAGTCTGGACAGTTATTATTTGACTATAATGTCTCATTAGTAGCTATATTGTTATCCATGGCTTCATCAGTGTAATACCTAATTGGACATGGAGTCATTATTTTGTCCTGGCAAAGGGACAGGCCTCTTCAGAAGCTCTAACGCAGGAATGTCTAAGGAATGCAGGCAGGGCTCAGGAGTCAAATCAAAGTGTATTGGTCGCGTACACAGATTAGCAGGTGTTATAGCAGGTGCAGTGAAATGCTTATGTTACTAGCTCCAACAGTGTAGTAGAATGTCTCTCAAACACAATACACATACACAAATAATGAAAAATCGAATCAAGAAATGACAGAACGAGTCCAATTAACAATCCAGGGGTAGATATATTAGAGTGAGTATGTGTCAGAATCCATAATAGTAATACTAATAGTAGTTTAATCTAGCCTGACTGCCAGCAACAACACATATTCAATCTCACTATGGCCTCGCCCGCAATGGCATTTCCACTGACAGAGAAAGGCACAGACAGACACGGTCAAGAAACTCGCTGCTCAGACACACACACACACAAACACACACACGGCAGGCTGACTAACACACACTGGTCCTCCATGAGCTCACTCGCTGTAAGGTCGATCACACTGCCACCCTGTGTTCACTGGGATTTTGTCACCACGCTGCAGTCTCACTTGCTAGGGCCTGTATGATTTTGAAATGATCAGCCATTTTTGGGGATTTAGAGACTGTGCAGTGATTTCATGTAGCAGTCTTGTGTACCATGGTTTTACCCAAAATTATCCTAACATTTGGACATCTCTGGTACTATAAAAGCACTGCTCAGATGAACGCCCCACAACATGATTTCTCACCTCTTCATTGAAATGGAATGTATCCTGGCATTAGCTAGCTAATCTAATGATTTCTATGTTGTTGTTTGGAATTGATTTTGGAATTGATTGTTTTTTTGTGTGTGTGTACCAGGAGTGATGAAGAGGTGGCCCAGAAGAACAACGCTCTGAAAGCTGTGCGGGAGCTGCAGGCCCAGCTGTCAGAGCTGCAGGAGGACCTGGAGTCAGAGAAGGTGTCCAGGAACAAGGCAGAGAAAGTCAAGAGGGACCTCAGTGAGGAGCTGGAGGCTCTGAAGACTGAGCTGGAGGACACTCTGGATACCACCGCTGCCCAGCAGGAGCTCAGGTACTGGGACACTGCTTGTCAGATGTACTGCTCTCTGCTGCGCTGATACGCTTATYTGTTTACTGTAGTCCCAATATGTTTATTTTCGGTGCTTTTAGAAATGGATAAAGAACCGGTGTAGGGTCGCCCTGAAAAAGTGGCACTGTCATAGTTTGGCAAAGTACCTGCGTGTGTATCTGCATGAGGGCTATGGAGAGACACAGCACCTCAGTGAGGTGTCTTTTATGGGGTCTACCTTCCTTCCTAACCCCTCTCTCCTCGCCTCTCAGGACCAAGCGAGAGCAGGAGGTGGCTGAGCTGAAGAAGGCCATCGACGAGGAGACCAAGAACCACGAGTCTCAGGTCCAGGAGATGAGACAGAGACACTCCACCGCCCTGGAGGAGCTGTCTGAGAATTTGGAGCAGGCCAAGAGGGTGGGTCTATAATCAGAGACAATGCACCTGTCAATCATCTAGTAACATATCTCATTACATGTTTAGCAGGCCTAGAGGCTAGGTCCACCATCAGACATGACACCTGCCAACCATAACGTCGTTATACAGTAGTAACACCACATGTTTAGCAGGTCAAGAGGGTGGATCTCCTCCAACGATGTATATAAACCCTGGATTGCTGATGCTATGTATTGGCCATTGAGAGGCTTTGAAGCCACCGGTCGGCCATATTGACACTCCCCAGTAGGAGCAGTCCTCCATAGGAATGAATGYAATTCTACAGTATTTAAATGAAATGTTTCAAGGACATAATGACATGTATTTAAGTATGTTGTCATGGGGACAGTAACATTAGTAATCTCTAAAAAGTATACAGTGTTTATATATTTTATTTTCATTTAAAAAATGTATATTTAGCTCACAATAAAATGCAAACGTATGCATTAAGGTGTTTCTAATAGAGTATACGTGGCAAAAACGAATGTAGACATTAATAAATGCATTTCTATAGCTTCCAAACTATTTTTTTACACTCCCTAGATGGAGGCATGGTGGCTTCAACACAGCACCCCCTATCTGTCATCTAATGTATATATACATCATTGGTCGCCACCTGAGAAAATAGACCTGTCAACATAACGTCATCTCATACAGTAGTAACACTATGCTATCACTTCTTTGCTAAGCCGGCCAAGAGGACGGGCCTACCCAACATACCCTCTATAAAATTCTCTCATCTCCCCAATGTATACCACAACCCCTCTCCTCTTTCCGCTGCAGTTCAAGTCCAACCTGGAGAAGAACAAGGGTACCCTGGAGAGTGACAACAAGGAGCTGGTGAGCGAGGTGAAGGGGCTTCAGCAGGCCAAGACAGAGTCAGAACAAAAGAGGAAGAAGATGGATGCTCAGCTGCAGGAGTTCATGGCCCGAGCCACCGAGGGAGAGAGGGCTAAAGTAGAACTGGCCGACCGCACACACAAACTACAGGTTAGAGGCCAAGTCAACGGACCACGCTGTCTGTCTGTCGTCATCACTATGTGTTGAAGTCAATTGGTTTCTCAAAATGGGAGTGAATATGTTTTCATGTGAATATGAAGAGATATTTATAGACCTTTGTCTGTAGACGGAGCTGGACACTGTCTCCGCCCTGCTGGAGGACGCTGAGAAGAAGGGAATCAAGCTGGCCAAGGATTCAGCCGGCCTGGAGAGTGCGTTACAGGACACACAGGTGAGCAGAGACTCCTTATACGTCATTACATGCTCTAATAGTTGAAATCGAAGTTGGAGGTATTGTAATATGCTATGGAAGCAAATGRCCTTTGATGARGCTTCATTATTGGAGACACTTGTAGCTAATGCCAATCTGCTGTAAAAACAACTTCATATCACTGTCTCCATCCAACGAGTCTCATTGTAAGTGATGTTTAACTACTGTTGGGTCTTTGCGTCTTTTGTGTGTGTGCGTGTGTGTGTGTGCGTGCGTGTGTGTAGGAGCTGCTCCAGGAGGAGACTCGTCAGAAGCTGAACCTGAGCTCTCGTATCCGTCAGCTGGAGGAGGACAAGAGCACCCTGCAGGAGCAGCAGGAGGAGGACGAGGAGGCCCGCAGGAACCTGGAGAAACAACTGGCCACGCTGCAGGCTCAGGTATGGACCCACGCGCATTCTTAATGTTTCACTGCCAATAGGAGAGGTTTCCAGCTGTGAACACCCCCGTTGATATTTACTACAGGTTGTGGTAGATAAATCCTTACTCACAAAATAGGTATTGGTATAGGTTGGACACAGTGTTGGGAGAAGTAAACTACATGTGTCTACTAGTAATTTAACTACATTTTGCAGTAGCTTGGTGGTAGTTGAACTAAATTCAAATTAGGTAGTGTTGTCAGTAGTTAGGCAATACAGTTTTTTTTTTCAGCATCAGACCTGCCTAATTCTCTCTTGGAACATTGTTTTTGTTTAATAGGCTAAATAACATTCTGTTAACATATGACCCAAAGTGATTATTTGCAATTTGTAGTCTACGACATTTCAGATTTACATATCATTTTCATGAAGTAGTTTGGATGTAGTTGTCATGGAAATTACCACCAGGGACACTGCAGTCAATTTTAAATTAAACATTCTTTATTAACAGCAAGCTGGATAGGTCACAGTCAAACTAAAGTACCGGTCTGAAGGGAGCTTTGTCAGGCAGTCCGTTAGATCTCTTATATACAGCTTACACAGACAAGTTATATTATATTATATTATATTCATAATGAATTCATCATTCGTTTAGTTTGTGCATGTGACAGACCAATACCTCATGAGGCTTCTTCTCTCCAAGCTGAGACCTTGAAACTGAGATATTCCTTTCCGTTCTCAAAATAATGTTCTGGGCGTACTGCCAAATTYCAGATACTGATAGTGAGGGTTCCTCCCGGGCACGATCAGTCACTTGCATGAACCCAGTCGAATTGGTTATTAGAAAAGCACAAACATAAAATGTTCCTTCACACATTGAACTACTTTTTTAAAGTCACTTTAGTTAAGAAAACTGATATTTTTCTTAAGGGTAGCTTTAGTGTAGTTTAACTTATTTCACTGTGAAGTAATTGGTATCTTGGTAAAATATATTTTCATAGTAGCTTCCCCAACACTAAGATGATGTGATGTGGTTTTTCAAAAAAGACCACTGTCATTTTCTGTATATCAAATGCTCACTCACAAAGCTGTGAACATTATTTCCTCATGTAAGAACCACAGAAAAACAAACAAAAAAAACATTMTCTTCTCTACCTAGCTGTTTGAGTCTAGGAAGAAGCTGGATGAGGACGTGGGGACCCTGGAGTCTCTGGAGGAGMTGAAGAGGAAGCTGCAGAAGGACATGGAGCTGACCAGCCAGCGGCTGGAGGAGAAAGCCTCCGCCTTCGACAAGATGGAGAAGACCAAGACCCGCCTGCAGCAGGAGCTGGACGACCTCATGGTGGACCTGGACCACCAGAGGACCATCGTCTCCAACCTGGAGAAGAAGCAGAAGAAGTTCGACCAGGTATCGTATCATCTCCATTTGTCTCTATCCTTTCCTCTATCTCGCTTCCTTTTCTCCCTCCTCTCACCTTTGCTTATCTCCTTCTCCCCTCTGCAAAATWAAAGTAGACCTGCCATTATTGAAGAAATGGCTGAGTTTTTGGGATTTCTTGATTCCAATGAGTGCCTTCGRTAACATAACTTACCAGTAAGACATTACTTGCCATCCTTRTTCATCACTATRTTCTCCCTCTATGTTAGCTCCTGGCTGAAGAGAAGACCATCTCTGCCCGCTATGCTGAGGAGCGTGACAAGGCCGAGGCTGAGGCCAGGGAGAAGGAGACCAAGGCTCTGTCTATGGCCCGGGCTCTGGACGAGGCCCTGGAGGCCAAGGAGGAGTTTGAGAGGCTCAACAAGCAGCTGAGGACTGAGATGGAGGACCTGATGAGCTCCAAGGACGACGTGGGKAAGAGCGTACGTAGTTTAAACTCCCCGTACAGAAGCTGAAGGTTCTCAAATACCTTATACAACCCAGTCCTAAGCCTTTACTTGGCTAGGCTCATCCAATGAGGATTGATAGAACCAAAATGTACAGGTTTTGGGATGTTTCTTTCAATATGGCCACCAATCCACCCACCACAGAATGAGTGAGAATACCTGTGTTACAGGAGCTGGTGGTGGTTCCTAAACATTGTTGGAGACCTTACACACATGAAGCCTTCTGTAAATTACTTAATTTTGAAAGAACGCTGTCCACCCACCTTAGAATGTTGCTTTGAGTGAAAATTTGTTTGACTAATCCTATGGGATGGCTTCCTTATGACAGTTTTCGACCCAGAAAAGAGATGTTCCTGCTAACAGTCTCTCTACGTCCCCCTGTGTGTAGGTCCATGAGCTGGAGAAGTCGAAGCGCACCCTGGAGCAGCAGGTGGAGGAGATGAGGACCCAGCTGGAGGAGCTGGAGGACGAGCTGCAGGCCACGGAGGACGGCAAGCTGCGTCTGGAGGTCAACATGCAGGCCATGAAGGCCCAGTTCGACAGGGACCTGCAGGCCAGAGACGAACAGAACGAGGAGAAGAAGAGGACGCTGGTCAAACAGGTAGAGAGACGAGCAAAGATGACCCTTTTTGGGGAGTAACATTCAGACCTCTTAATAGAAACTCAGGTAATTTAGCTAGGCCAACAGTTCGGAGAAAATAATCACCATATTATTATATGGTCAAAAACTTTAACTTATGGACTCATTATGTACTTTCCATCCATCTTCACCCTAACCGTTATTGCATCCGAGCAAGCTAGAACCCAYACTTCACTAGGTTTCATCACTTACTTGGCGTTTTCAACCCTCTCTGTAATATCTTGTTGTCTGACCCCTTCCCCAGGTTCGTGAGATGGAGGCAGAGCTGGAGGATGAGAGGAAGCAGAGAGCCCTGGCCGTGGCAGCTAAGAAGAAGCTGGAGATGGACCTCAAGGACCTGGAGGGGCAAATAGAAGCATCCAACAAGGCCAGAGATGAAGCCATCAAACAGCTCAGAAAACTACAGGTGAGACTTCATACAGGATTTGTGTTTGCTTGTTCATTCTCAAGTTGTGTTGATCTATTATGTAGATTATAAATATTGAATCTTCCGACCAGGAATTCTGGGAATATTGGGATAGTTAGCAGAATTTTGCAACCATACAATGTCAATATTTTTTGCCTGATTAATTAGGAACTCCTAATTGTCTGATCTCTGATAATCAGCKATATTATTTCTTACACCTGTATCCTTTTATCAATAAAATGGACTGGTAGCCTCTGCAGGTATGGTATKTGTGCCTGTCTGTCCACTGTGTAGTCAGCTTTAATGTAGCCTAGATTAGAATATGTCCAGGACTKCCAACGTCTGTATTTAGATGACATCCCTGATGCTGTAAACTCTAGTTGTCCAAGTTGGTCTGGTCTCATTTGTAGCTTCCCCGCTGGCCTTACACTATTATATTCAGTATAGCTACAGGGTTGGGGTCGGTTCTATTTCAATTCGGGAAGAAAAWRTGAATTTGRAACYTTTTCTCGTAGGCTGCATTTACACAGGCAGCCCAATTATGGGCAACAGATTGATCTGATTGGTTAAAAGACCAATTAGTGGCAAACAATATCAGAATTGGGCTGCCTGTGTAAATGCTGCCATAGAGGAGTATTGAAGAAAATCTCATTTGAAATGGAGTTGACCCCTAACCCTGTACAGTTGCCCCAGAACGTTGGTCTCACTCTTTGCCTTGCTGCTGCCCCCTGCAGGCCCAGATGAAGGACTACCAGAGGGAGCTGGAGGAGGCCAGAGCATCCCGTGATGAGATKTTTGCACAGTCTAAAGAGAACGAGAAGAAACTAAAGGGCCTGGAAGCTGAGATCCTACAGCTGCAGGAGGACCTGGCGGCTTCAGAGAGGGCCCGTAGACACGCTGAGCAGGAGAGAGACGAGCTGGCCGACGAGATCTCAAATAGRGCCTCTGGAAAGTGAGTAGCTACATTTTCCTGATTAATGATCAAATTCAAGRATGATATTTTCCAGATTTAATGGTGCAATATGCAGAAATCGCTGGTTGCTAAAATTGTAATAGTTCACCTAATTTTAGGTTCTGTGACAAAACAAGCAATGTATCGTGTGTAGAGAATCATTGTACCATCTAAACCGCTATGAAATATATTCTCAATAACCCAAAATCTTGTATTTTCAGATGTTTGAAGCTGGTGTACAAAACTGAAAGTAAAAGACGCAAAAACGAAACTTAAGAACGGCAAGCATATAAATAGTGCGCGTAGAACAGATCTTCTTAGACTTGCTTTCAGTGAGAATGACAGATCTATAACTCACATTTCTATCTGAATTTGATCAGGTCACCCAAAAAGTTACATACTCCAGCTTTAYGTGGACCAGCAGCCTTCCCCCCCTGATTTCTATACTGTGTTCTGTACCAACCACATCACSGAATCATTCACTTGTTTGTGTCAGGTCGGCCCTGCTAGATGAGAAGAGGAGGCTGGAYGCCCGCATCTCGCAGCTGGAGGAGGAACTAGAGGAGGAACAGAGCAACATGGAGCTGCTCAACGACCGCTTCCGCAAGACCACAATGCAGGTACAGTACAACTCTCACATTGTCAAACACGTACACACAGCRCATGAAGGTACAGAACATGTAAAACTCTCTTTAAACCGGCATCGTCTCTTGACGTTTTGAGGAGGAGATCGGACAAGAGGWAAGTACTTTTGAGATTCACTCATACKRAGAGACGATTCCTGGACCATAGAATGTAGTCTCTTTATGGCCTGGAGAGTAGTCTATAATGAACTGCGCTAACAAGTATCACACCAYACTACTTCKTGGGACCCACAACTAACGGCTTTATATAGAGATGGACAAAGAGTGACCCTCTCTCCCTTTATCCCCATTTCTCTCCCAAGGTGGACATCCTGAACACGGAGCTGGCTGGGGAGCGCAGTGCGGCCCAGAAGAGTGAGAACGCCCGTCAAGGAATGGAGAGGCAGAACAAGGAGCTGAAYGCCAAGCTGGGAGAGCTGGAGGGGGCAGTCAAGTCCAAGTTCAAGGCTGCCATCACCGCCCTGGAGGCCAAGATACTGCAGCTGG
Organism: Salvelinus sp. IW2-2015; assembly: GCF_002910315.2. Classification (NCBI taxonomy): domain Eukaryota; kingdom Metazoa; phylum Chordata; class Actinopteri; order Salmoniformes; family Salmonidae; genus Salvelinus; species Salvelinus sp. IW2-2015. The sequence goes on along the minus strand of NC_036838.1, from coordinate 2,078,177 downwards.
AGGAGCAYCTGGAGCAGGAGGCCAAGTAAGAAGCCTTCTATATACTGTACTAAGTAGACGTCATAAAGGGGGTCAGAGTTTAAAGATGGGAGGTTACCTAGAATTAAATGAGGGCTTGAATAGGTGGACTCCAGCTCATACACTCAATGTAATGATTTACCCATACTCAATAGACCGCTAGAGGTAGGAGTTTCCCCAAACCACAGATCTATTTTCAGATTACAAACTACTCAAAATCTGGACCTTTAAAGGCCCAGTGCAGTCAAAAAATGTGATTTACCTGTGCTGTGTATATATATTTCCACACCTGGAGGTTGGAATAACACTGTGAAATTGTGAAAATTATGATAATGTCCTTTTAGTATAAAGACAGCCTGAAAGTTTCAGCCTGTTTTGGTGGGATGGAGTTTTTGTCTGCCTGGTGTCATCACAATATGGTAAATTAGTTAATAGACCAATAAGAAAGAGTTCCAAACTTTTCTGCCAATAACAGCAATTTTTTAGTTTCCCCCTTCCCACTCCCTGACAGTCCTAGCAAAATTCTTGCGTGAGAAATTGCTCTTTGCTAAGAATCTATTTTTGTGTCTTTTTGACCATTTTAATTGAAAACAATCACAGTAAGGTACTTCATTCCTACCCAGATATTATTTGATCTTGAGATATATATGACTGCATTGGACCTTTAACATTAGGGGCCTGAAAACATCCACTACCGTTCAAAAGTTTGGGGTCACTTAGAAATGTACTTGTTTTCCATGAAAACATACATGAAATGAGTTGCAAAATGAATAGGAAATATAGTCAAGACGTTGACAAGGTTATAAATAATGATTTTTAATTGAAACAATAATTGCACTTCTTACGTACCGTACCATACGGTCAAGCTGCTCCAACAACAGCTCAATAGGGTTGAGATCCGGTGACTCCGGTGACTGTGCTAGCCATTCCATTATAGACAGAATACCAGCTGACTGCTTCTTCCCTAAATAGTTATTGCATAGTTTTGAGCTGTGCTTTGGGTCATTGTAAGGTTGTAGGAGGAAATTGGCTCCAATTAAGTGCCGTCCACAGGGTATGGCATGGCGTTGCAAAATGGAGTGATAGCCTTCCTTCTTCAAGATCCGTTTTACCCTGTACAAATCTCCCACTTTACCACCACCAAAGCACCCCCAAATCATCACATTGCCTCCACCATGCTTGACAGATGGTGTCAAGCACTCCTCCAGCATCTTTTCATTTTGTCTGCGGCTCAAGAATGTTCTTCTTTGTGATCCGAACACCTCAAACTTAGATTAGTCTGTCCATAACACTTTTTTCCAATCTTCCTCTGTCCAGTGTCTGTGTTCTTTAGCCCATCTTAATCTTTAATTTTTATTGGCCAGTCTGAGATGTGGCTTATTCTTTGCTACTCTGCCTAGAAGGCCAGCATCCCGGAGTCGCCTCTTCACTGGTTGATGTTGAGAACTGGTGTTTTGCGGGTACTATTTAATGAAGCTGCCAGTTGAGGACTTGTGAGGTGTCTGTTCTCAAACTAGACACTCTAATGTATCTTGTCCTCTTTGCTCGGTTTGTGCACCGGGGCCTCCCATTCTCTTTCTATTCTGGTTAGAGCCAGTTTGCTCTGTTCTTGTGAAGGGAGTAGTACACAGCGTGGTACGAGATCTTCAGTTTCTTGGCAATTTCTCGCATGGAATAGCCTTCATTTCACAGAACAAGAATAGACTGAAAGTTCTTTGTTTCTGGCCATTTTGAGCCTGTAATCGAATCCACAAATGCTGATTGCTCCAGATACTCAACTAGTCTAAAGCGGGTCAGTTTTATTGCTTCTTTAATCAGACAACAGTTTTTGAAGAGTGTCCATTGGAACACAGAAGTGATGGTTGCTGATAATGGGCCTCTGTACGCCTATGTAGATATTTATTAAAATAGAACCATTCCATCTACAATAGTCATTTACAACATTAACAATGTCTACACTGTATTTCTGTCATTTGATGTTATTTTAATGGCAAAATGTTGCTTTTCTTTAAAAAACACGGACATTTCTATGTGACCAGACACTTTTGAACGGTAGTTGCATGAGGTTGACTAAAAGTGTTTTACTGCATCCTGATGCAAATGTATGTCCCACAGATATGAGTCAAGTCAGGGTGACACTATGTACACACTTTCCTGTTATCACTCTTTTTCCTCGCAGGGAGAGGGAGCAGCCAATAAGATTCTCCGACGCACGGAGAAGAAGCTGAAAGAGGTGGTGATTCAGGTGGAGGACCGAGCGTCGCCTTATGTCGAATCAGTACAAGGAGCAGGTAGAGTGGGTGCCGGGCGTCCACAGTTAGCTTGAAAAGTGCTGTTCTGACATTGTAGAAAGGTGAGTAAAAGGCCATGGACGCCATTGTTAGTACTAATCACTATAATCAGTGTCTCTGTCATCTGTGCTGAAGTCTCTCTCTCTCTCTCCCTATTCCCACCCAGCGCTCTTCTGTAGGCTTTGGTTTCTCTCTCTCCTATTCCACCCCACTCTCTTCTGTAGCTTTGTTTCTCTCTCTCCTATTCCCACCCAGCTCTCTTCTGTAGCTTTGGTTTCTCTCTCTCTCCTATTCCCAACCCACTCTCTTCTGTAGCTTGGTTCTCTCTCTCTCTCCTATTCCACCCACCGCTCTTCTGTAGCTTTGGTCTCTCTCTTCTCTCCTATTCCCCACTCTCTTCTGTAAGCTTTGGTTCTCTTCTCTTCTCTCCTATTCCTCACCCACTCTCTTCTGTAGCTTTGGTTCTCTCTCCTCTCTTCCTATTCCCCACCCACGCTCTTCTGTAGCTTTGGTTCTCTCTCTCTCTCCTATTCCCACCACTCTCTTCTGTAGCTTTGGTTCTCTCTCTCTTCCTATTCCCACCCAACTGCTTCTGTAGCTTTGGTTCTCTCTCTCTCTCCTATTCCCACCCACGCTCTTCTGTAGCTTTGGTTCTCTCTCTCTCTCAATATTCCCACCACGCTCTTCTGTAGCTTTGGTTCTCTCTCTCCTATTCCCACCCACTCTCTTCTGTAGCTTTGTCTCTCTCTCTCCTATTCCCACCCACTCTCTTCTGTAGCTTTGGTTCTCTCTCGCTCTCCTATTCCCACCCACTCTCTTCTGTAGCTTTGGTTTCTCTCTCTCTCTATTCCCACCCACGCTCTTCTGTAGCTTTGGTTCTTCTCTCTCTCCTATTCCCACCTCAACGCTCTTCTGTAGCTTTGGTTCTCTCTCCTCTCTATTCCCACCACGTCTTCTGTAGCTTTGGTTCTCTCTCTCTCATAATCCCACCACGCTCTTCTGTAGCTTTGGTTCTCTCTCTCTTCCTATTCCCACCCACGTCTTCTGTAGCTTTTGGTTCTCTCTCTCTCCTATTCCCACCCACGCTCTTCTGTAGCTTGGTTCTCTCTCTCTCCTATCCCACCCACTCTTCCTGTAGCTTTGGTTCTCTCTCTCTCCTATCCCCACCCACTCTCTTCTGTAGCTTGGTTCTCCTCTCTCTCCTTTCCACCCACTCTCTTCTGTAAGCTTTTGGTTTCTCTCTCTGCATTCTTCTGTCTGTCCCAAACTTTTGTCTCCATCTTTGTTTTTCAATTCTATCCCACCTTTGTCCATCTCCCCCTAATTCTCCCAAATTCTCTCTTTCTATTTCTCTCCCCCTCTCTCTCCCCCTCTCCCCCTCTCTTTCTGCACTTGCAGTGTTTTAATCTGAATTGGCCCATGATTTGCTATGTAAATACGTTGAATTGTGCCAATAAAATTCAAATTCTCCCCACGTCAGATGGAGAAGGCCAACTCTCGTATGAAGCAGCTGAAGCGTCAGCTGGAGGAGGCTGAGGAGGAGGCTACCAGGCAACCCTCCCGTAGGAAACTACAGAGGGAGCTGGATGACGCCACCGGAGGCCAGCGAGGGCCTGACCCGCGAGGTCAGCACACTCAAGAACCGCTAGGTACAGCCTCTCATAACACTCTGTATATACACTTCACATGGTTATTTATGCCTATCGGTGTTCCTCTGCCAGTTTCTTTAAAACAAAGAAGAATACATTCATTGTTATCACTGCCCATACATGTTTCATCAACACACCTATAGATGCAACAGGAACACACACTTTCATAGATCTGTGGGTGGGATAAATGACCATGTATGTACAGTTGAAGTCGGAAGTTTACATACACTTAGTTGGAGTCATTAAAACTCGTTTTTCAACCACTCTGCAAATTTCTTGTTAACAACTATAGTTTTGGCAAGTCGGTTAGGACATCTCTTGTAGCATGACACAAGTAATTTTTCCAACAATTGTTTACAGACAGATTATTTCACTATAAATTCACTGTATCACAATTCCAGTGGGTCAGAAGTTTACATACACTAAGTTGACTGTGCCTTTAAACAGCTTGGAAAATTCCAGAAAATTATGTCATGGCTTTAGAAGCTTCTGATAGGCTAATTGACAAATTTGAGTCAATTGGAGGTTATCTGTGGATGTATTTCAAGGCCAACCTTCAAACTCAGTGACTCTTTGCTTGACATCATGGAAAATCAAAAGAAATCAGCCAAGACCTCAGAATTCTTTTTTGTAGACCTCCACAAGTCGGTTCATCCTTGGGAGCAATTTCCAAACGCTGAAGGTACCCACGTTCATCTGTACAAACAATAGTACGCAAGTATAAACGCCATGGGACCACGCAGCCGTCATACCGCTCAGGAGGAGACGTGTTCTGTCTCCTGTAGATGAACATACTTTGGTGCGAAAAGTGCAAATCAATCCAGAAAACAGCAAAGGACCTTGTGAAGATGCTGGAGGAAACAGTTTACAAAAGTATCTATTATCCACAGTAAAACAAGTCCTATATCGACATAACCTGACAGGCCGCTTAGTTGGAAGAAGCCACTGCTCCATAACCGCCATAAAAAAAGCCAGACTACGGTTGCAGCTGCACAGGGGACAAAAGATTTTTGGAGAAATGTAATCTGGTCTGATGAAACAAAAAATATACTATTTGGCCATAATGACCATCGTTATGTTTGGAGGAAAAGGGGGAGGCTTGCAAGCGGAAAGAACACCATCCAAACCGTGAAGCACAGAGGTGGCAGCATCATGTTGTGGGGTGCTTTGCTGCAGGAAGGGTCTGGTGCACTTCACAAAATAGATGGCATCATGAGGAAAGGGAAAATTATGTGATATATTGAAGCAACATCTCAAGACATCAGTCAGGAAGTTAAAGCTTGGTCGCAAAATGGGTCTTCCAAATGGACAATGACCCCAAGCATACTTCCAAAGTTGTGGCAAAATGGCTTAAGGACAACAAAGTCAAGGTATTGGAGGGGCCATACAAAGCCCTGACCTCAATCCCTATAGAACAATTTGTGGGCACACCTGAAAAAGTGTGTGCGAGCAAGGAGGCCTACAAACCTTGACTCAGTTACACATCTCTGTCAGGAGGAATGGGCCAAAATTCACCCAACTTATTGTGGGAAGCTTGTGGAAGGCTAACCAAAACGTTTGACCCAGTTAAATTAAGCTCACCAAATACTAATTGAGTGTATGTAAACTTCTGACCCACTGGGAATGTGATGAAAGAAAATAAAAGCTGAAAATAAATAATTCTCTCTACTATTATTCTGACATTTCAAATAAAGTGGTGATCTAACTGACCGAAGACAGGTAATTTTTATTACGATTAAATGTCAGGAATTGTGAAAAACTGAGTTTAAATGTATTTGGCAAGGTGTATGTAAACTTGCGACTTCAACTGTATTTTCCTGTCGTCCTCAGGCGTGGAGGCCCCATCAAGCTTCTCGTCTAGCCGTTCAGGCCGCAGCCGGCAGCTCCAGATCGACGGAACCTCCGTGACAATTCTGATGACGACGCCGACAGCCGCGCCAGCGACCACAACGACACGCAAGCCTCCAACCAGACCGAATAAGACGCTCCTGCTAATCCTACCAACCCTATCGATTAGCCAGCCTGGCAGCATAGTGACTACGCAGCATAGTGACTACACACCTCAGCCTCTCCATCTGTTCCTGTCCACAGTCAACAGCAGGGAGAACCAGGGTCCTGTTCATTAGGCACCAAACAGAAGAAAACAGTCCGAAACAGGGAGGGACTACCTGGATTTTGGTCCAATAAGAACCACTTGTTTTCATTTTCCGTTGAAAGACTTTTTCAACGTTTTTTCTACAGTGTGTTCTAACGAATACGACCCAGACCACCCAACCCCCAGAAATGCTCCCTTCCTGGGGATGACAAAACAATTACTCCCACTTGAGCGGCTTACTCTGCCTTACTCTAACAATATTCCTACTCTACTCTGGCCTTAGCTGCTCGGCCCGGCGAGTGTCCCAACGATCTTAATATAGTCCTCCCTAGGCGTGGAATTATGTGCTCCGCTTAAATGAGTATATAAACTTATGTACAAGTGCTTTTTACTCATGAACTATGCGTGTGTGTCACCAAATGTAAAGCCATCATCTCTTCCCTAGCTTAAAGCAGACCTAACAAAACTCTGTCCTCTCCGATGATAGTTCTATTCAACAGTAGGTCAGAGGTCAATGGACTGCCTCCGCTTCCCTCATTGCATGAGTCTCTTCCTGATGTACAGACTATTGTTCCGCTTCCAAACACTACAATGAAACAAGATYGTGGATTCACACAGTCTGACCTGTTCTGGGAGAAAAACATGGAATGGAAAGGACGTTTTAACTGTGAAAYGCTTTTCTCCACTTGCTACAGCATCTCGTCACAACTCTTTAAAAACAATTGCTAACTGACTTCTTATAGGAATCGCATAGGTCATGATTGACGTTTTTTGTTGTTGTATTTTGACCAATTGGAACACAATTTTTCCTGTTGTTCAGGAAGAAGGGTTGAAGGCAGTGAAGTGTGGTATGCTTAGATAGATGGTCGCTGGCGTACGTTTTACAGAGAATCGCTGGGAAATTGCACGTAACTGCACAATGAGTGTTCATATGCCCCTGTAACTGGAGCCAGGAAACCCCAAGCTTCTCTCTGAGTGGTCACATAATGTACAATACTAATGTTGAGAGCTTCGATTGAACGTGTAGTTTGACTAGCTAAAGCCTACCGCTCAGAGCAAGGGGGGCCCGTCATCTCACTGTGTTTGTGCCATGGTTTGGTTGTAAAGTAGGACCCCTAACTCTCTTTTATAATACGCTGACACACCAACTACCAAGCACTTAGTATTCCTAGATATAACAGCCTTCTACTGGGGATAGCATCTCAAAGCTCTGAAACTATTAAGCCACTCTTAACGTCCCAGAATGTCCATATCCATCAGCGCTCGCTATTCTTCCTTTGGCATCTCTGTTCAGTATTAAAAGAGGGTAATGTATGGAAACTGCCACTTTCATMTGWCTTTTACTCCAGTGTTAGCTCGGCTGTAATGACATGTTTCTTTAAAGTGCCTTAGACACTAGATAAGAGCATTAGTGGGTAATGCACGGTGAGCACCTGTATTAAACATGAAGACGTGTAGGTGTGCTGTACGTGTTACATAAAAACGAGGCAAACCTGGTGAACGGAAAACAAACACWACTTTTTCTTCTTCTAACCGTTCCTTCGTCTTGTGTATTTTTTCTGTGTGTCGTATCATACCCAGTGCGCACCTCCTCTCCCGTTCATATACCTGTAGCAATGTCTCCATAGGTGGCGTGTGTGTGGGTCACAAATCAGTGCTACTATTAACTYTGTGAGATGTGGAGCCTTCTGCTCCCCCTTCAAGAGCAGAATGTGATTTCATTTGGTTAAAAGCTTTAACATCCATGATGTAGTTTTACTTGTATTATTATTATTATTCTCAGACTGGCTGTTGACGACCAGGCTTTCATTACAACTTCAAATACCCCCCCCTCCCCATTTTATTTCTTGTATGCCTCCTGTATTTCTAGACTACAGTGATTTTTTTGTAAAAGAAAATAAAGCATATTCATTGTAGAAATAACGTGATTCCACTTTGTCCTGAGCGGAGGAGCCCCTAGAGACTTTCAATTCAGTCATGCATGTTTCTCTCCTCAAATCGGAGAGCACAGAGGGTAGCTATGCCTGAAGGGCCTGGACAGATATGATGGGTTGTTTAGGGAAGTGGTCTAAATTCAGTAAGGAGTTGGGAAAAGTTAGAAAACAAAAACGACTCTGTGATTTGAACCAGGGACCTGCTGCAGATGGCAACCCAAATGTAATACTCTCCACCAGCTGCGGGGCATGCAACATCATTGGCCTAGCCAGAAACCTGTCAGGTGGGCCTGCATAAATTTGGGCAGCTAACTTCCTGCAATTTTGCCATTGGGCAGAGGAAAATGTGCTGTTTTATAGCTCATCTCATGCTATTCTACACATTTTGCCATGAGGCTGAGAGAAAATGTAGCATTTTTAAGGCTAATTACAGGTAAAATATAGGTGTGTTGACTGATAAAGGTACTGGATTATGAGTTGTCTTGTTTGATAAATGAACAAATGAAATAGGCAGTAGCATGGTGATTATAGCCATGGAAGCACAGTGGCAAATGGCTCAATGCAGTCATATTCATGGTTTATTGGGGGTGTGGCTTTCAGTTAGTTAATTTTGGCAACCCATCCAGGGAGAGTGAATGTAAATCCAGGTAATCTGTTCTGTTATATTTAATCGAATCTGACTAACCCAATGCATTGCTTGCTATGAATTCTATCTGACGGTGTTTGCATATTTAGGTAAAAAGACAATGTCCCGTTTGGAACATTTTACAAGTAAAGAGCAGATTTGTTTTTGTTGCTCAATCTGAGTGTGTGTCCTGGGCAGGTGAGTGGAAGGGCTCTACCGCATGGCTTTCACCTGTCCAGTCATTTCTAATCAGTTACTTCAAGGGAGGAACAAACAATTCACTTTTTAAAGAATCCAAACCGGGCKAAGATTTGGGAAAACTCCAGAGCCTTCCACATAGCTAGGGCCTGTTGTTACCTGGAAACCACCGGCATGGGTGAGAAAGGTCAAAGAGCAACAAGTGTAATGATGTATTTTGACAGTGAGGGCTTGATTCCATTCATTTGAAGATCCGTGATACAGCGCGATTGAGGTTTAAAGGCAATGTCTCCYCATTTGCAGMAGACTGCATTCACAGTAAACYCTGCTGATGTCCACTCAATAGGAAATGACCTTTAAATTTCAACCGCATTGTAGCACGGATCTTCAGCCTTATGGATTGAATCGAGCCCTGACCTTTCCAGAGTACAGAAAGTGAACACGAATGTTGACATCATTGAGGGACTGTACAAAACATGGACTTCTGATAAATGTCTGATTTGTTTTTATTGCAACGTGTCTTCACGTGGGGCTCCCAAGTGGCGCAGCGGTCTAAGGCACTGCATCTCAGTGCAAGAGGCTTCACTACAGTCCCTGGTTCGAATCCAGGCTGTATCACATCAGCCGTGATTGGGAGTGCRATAGGGCGGTGCACAATTGGACCAGCGTTGGCTGGGGTAGGCTGTCATTGTGAATAAGAATTTGTTCTTAACTGACTTGCCTAGTTAAAGGTTAAAAAAATGAAAAGGCTCTATTCAATCTGAAGRGTTACAGTTCACACACTACAAATGTAAAGGTAAATTCTGATTGAGCTGGCAATCGGAAATGACCTTTAAGGCTGGAACATTCTCTTTAAATGAACCTCCGCAATACGGATTGAATAGAGCCCTTACTTCCTTTAACAGGTGTCTCGAGTGTGTCGTTTTGCCCTACCTTCAGAACTAGAAGTGTTCTTTTGAAAGACATCGGTCACAATGGAGGACGGAAGACAGGAAATGACTCGGGACCTATTGAAAACCAACGGTATTTTATTCCATAAATCAACACACAAAAATAATCTACAAAAGAGACCGAATTAAGTAACCAGTTACCATGAAATGTAATCTTTACCCGCCCCAAAAGCACAAAAGCTTTAAAATATCACCTCCCTGCTCCAGTCACAGAAAGAAACAACTTTTCACCATGACATCCTGACAGACCACAGACCGACAACACTCATGGGTACATTTCAAAGAGAATGATAGGAACACACGCACACTGACCAAGGCACCCCATCTATATGCTAGGAAACTCATCTTTGGCACCATTCTTGGTGCAGTTGGTCGACATTCATACTGACATTGGAAGGAGGGACGAAGGATGATAAGAGATGGACAGAGGCAAGAAAGCCAGAGGTCCCTCCCCTCTGACCTTCTCCCCCAATGGGTTTTGAGAAGAAGACTAGGAGAGAGGAAGTGAGGAGTAATGCTATTGAGATCTTCCCAGATATAGGAAGAGAGTAAGGAAGAACAGTTTCCAGAGAGGTATTCAGTAGGTGAGAAGGGAGAGTTCTTTAGATGGGAAAAAAGACTCAAGACGTACGTACACACAAACATTCACAACTCCCAGAAATACATTGACAGCTGAGTAAGAGGTTGAAAGCCAAGCGACGACTTGCACTTTTGCATTGAAGCATTTATAGTCCTGCATAGTTCTTTAATGAAACTTACAAACTAAGGCGTTTTGTCGTGTTGAGTTTTGTGTGTTTGAGTTGATAAGCGTTTTTTTTTTTACAAAGTAAATTAATTACAATTTAAAAAAAAGTTCAAGTAGGCTACAATCTCGCATCTCTGTCCCCTCTCTCACCCTCCAAGAGGAGTCTAGCTTTTACAGTTCAAGTTTTTTCTCCAGACAAGGTCCAGTGTGATTACACAGCACCAAAGACACGCTGAACAAGAGAGGGGAATACTCACTCTCTCAAACACACAACAGAGAAAAGGGGATATGCAATTCGCACATTCACACAGCACAGACTGGCCTGGAAAGAAAATACAATATATAATATATGTAGGTTGTGTACACACACATTCAATCTCACCGGCACACACATACCTCTAAATATATATTTTTTTATCCCTGTGTAAATGACAAATAATTTATCAATATTTATATTAGCTATACTACCTTAACAGTCAGTTGTGGGGAGCAGAGGCGACTTTAAAACAGTACAACTCAATGGACACACCATCTCACATCGGAGACAAGTTAACAACTACCTTTCTCAGAGAGTCAAGACAACGACCAAAAAATAATTTATACTCAAATCTGCTTTAGACGAGAAAAAATATAAACAGACTTAAATTCGAATTAAATTACTTCGCTAACAGCGTATTCCCTCTCCTGGGTGGTTTTCATTAAGGAACGGACACACTGGTAGCGTTTGCAGGCAGAGACTACTTAGCACCTCTGAACAGAGTGCTAGCCGTAATTTGCAAACTGATTCTACATGTAGAATCGAGCGAAAATGTCAGCAATCAGACCCTCACTGGCGGGGTGGTCRGTAAAACAGACRGCACCGAACGACCGGCAGATAGATCGACATTCGTTGCGGTATGTGCGCTCCGTTGGTACACAACATAGCAAAACGCTTTTTAAACGAAAACGAGTGTTCAGGCAGTCCGTCCTTGTTTCTGTATTTTTTTTTCTACGTTTGGAGCCTAATGAATACAACCCTGTCCTCATTCCACAGTGATAAAGGTCGGTCATGTAAACATGTTGACAAGAAAAAAATATAAGGAAAAAAGTTTCATTATCATTCACCCCAGGTCCATTTTATACCCAGTAATCATAAAAATARAGTTAAATTAAAGTCATAAATTGTCATGGTGAGGGGGAATTGATTCTTCAGGTCCATATTGAGGGAAGAAGGCTCCTCCCCCCTGTATTATTACATKATTGTGTCCATCTGTCCAATCAAAGTGTTCCTAGTGGATGTCTCGATGTCACTCTCTGTCCTCCGTCTCTATTGGTCAGTGGGACTTCCTCTTCATGTCGCCACCCTGGCTTTGGTTCGCATCTGAGGAAGGGGGGGTTCAAATAATTGGGTAAATGTGTAAATACAAGAAGATGCAGAAACATACCAAACACCCAACACACATGCTTCATCGACAGAAGAGGAAGTGTTAACCTAGTCATGCAGTAACACAGGTATGCAGACCACCACTAACACTGAAGCAAGCAGACAGGTTGGGAAAGAAGATTTTACAGCCAAACAGTGAGTGAGCGATATCAACATGACGCAGGGAATGACAACAACACAAATGGAGGAAGGGAAGAGGGAGGTAAGGGAGGAGGAGAGAAGCACGGGAGGAGGAGGTGTGAAGTTTACCTGAGAAAGCAAGCTGCAAGTGAGGAGGTAGAGCAGCCTGTGACCCTGACTGGAGACTCTTATACAGATCTGAGGAGAGATGGAGGGAGGGATGGACAGAGGAGAAGAAAGAGTGAGGAGGTAAAAAAAAMGGAAGAATGGAGAGGGGGAAGGGGTTGAGGAGAATAAAGGTGAGAAAAGGAACATTAAAAGATGAAAGTAGAATTTGAGTAAAGCATCACAGGAGTGAAGGAAGGAGAGGATGGATGGATGATGGACGGAGGGGGAGAAGGAGGGAGGGATTGGATGAGAAAACGAGACAGGCAGGGCAAGAGGGTTACAGTGAGAGAGCTGATATGGATCCACAGCACGCACACACACACTGCACACCACAACACTGACCATGAGTAACACAAACTAAGACTAGATGAATCTCAAGGGACCACAAACAAATCTAACTGCGGCTCCATTTATTTTGCCATCTTAATAAACACTGATTRTCTTTGTCATTTGATCAAATTCATCCAATAAAATGTCATACTATTGAAGTAGTAAATTCTAAAGACCTTTACCACATCATGATGTACAGTACAGACRTTTTCAGTGGAATTAAGAGCCCTAYAKYTTCTACTGAACCGTAGAGAACAGAGAGAACAAATGCTTTATTTTTGATCCTATARATTTGCATGCCCGGTGCTTTGAAAGATCACAGTCTTGTGGAGCCACTGCCAGTTGGGCACCAGTTGCCACTTACTCACCCATTAAGTCGCTCTGTGAGAGGCTGTATCCTGAGTTGGCGCCCGTGCCCAGGCCGCTGACCCCCGGGGCTCCAGGAGGAGTGAAGTTGAGCAGCGAGGGGAACTGGAAGGGCAGTGAGACGGGCACCAGCCCCCCCAACATGCCAAAGCCAAGTGGTCCGCCCAAGAGGGGACTGCCAGCTGACACCTGGGGGGGCCCCCGGGGCTCCAGGAGGAGTGAAGTTGAGCAGCGAGGGGAACTGGAAGGGCAGTGAGACGGGCACCAGCCCCCCCAACATGCCAAAGCCAAGTGGTCCGCCCAAGAGGGGACTGCCAGCTGACACCTGGGGGGGAAGAGAAAGAGAGAGAGGGAGAGAGAGAAGGGATCAGGTGACATGTAAGGTGCCTGACACAATCTCTTCCCTTCTCTTCTGTTCTGACTACTTGGCCAAGTCTTTGCAGAACATACTCAAAACTCTAGCGAGACAAATGCAGTCAGTATCTAAGAGGTACTCTTGATCCTGTTTTTCACTCTTCTTGACACTTTTTCTGGTCGCCTGTGATTGGCTGACTCACCTGCGTCAGGTGTGAGGTGACGGAGGGTGTGGCCATGGTTACCGTGGGCACCCGGCTGCCTACAGCCTTGGATCCGCCCACGGCCCTCTGTCTCTGTCCGTGACTGGTCGAGACCGTGCCGGAGGGGGAGGGGCTGTTGTCCGGGCAACTGGTGACGGGCGACATGCGCATGGGGCTGCTGTTGGAGCTAGCGCTGCTAACGCTACTACTGCTAATGACACACGGACCCTTCTGGCTCCCCGCGAAGCTATAACTGCCCTGGCCCGACTTTACCTGACCCCCACCTTGGACACTAAATGGGGGGCGGAAGCCYGCAGTCTTGGGGGACTGGTACTGGAGAGGGCTGGAGATCATTTGAGAGTGAGAGAGGAGGTTGAAGAGGAGGGGAAGGGAGGAGATGGAGGAGGGTGGGGGCGGGGGGGCGAGGGGTGAGCTTGATGATGGGGAGGAGTTGTTGCTGTGGGAGGACTTGTGTGAGGGTTGCCTGCATGGGGGTGATGAAGTTGGACTGGTGGTGGGGCTTTGGATTTGCCCTGGTGGTGGAAGGGGACTGGGAGGGTGAAGAGCCCACCGTGGAGGTGAGGTAGGAGGGTTGCTGGGGGCTCTTGGAGTTGAGCTGCTGGGGGCTCTTGGAGTTGAGCTGCTGGGGTGTTGAGTGGGAGTTGGTGGCACGGGACTGAGGGGAGGAGGAGGGAATGTTCTCATCATGGCACCGCCGTTACTGCTGTTGTTGGCTTTGACACTGTTCTTCCCAGTCCTGGTATTGCCACCACCATGCCCAGGGCGACCTTCTGATGGGGGGGAGGAGCGGAGAGCTGTGGGAGGGGGCCGCTGCTTGGTTGGGCGGGAGGGGGACGACGGTGGGTGGAGCTTACTCCCTCCGGTCATGCCCCTTGCCTGTGAGTGGCGGTTCGCACATGCTACATTGTGTTCTGAGTCTGTCCCATAGAGCCTGCCCCTTTCATCACGCCGTACACTCCGTCGGCGCCACGAGACACCAACGTGGCCCCCGCGAGCTGCATGCGAGCCGCCGACGCCGTGGAAGTGGAGGAGAGGTAGATAGCCGTGGTCTTAATGTTGGCCATCGATGGCATCGTCACCGTCGTCGACGATTGGCGTTTATCTTGGAAAAGAGAATGTGAGGTGAGTTGGGAAGACGAGGGGGGAGTAGTGAGGTGTGATGGAGGGGGGGGAGGAGTTGGGGAACTGGAAGGCGGAGGGGAGAGGGGGGAGGTGAGGGTGAGGTCAGTGACGCTGCCGTGGGGACCCAGGCCCTTGGCGGCTTGGCTGAGGAAGGCGAGGGCGTGGGAGACGGAATCCAGGGAGGGGGCGCGGAGGTCCTCGTCCAGCGAGTCGGACAGGGCAGATGGGCTCCGAGGGGACGAGCAGGTCCTCGGGCCTGGATGACGGAGGGGTGGAGGGGACCGTGGGAGAGAAGGGTGGTGGCCGGTGGGAGATTGGCCTCTGCTGGATCCATTGGCCCTCCTGGAACACAGGGAAAGGACAAAGGTTTCGCATTAAGACCCGCATCAGAACATATGGCACCGCAAGAAATACCAAATAACCATCTATAGAAAAGGTTACAAATGTCAATTGCGAGCGAAGAGATGTCACTCACCTTTGCTTTAGCCCTGGGTGGGGGACATCCTTTTCTTGGACCCTGGACAGAGAAACCAATGTGTGTGTAAGTTAACATCCGCCACCAGGAATGCTAATCCATCTGTCAATCGATCTTCTGTTTCTTCAGATTCTGTACATCTTCTATCCATATAGTCTATACATCCATCACATACTGTGTGTGTGTCTATATAGTTTTCCCCCTCATCAATCTACAATCTACCCCATTATCACAAAGCAAAAACAGGTAAACGGAAAATAACTGTTTACATAAGTATTCAGACCCTTTACTCAGTACTTTGTTGAAGCACCTTTGGCAGTGATTACAGCCTCGAGTCTTCTTGGGTATGACACTAGAAGCTTGGCACACCTGTATTTAGGGAGTTCTCCCATTCTTCTCTGCGGATCCTGTTGGAAGGTGAACATTCGCCCCAGTCTGAGGTCCTGGCGCTCTGGACAGGTTTTCATTAAGGATCTCTTTGCTCCGTTCATCTTTCCCTCGATCCTGACTGGTCTTCCAGTTCCTGTCGCTTAAAAATTCCCCACAGCATGATGCTGCCACCACCATGCTTCACCGTAGGGATGGTGCCAGGTTCCTCCAGACGTAATGCTTGGCATTCAGGCCAAAGAGTTCAATCTTGGTTTCATCAGACCAAGAGAATCGTGTTTCTCATGTGTCTGAGAGTCTTTAGGTGCCTTTTGGCAAACTCCAAGCGGGCGGTCATGTGACTTTTCTGAGGCGTGGCTTCTGTCTGGCCACTCTACCATAAAGGCCTGATTGGTGGAGTGCTGCAGAGATGGTTGTCCTTCTGGAAGGTTTCCCATCTCCATAGAGAAACACCTCCCTGACCAAGGTCCTTCTCCCCTGATAGCTCAGTTTGGTCGTCAGCCAGCTCTAGCAAGAAACTTTGTGGTTTCCAAACTTCTTCCATTTAAGAATGATGGAGGCCACTGTGTTCTTGGGGACCTTCGATGCTGCAAACATTTTTTGGTACCCTTCTCTASATCTGTGCCTCAACAAAATCCTGTCTCGGAGCTCTACGGACAATTCCTTAGACCTCAACGCTTGTTTTTTGCTCTGACATGCAGTGTCAACTGTGCCTTTCCAAATCATGTCCAATCAATATKATTTACCACWGGWMGACTCCAACCAAGTTGTAGAATGATCAAAAATGATCAATGGAAARGGATGTACCTGAGCTCAATTTCGAGTCTCATAGCAAAGGGTCTGAATACTTATGTAAATAAGGTATTTCTGTTTTTCAATTTTGAATAAATTTTCGAAAATTTTCGAAAAACCTGTTTAGACTTTGTCATTATGGGGTAATGTGTGTAAATTGATGAGGAAAAAATTGTATTTCATCAATTTTAAAATAAGGCTGTCACGTAACAAAAGTCAAGGGGTCTGAATACTTTCCGAAGACACTGTTTATTTATACTCCGGACTCAGACATTGCTTGTCCTAATATTTCTGAATCCCATTATTTTACTTTTTAGATTTGTGTGTATTGTTGTTAGATATTACTGCACTGTTGGAGCTGGGAAGACAAGCATTTCGCTCCACCCGCAATAACACCTGCGAAATATGTGTATGCGACCAATAAAATMTGATCTGTCAATCAGGCATATATACAATAAAAGGTATAATTGTCATTATAAAGCCAACTTATTTATAAGGTCCAACTATAGTTGAGATAACTTACATGTTGACAGTGAGGTGACTGTGTACKACACGGCTCTCCTTGAACAGCATCCTGGCCTGCATCCAGCCCTTGGGCCACAGTGGTTTGACCTCGTTCTCCATGAAGGCCTTGAGGTAATCCTCCACGGAGAGAGAGCACTGAGACGACTCCAGTTCATAGCAACTCAACTTCACACGCCACCAGATTACAACAGCAGCGACCTACACACACACACAACACACACAACACACCACACACACACACAACACAACACACACACACACACCACACACACACCACACAGCACACACACCACACACACACACACACACACACAACACACACACACACACACCACACACACTGTAGCACAGAAAAAAGCTTACTAATCAATTATCGTTTCAAATCAGCCATTTTCTGTATGACTTCGCTCGAGAATTTCTTTAGTGTCTAGGCCGGATTACTATAAAAGCACTTTTTGACAACTGACAAATAAATAAGATTTGATTGAGGGCAGTGGATGGGCCGTCACCTGAGCTTGTCGTCCCAGACAAACTTCTTCCGTGGGCCCATCATCCTCTTCCCCGGCTTCCCCTCGTCCTCCTCCTCTGATCCGTTCTTGTCTCCCTCTCCAGGCTGCTGCCTGCTAGGGTCCAACACACACACATCTCAGAACCAACATATTCTACCAACCTCAATATATTCCCGCAGAGGCAGAGAAGCATATAAATGAAAGCAGTTATGAACACAAGCAGAGTAGAGCACTAAAAATAACCAAACAACCGTTATGGATAAGCGATATAGCATTACAGTATACCAGGGGTACTCAACTGCTATTTAAGAAGGTCCGGTCATACAAATTTCCTAGGTGGCTTTAAGAAGGTCAGGATGAATTTTGTCATTTATTGGCGTAGTAACAAACCCCCACCCAACAACTACAAACTGTTCACATCCTTCTTGTTGGTGGAGAGAAAATGTTGCCGCTTTAAAGCTAATTTCCTGCACTTCTATAAATTTTACCATATGATACCTGAGTGAATGACTCAACAAAATCAAATGGGGGCCCGCGGGGGGTCGAGGCCCCTGAGCGTACCCATCTACCTAACATGGGCTATTTGATCAACTGGACATTTCTGACAGGTACTAAATCAAAATAGCTCTCTGTCAGGGAATGACAAACTGCCCAACGCAATACCAAATGTAGAAAAATGACAAATGTAAAGTCGGGACCGGCGGTCTGTATTGACCCCTTTCTGGGTCCGAATCCGGACCGTGGTCCGCCTGTTGAGTTTGGCTGCAGTACACTATGGAGTATTGTAATCTTCTTACTTGGCAGCCTTGACCATGCAGTCCATGTTGTATCGTTGGATCTGCTCGGGCATCACACTGCACACAGCCAGCTTCAGCTTCAGCAGGGGCGTACGCAGACGGTCATCCTGGATGTTGAGGCTAAGCTTCTTGAGGCGTTTGAGCAGGGCCTCCTTATTGCAGGGCACAAAGGCCTCCAGGTGAGAATACACCTCCCCGCGTAGCCCCATCGGCTGCTCCTGCACCTGCAGCTCAATACTGGGGGAGGAGAGAGTGGAGGGAAGGGAGAGGAGCAACAGAGGGAATTAACAGGAGTGAGAGAAAGGAGGGATGGGGAGAGAAAGATGGTAAGCAAGGAAAAGGGATGAGGAAGAGACGACAAAGAATAAAACAATTTGAGCGAGAGAGAAAGATGTTGGGAGAAATTTAGAACAGAGTGAGGGTGAAAAAGCCAGGAAAAAAGATGAACAATCGACTCCAATATCAGCAGTATGACCCATTCAGGGTGGAGACGGAGAGAGATGTACAATGTGTCAAAAGAATGACAAACTCACTCCAGTAGGATGTTATTCATATCTAGGGTGAAGAATTTCTTCCTTCCCTCTTGATCAAACTGACGAGAGGCCTGTGAAGAAAAGAGGTTGGTGAGCATACGGTCTTCCATGGAAAGACGCACAAAAGCAAAAAGGAGCCTTCCGTGTCAGTTTCAAAATGGCTGCATCATCATCTTGACAGTTTTCGCTCATCCTTGAGTTGTCACTCTCTCTTTCTTCTCTCTCCCTTTTGGCCACCAGTTGTCTGTTGCTAGTCTACCTTTCTTTCATGTGTTTTGCTCTCATCCGTTCTTCCTTTCTGCTCTGCTCCTCTCTAACCTCTCCTTGCATTTTTATCAGCCTGTCAAGAAATGCATTACAAATCTTCCAAGAACTGAAACACTATTTGAAGTGATATCATCATGGTTTAAGAAAATGGCTGCCACACATTTCAACTGTACAAAATTCCAGGAAGTTACTCAACAATTAAATCAAGGGATGATCACATAAACATTAAATAACCAAAGAAATAAATCTATGATAAACTGGAAAAGCCCCATCAGTGCGACTCACCGCCCGGAGGTCCTCGATGCGCTTGATGAGGGGGGCAGGCAGGCCGTCAGGGAGCGGAGGTGGGTGTAGGAGACCCCCTGAAACCCCCAGCCCCCTCCCTAACTCGCCCCCACTCGGCTTCGGCCCTGAAACTCCAATTCCCATCAGGCCATTCTCTCTCCCGGGCGTGGCCACGTGCGGATTAGCCGAGCTGTCCAGAAGACTGAAGTCCAGGTCACCCAGAAGATCCTGGAGCTCCTTCTCATTTGCCGAGCCCAGCAGTGACATCATGGCGGGGTCCGCGGTGAGCTCGGCCAATGAGACGTCGTTGTTAGCCGCGTTAGTGTGCAGGTGGGAGTTAGCCAGCAGGTGGTTGGCTCGCGGGGCGTTGGCCACGGAGCTACCCATGCCGGAGTGGGGCGCGGTGGGGTTCATCTTCCTCATCTCCTGCTTCTCCCGGGTGAAGCGGCGCAACATGGCTGCCAAGCACAAGGAGTCCTTCATCAGCTTCTTCCTCTTCTTCTTCTCTGGCCGGTGGATGTTCATCAGAGACGACACTCTGGATCAGAAAGACAAGAGAGAGGGGTGAAGAGGGGAAAGAGAGCGGGAAGAGAGGAGAGGGTGAGAGAAGGAAGAAAGAGGAAGAAGAGAGAAAATAGTGAGGGAAGTTCTGATGTGTAATCACGAAGACAAGAAACCTATAAGCAAGGCCATGTATTTTCAATATGATACAAGGGAAACAACAGTCTCATAATATCTGCTGGTCTATTTCTGGGAATAGGAGTATTTATGGCAGCGGAGTGATCAGCCTATCAGAGCGTAGCTAATGGAGCCTTTGTTAAGGACACTTGGCCTGTCACACAAGCCCACGAGCCATTCAGAGAGAGCATCACAGCGTATCATGTCATAGTCAGACATATCTGTACATGGGTAGGAATGAACAAAAATATATCTATATGATGAATGTGTCTATTGTATTCTATGCTGAAGTGCATACATTTCAATTTCAGTGCACATTTGATAGGGTTTGACACGGGGAGGTATAAGAACGGATTCAAAAACCACTACAAGACATTTTGAGGAATGGTTCGTGCTCAGTTCTATTTGAGAAATATGCATAGAACCACAATGTCCCCTTAGATGATTTGCTCTTACAGCAAGAACAAAATCATCTGAATTATTCAACAACCATTCTATCTCAAATTGTAATTTGTGAAGGTACAGACATGCCTGACAGGCACAAGAAGCAGCGATTTATCCATCCCATTATCCTATCATCTCACCCTGGTTTGGGCACTCTGTTCTTCCGGGGTTTCTTCTCCTCCAAATTGTTTCCTTCTTTCCTCCTTCGTCTCTTGATCACTTGCTCCTCGCCATCCTTCAGCTCCTGCTACCACCGGAAGGCACAGACACAATTCATGAAAAACCAAAACAACCAGTTGGATAAACACAAATAAAGCAGGTTTGTCATACTCCTATCAGGGATGGGGTCAATTATTCTCATCAATTCAGTAAGTAGACAAAAATTCATTGATTTTTTTCATTGATTTTGAATGAATTAGAATTTCTGTTTACTTCCTGAATTGACATCACTGAAATGGAATTGACCCCAACTGACTAATATAGTGTAATTTCACTGTATACAATACTTCATGCCAGTATCCCACCCTTACTCTGGGTTTGACATCCTTGCCCCCGTCCTCTCCCTCTGACTCGGAAGCAGCTCTGAACTGCAACGTGCCCGTGTTGATGTAGAACCCTCCCAGCTTGGTAGTCAGGGAGGCCGGGACCAGCTCGTCATACTGTCACACAAAACAAAATGGCAGCCGTTACATTCATAGCACACAGGAGAGAGCATAGATGCAGAACACAGAGTAACTTCAATGAGTCTCTGACAAAAAAACAACAACATGTCACTGTGGTGGATGTAGGTTAGTATTTATGGGGTGAGGTTGATTGCTTGTGCAAATTTGTGCTGTGGTTGATTGACAGTCTTAAGCATGCTCCAAACAGGAAGCGAAACTCCAGAGCAAAGTTCGCCAGAATAGAGCAGATTCCTATTTTCTCCGCCTATAATACAGCCTAACATGCCTTCTCCACATGAAGGGATGTAAAAGGTAAAAAAAGGGGATACTTACAGCCTCTGAGTTGTCAATAAAAGGGTCAGTCTCGTCGTAGCCGAAGCCTATGTCAATCAGATCCTGCATTCTATCCTTCCTCTTCTTCTTTCCTGCTGCATTTGCATTGCCCTGTGTCACAGGCGATACATACTTTCACATGTACATACTGTATAACCAGTGGTCATAAATGAGAGAAAAAATGGCTTATAACCAGATATAACAGGCTTATAACTTAATACAACTAGCTATTAACCAGATAAAAAAGTCAAACTAATCTTAAAACTCGTATCTTATAAGTGGAGTTATTAGAGCACAAAGTTTTACCACGGCTCCAAAAAATAACATACATATTTGTTCTCAAACTTCTTGGCCAGGGCCTCCACCTGCAGTCGTTCTTTCTCGTCATCGTTGAAATGGTCGCTAGGGTCAAGGGCAGGAGGCAGGATAAAAAGAGTTGGAGTCTGAGTTGGAGCTGGAGGAGGAGTGATCTTTTTTGCCTAGAAAGGGGGGGGGGGAATGGGTGAAGAAAAGTGTAACTACTGGAAAAGAAATGGACTTACCCACAATAAACAAACAATGAACAAAGTAACAAATAATATTGTGTTGTTATTGTACCGGATGAAAAGCATATTGTCATGCAAGCATATTGCCCAAATAGCATTGGTGAGGAAGCATTTGTATTTAGATTTACAGCTGGTTTATAAAGTAGTAGTATCACTAGTAATTACAAGTTTGAGAACAATATATTATATATTCAGCATAATCGCTATGCGAATATGTAACAAAAAAAAAGAGTAAACTACTGTACCATGCAATGATGTCTGTACACACCACTGAGTGTCTTGATAACATAATACCGATATTTGCATAACTCGCTTTAGGCTACATCCTTGTACTTCCAAACCTACTCCATCTATTCAGCACTGACTGATCATCAATATATCACCCATAGGAGGCTAAACTCAACTGTACTGGGGCACTTATTCTACGTGCCATATTAATGGCTGTATGGCTGGTGTAAACTAACAAGAGAGTTGGCAAGTGAACAAGAACAGGAAATAGGTAGCGCCAGACAACCTTTATCACTGCATGTGCATAAGGCGTGCCTACAACTGTAATGACGTGCCGTTCGAGTTGAGTACCAAGTGATTTGAGTGAACGGCTTAATGAATGGCTGAGTTAGGGTCTTTTGTGTGATGTCCGTGACTAGTAATTTCCTCCCACCGACCACGCTAGTCCGTGGAAAGAAAAGATACACGCACTTTCATATCCTATCTTTTAACAAGTCCCCACTAACCAAGTTAATAAAATCAACTGGTGTTGATCCATGTCTTTCTTGGCCAAACAGAAGGAGTCATACCTGGATGTTTTGGATGAGTTCGCTGTAGTTAAACTCGGCCGACGATTGATCGCTGGGCTCGGACAGAGATAGGTTCAATCGTACGGTAATCCGTTTTCCTTCAGCGTTGTCCTTGTCACTACTAGTTTTGCCGAAAAGCCCACCGCTACCATCTGCCCCGGACGCTTTCGTATCGCCCTCACCATCCGCATCCAAGTCGATGTCGGCCTCGTCATCCTCCAACCGGCGTTTCCTAGTCTCCGTGGCTGATCCAGCAGCGAAGGCCGAGAGGGTGACAAATTGTACTTTTCTCGGTTCGGCCATTTGGATGTGCTGCCTGTCTGAACCTCGCTTCGGACAGACAGCGACAGCGCGAGCTACTTCGCGAAACTACTTCAAATTMGKYAATTGAAGGGGTTTGCGCGAAAATGCWATGMCTATTTAGTGGCTAATAAGATGTAAGGGGGTCATCCGCACAATTCGATTTGAATTTCAGGGGATGAGATGGTCGGGGAAAAGTTGTTTTTTCGGTAGCTACTTGCATCCTCAATTGCTATGGGATCGAGACATTCAAGGTGGCCATCTTGGATTTCAGGAGTAAATAAAATATCAGAGAGGTCACTGGGCCTGCGCGCACAGACAAAACGGAAGGAGCGTGAGCGAGGGCGGTTATCATAGCCAATCACTGCATTTGCCCCCATTTTAATCCCACCCCTATCACAACAGGCGATAATAAGAACATCTGAAGAAGATGGCACTAGTATTATGACCTTAACGGAGATGTCTTTTGTGAAAGGACATTTTATCAGATCATGTCACCAGAATAATTTATGCATTTGCTCACTAATATATAAAATGGATGGCATCTGTTTTGATGCCATTCTTATGTCATTCAGTCAGTGCTGAAATGCTGAATTGTGCGTTTTTCCACAATGACCTAGCTACACTCACAGTAAATCCCAAAAGGAACCAAACAAGCCAGTTGGGTGGCTATGTTAGTTACCTATGACGCAACACAAGCAAACATTGGTGGACACCTGTTGAAATGTATGGGTTTTGTGTTCAGTTATTTTGTAGAGACACTGCTTCCTTTAATTTAGATGAGGAAGAAGCTGATTAGCAATAGGGCATTTTGGACTTCAAAAGACAGTACATGTACTATTTCATTCAAATGTATGCCTACAGTATTTGTGTCAGTATGGCCACAATAACAAAAAAACGACATCATGACAGAAACTAGTGAATGCATATAGAACAAACAGAAAAAGGTCAACAACCGTTTATAAAGACAATACTGTTTAATACTTGTATCAGCATCATTTGAGTAATACAAAATACACATTTCAATACAATTGATTGGCAAGATTGTACAGAATTATATACATTGCAAATAAAACATGTATTTCATGATATAAATACTGTGACACGTACAATAAAGCGCATCAATACACATTGTGCATGGCTCATGAGAACATGTTATTTTATAGATTTTCACTAGTAAAAGAGTCTGATAAAAAATGCACATGTAAACCACATATATAATGTAATAACAACATGTAGTAAGTGTATTATGTGAGTTAAGCACGTTATGTATGACATTATTATGTCAGAGGAACCCTGTTGTCTTTGGCCCATTTCCTCAGAGCTCTGATAATGTACTCCACCTGGGGGTTCTGTGTGCTCCTCAATAGGGGCAGCACCTCCTTCAGGGTGTCCCTGTGGAACCACAGACAATGGTTATTAGTGATGGGAAGTTAGGAACAGGTCATATTACACAATGGCAATATTTTCATAACATTACCATAACGGTTGTCAATAAAGTTAAAATGAAAGAGCTTGAATCACAAAAGTCACACTTTACCGTGCAATGTAAATTACTCAAGGCACAAAAATGATGTGCCAAAACATCTCTGTGGAGGACAAGATTTTCATATTTGATGTGTTGGTGACTGTGTAGGGGACAAATCTTTAACACAGACATGTGTTGGTATTAAAATTGGACTAAAGACTAAGAAACTTAGCCAATACTTACTTTGGCTCTCTGCCTGCCAGTATGAGCTGGAAGATTCCGACACAAGCCCCTCTCTTGCCCTCCCAGTAGTTGGAGTCGGGATCCAGTTTCTCCAGAGTTTCGAACGCTTTGGCTGCCCAGTAGAACTGACCCATCTGAAAGCAGACAGACAGAGCAACATTTAATTTCATTGAATATTGAGAAAGCTTGGCCTTTGCTAATCTCGTCCCCAGTCTATTGTGGAGGAAGTCTGGTGCGGGAGATTAGGCCATTGCTGACTTGTGGTTAGCCTGGAAACTAAGTTAGTAGAGAGAATAGTAGTGAGCCTCACCTGATAGCAGTCATTGGCAATGAGTTGTAGGAGGCTGAAGGAGTCTGGCGAAGCCCCCATCTTCAGATACAGCTCCCAGGCTAGCCGGCCTTTCTGGTTCATGATGACTGAGCGAGAGGAGAGACAACACTATTTAGATAATATATGTATTTAAATGAATTAGTAATATATTTCGTTTCTTAGATCATGTATGTAGATATCGTATTGATGTAAAGGTATAGGTATTGAAGATGTATTGACGACAAATAGATCTATTTCAGACTGGATACATACAGCAGCGAGTCAGCCAGCTCAGGTATACATAGTCAGTCTTCATCTTCTCACCCTGGATCAGCAGAAATATCTGAGTCCAATATAAAAGAATGTTACAACATGAACTTTGAACTGATTCAAAACACTACTCATGCAAGCAGTAATGAATTTTTCTATTTTGACAGTATGTACCTCCTCTGCTTCTTTGTAGTTGCCCAAGGCAGCTTTGGCCTGGGCATAGTTGAAATTGAACGTATCCTCGGTATAGAAGTAACTCTGTTAATGACAAACCAAAAATAACCAAACAGAAATAATGCTTGCCTCCTTTCCCCAAGTATACATGTTAATTCCACACCAATCCATAAATATGTCAAGCACTCAAATGCAAAAAAAAGAAGAAAGTGATTATGTGTGTGCAAACATGCCTATGTGGTGTACTGTCTTATTGGTCTGTATGCTACATGTTTTGGGCCATGCAAACCTTGACTGAGTTGAGGTAGATGAGAACGTCTTCAAACTGCCTCAGAAGGAAGAAACAGGAAGCCATACACTGTCTTCCAGGTATCGTGTCTGAGGAGAGCGAGATACAGACAGTGAGACAAAGACGCACATGCTCACTTCAACGCAGATATATACACACACACACACACACACACACACACACACACACACACACACAAGCTAACTCCTAGCTTCTTGGTTGAATCGCTTTAGATTCATTCATTCACATTACCGCATTCGCTGGCTGAGCCTCCGACCAGCTGGAAGAACTGTTGAGCAATCTTCAGGTGATCCCTCTGCAGCAGAGATACAGGCAGGGACGAGGAGGAGGGAATAGAGACAGTCAGATTTCAGTGATGATCTACTTAACCAGGCTTATAAGACATTCCTAATCTACTCAGAGATTTCTACTCTGTGGTCCTAGGAGGTTTTCGGGTAGTTTGTCAAACACTTACTCACCGATCCAATTTCTTGACCCAAAGCGGCATTCACCACTCCTTTCAAAATGTACTCCTTAAAGAAATAGATTTTGTTAAGACACTGCATGTACGCTATTAAGGCTTTAGTCTTTAAACAACAAGACTTCCTCTGCTTATGCCACCTGATAATGTGAAACTATTACTACCTGTGGTGTGGTTGGCTCCAAGTCTTTTATGAGGGTGTAAGCCTCTTGAACATCATCTGAAACATAAAGATGCACATTATTGATGATAAAAGAGCCATTCAACGTTTCAATGTTAGGATTAGGATTCAAAGACAACCACCAGTGGCTAAGGCCCACCTTGTCTGAGGTAGTAGATGACCAGGTTCAACCGAGCCTCAGAGATGACATCAATCAACGGGGGCAGCACCTGCAACGCCCCCTCCCCACCACGAAACACCACCTGGGGTGATAGAGGTCAAAGGTTATAGAGCATGGGGTCACTGTCATGCAAACACAGTCACACAACAGAGGTGGTGGAATGGGTTACCAGGTTATGCCGGATAAGCTCCTTAGCAAACTCAAAGGAGCAGGAGGAGATGTCTATGAGGTTCTTTAACTCAGCCTGAGAGAGAAAAGAACAAATTGAACCACATTATTTATTGCTGTACAATGACAAGTGTAGGCATAAACATCGACTGTGGTTGTTAGGCAAACGCGTGTAGATGCACGGCAGTCTGTTTTGACCGTAGACGCATACAGAGTTGCTTTACCTCAGCTGCCTTGCCGTTGTACAGCCTGAAGTGGTTGCAGGCCTTGAGGTTGAGAGCGATGGTGGATTCAGGAATACTCTGCAGATACACAGCCAACACCTCTTGGGAAACATCATAGTAGTCCAACTTGTAGTAGCACAGCGCTACGTACACGTTAAGAGCCAGGAAATCTCTGGGGTTAAAAGAAAAATCAATAAGTATGGTAAAACATCCAATAGCTAGTCCTATAGCTCACACTGCGTTCTTGAATAGAAGTCCRTGTGCATCTTTCTCTCTTGCTTTTTGACTGCACCGTCCAATATAATGCACCTTTCTCCACTTTCTCCAATGCATCTTCCTCCACTGCAAAATAACTATAGCCTCCCTCCATCTTCTTGTCTCGGTCTCAACACAAGGAAATGTGTCCTTCCAATTTTCTAATACTTCATCCTAAATYTATGGCTTATAGTATGTTTACTGTATATAGWTATAAGAATTTARAGTAAAATTGACACTGACTCATTCAGACAATCCACAATACCCATTYGTACTAGTGGGACCACTGTAATCTGGCATATGAGGGATTTGTGGGACTATGCTCTTGCCTATCAGTGATTTTGATGAYGGGACATGGGAGAATGGCCCAGRATAAGTACCTATTCTGTAGCAGGATGCGTTTGTAGATGTCGATGGCCTCCTGGTAGTGTGATCTCATGTAGTGGATGGAGGCCAGGCTCAGCTGGTCCTCAGTCACATCCTCCAGGTTCTGGTGGAAACCCATCAGCTTCTTCTCATCGTTGAACTGGGAACAGAGAGGAAAGACATGGTTGGTTTGTCTATTGGTTTGTTATTACACAAGTAGGTGTGCACCTACAGTAGCATACAGTTTCATTACAAAGAAAGAAAAAAGTACACTGAACAAAAATATAAACATGTAAAGTATTGGTCCAATGTTTCATGAGCTGAAATAAAAGATCCCAGAAATGTTCCATACGCACAAATAGCTTATTTCGCTCAAATTTTGTGCAAATTTGTTTACATCCCTGTTAGTGAGCATTTCTCCTTTGCCAACACAATCCACCCACCTGACAGTTGTGGCATATCAAGAAGCTGATTAAACAGCATGATCATTACACAGGTACACCTTGTGCTGGAGACAATAAAAGTCCACTCTGAAATGTGCAGTTTTGTCACACAACACAATGCCACAGATGTCTAAAGTGTTTGCATGTAATTGATGGAGCGTGTAATTGGCGAGCTGTTGCCAGAGAATTGAATGTTCATTTCTCTATCATAAGCCACCTCCAACATCATTTTAGAGAATTTGACCGTATGTCCAAACGGCCTCACAACTGTTATGTGGGCGAGTGGTTTGCTGATGTCAATGTTGTGAACAGAGTGCCCCATGGTGGCGGTGGGGTTATGGTATGGGCAGGCATAAGCTACGGACAACGAACACAATTGCATTTTATCGATGGCAATTTTAATGCACAGAGATAACGTGACGAGATCCTGAGGCCCATTGTCATGCCATTCATCCACCGCCATCACCTCATGTTTCATCATGATAATGCGTTGACCCATGTCGCAAGGATCTGTACACAATTTCTGGAAGCTGAAAATGTCCCAGTTGTTCCATGGCCCGCATACTCACCAGATATGTCACCTAATGAGCATGTTTGTGATGCACTGGATCGACATGAGCGTGTTCCAGTTCTCGCCCATATCCAGCAACTTCACACAGCCATTGAAGAGGAGTGGGACAACATGCCACAATCACAATCAACTCTATGCGAAGGAGATGTGTCACGTTGCATGAGGCAAATGGCGGTCACACCAGATACTGTCTGGTTTTCTGATCCACGCCCCTACCTTCTTTTTTTGCGGTATCTGTATTCCTAGTCATGTTAGGGCCAAATTTATTTATTTCAATTGACTGATTTCCTGATACGAACTATAACTCAGTAAAATCTTTCAAATTGTTGCATGTTGAGTTTATATTTTTGTTCAGTATAAGTATTGAGACTTGGGAATTGTGTAAAACATGATTTTATGCAACTGTTAGAGCTGAGCGATTAACTGAAATGTTGGTTCTTTTTCAGTCTTTAAACAACTTATTGACCGATGTCGGTTCAATTATTTTAATTACATTTTGTGCTCAATGCACAGTTTCTCTAGAGATAAATCAAATCAAGCACAAACTGTACGATGTAGTAAGGGGTTGTAGTTTCCAAAAGGCCAATATTCAACATAGTTTAGCACAGAAAACGTGGTAATTAACTACAATGACCATAATCCATTGCGTGCCTACTTGTCTGGTCTGAGACAGAGAGAAGAGACAGAAGAACGTGTGATCGAGAGGGATAGAGAGCAGTTGCTTCGTGACATATCTCTACCTGAAAATACATGATCTATGATTGATAATTGGAATTCAGCAGTCATAAAAGTATGCCTTAATTACTTTGAAGAACTACTAAAATAGTTTGTCAGACAGCATAGGTAGCAGCTCTATAGTGATGAGACGATGACTTGGAATTAAATAATACAGTCATCAAATAGGCCTAAAACAAATGTAATATACACAACAACTGAAATATTTTATTAAAGTAATGTGAATAAATGATGGTTAATAAGTGATAAACAGTAATGGGCAGTCACTATCATCATGGGACTTTTACTAATTGTTTTATTCTATGTTCTTACAGCATTAAAACCCACATAATGAATAGTGCATTTAATGTCTAGAAAAGTGTTGAAATCGAAAATCGATAATCTAACCGAAACCAAACCGACCTCAAAAAGCTCTAATCGCTCAGCACAAGCAACTGTACAGAAGCAAAAAAGAAAGAGTGATGAGAAACACACATTAACATACTAAAGAATACAGAAAAGGAACAGTTCTAACCTTATGAGCCAGGTGGAAGAGCAGGCGATTCTGAAGTGCACACTTTGGAGCTACAGGGAAAAAGGGGGAATACCTTATCGACAAGGGCAAGAAATAGAAACAGAAGAATGAAAAACAGAACATTTACAAAACATGTTATCTTAATACTCACCCTTGTTTGCAGCCTCCTCTGCCTCTCTGTAGAGCCCCAGGAAAAACTGAGTGCAGGCCAGATACACCCACACCTCCCCTGGTTCTTCTAACCGGAGTGTCAAGGCCCTGTACTCCTGTCATGGAAATAAATAGACATACGTGTCAAATAGAGCATTGTAAAAATTGCTTTTTTTCCAGACAAGAATGAATTTGACTGAACTCACACACACACACCGACCTCCATTGCTCTCTTGTAATCACCCAAGTGAAAGGCACAGTAGCCAATCCAAAGGTCTGCATGCTCCTCTTTTTCTCCAACATCTCGCTGAAACTGGAAGACAAAGCAACACAACAGTAGGACACAGTGCTCTCACACGCGCACACACACACACACACACACACACACACACACACACACACACACACACACACACACACACACCTATGCAACTGTAATAAGGAAACAGAAAGACCTTATAGATATAACACGTCAAGAATGAGGAAGGAGAATGTTGAGAGGACACAGGACTTTCACAGATCACATTATATCTTGTGTCACATTTATTACAGAGTTGCTCATCATTCATTTGCTGATTGCACATGACAGTTAGCTACATGAGTTTCTATCTGGCTACCTCTAACAGAGTTTGTGCCCCAAGGTAGTCTCTCTGGTTGAGGTATTCCTCCAGGCGAGGGCTCTTCTTGGCTTTGTTTTTCTTCTTCTTCTCACTGACGCTAGCTGCAGAATCTCCACCTACTGCTGGCTTCACCCGGGACAGGATCTGGATGGATGTGACAAGGAAGAGAATCCTTATTGTGGACATGACAGCTGGCAATTGGTTTACTAAAGCGGGAATCAAACAATATTTGCACATTTGGTAAGATAGACAGTCATGTTTTAATAGATGTAGTGCAGCTATAGCAGTTATCCTATGTCAAACTAGCTACCTGCCATTACTTTAAAATTAACCTCGTCACATATCACAGATAGGTGAAATAGACTTTGGTAGCTGGCAAGCGACAATGATTCATCTAGAAAGCTAACTAGCTAACGTTAACTACATAGCAAGACTTTTAGCTAACTAACTAACGTTAGTATGTTACTCAACTTGTAGGCTAACTTGTAAGACTTACCATGACGGCACAGCAGTTACTCTTGCATAATGTCACTGTTCAGTTTGGAGAAATTGATTATAGTTAACGTTAGATAACAACACTTGGTAACGTTAGTGGTAAATTAGCTACACGTTAGCACTATTATAATTTTTATAGCTAGAATTAGCTTAGCTGGCTGGCTAGCTAACAGTGAACTAACAGATACGAAAAGAAAAGACACCTCTTCGCTGTCTAAAATTGTTATCAAAGGATAGCATGAATAAGTAAGGTGAACGAAGAGCATCAAGCTAGCTAACGTTAGCCACTAGCTAATGAAACATCTGACTGTGATTTCCTTGCCGTGTGGGGATTACGCTTGTGTTGCCTAGCAACGTTGTTCATCCTCTTCACGTCAGGATCAGATGTCGAAATGCAAATTTAACTCTGGATTTAGCCCCGTTGTTGTCGTGCATATTTGATAGTGACATTGTCATCAAAAAATTTTGCCGCCCACATAGCATTGAAATCAAGTGGTTTCGTCACATATCTTCGGAACAGCCCCAGTGGCCTAATGGATAAGGCACTGGCCTCCTAAGCCAGGGATTGTGGGTTCGAGTCCCATCTGGGGTGATACTATTTTCACCCAGAAACTACTGTGCTTTGACATTCATTTGGTAGGCATAATAACGTGAAATCAGTCTTGATAAAGGCGCCTGGAAAGTGGACATAGATGCTGTTAATGTCATTTAAATGTAGCCTTATAACTGGCCTGGGCCTGATTGGTGTCACACTTTCCACCCCACCCCTAGCAAACACACCTGATTCAAACTAATTGCATTTTTAAGTGTTGATTGGTGTCCCGTGTGTTCGCTGGGGCAAAAGTGTGACATCAATCAGGTGTTGCCAAGGCCTGCTATATATATATATATATATATACACTGCTCAAAAAAATAAAGGGAACACTTAAACAACACAATGTAACTCCAAGTCAATCACACTTCTGTGAAATCAAACTGTCCACTTAGGAAGCAACACCGATTGACAATAAATTTCACATGCTGTTGTGCAAATGGAATAGACAAAAGGTGGAAATTATAGGCAATTAGCAGACACCCCCAATAAAGGAGTGGTTCTGCAGGTGGTGACCACAGACACTTCTCAGTTCCTATGCTTCCTGGCTGATGTTTTGGTCACTTTTGAATGCTGGCGGTGCTTTCACTCTAGTGGTAGCATGAGACTGAGTCTACAACCCACACAAGTGGCTCAGGTAGTGCAGCTCATCCAGGATGGCACATCAATGCGAGCTGTGGCAAGAAGGTTTGCTGTATCTGTCAGCGTAGTGTCCAGAGCATGGAGGCGCTACCAGGAGACAGGCCAGTACATCAGGAACGTGGAGGAGGGCACCAACCCAGCAGCAGGACCGCTACCTCCGCCTTTGTGCAAGGAGGAGCACTGCCAGAGCCCTGCAAAATGACCTCCAGCAGGCCACAAATGTGCATGTGTCTGCTCAAACGGTTAGAAACAGACTCCATGAGGGCCGACGTCCACAGGTGGGGTTGTGCTTACAGCCCAACACCGTGCAGGACGTTTGGCATTTGCCAGAGAACACCAAGATTGGCAAATTCGCCACTGGCGCCTGTGCTCTTCTCAGATGAAAGAAGGTTCACACTGAGCACATGTGACAGACGTGACAGAGTCTGGAGACGCCGTGGAGAACGTTCTAACCGTTTGAGCAGAACATGCACATTTGTGGCCTGCTGGAGGTCATTTTGCAGGGCTCTGGCAGTGCTCCTCCTTGCACAAAGGCGGAGGTAGCGGTCCTGCTGCTGGGTTGTTGCCTCCTCCACGTCTCCTGATGTACTGGCCTGTCTCCTGGTAGCGCTCCTTGCTCTGGACACTACGTGACAGATACAGCAAACTTCTTGCCACAGCTCGCATTGATGTGCCATCCTGGATGAGCTGCACTACCTGAGCCACTTGTGTGGGTTGTAGACTCCGTCTCATGCTACACTAGAGTGAAAGCACGCCAGCATTCAAAAGTGACCAAAACATAGCCAGGAAGCATAGGAACTGAGAAGTGGTCTGTGGTCACCACCTGCAGAACCACTCCTTTATTAGGGGTGTCTTGCTAATTGCCTATAATTTCCACCTTTTGTCTATTCATTTGCACAACAGCATGTGAATTTTATTGTCAATCGGTGTTGCTTCCTAAGTGGACAGTTTGATTTCACAGAAGTGTGATTGACTTGGAGTTACATTGTGTTGTTTAAGTGTTCCCTTTGCGCAAAAAAATAGTGTATATACATATTATGCCTGACCCATAATCTAGAAATTTTTTTTTTTTTATGGACACGAGGCCAAATAGGATCAAATCTGTCAAGAACTTCCTACAATCAACCTGTTATGCACAAATTCACATCACAGGAGTCAACCGTCTGCGATTCCCGTTTAAAGCTAGAATCCTTAATTGAAACAATAAGTTCTATAATAGTTGAACTACGCTCATTAGGCATTTATAAATTATATTCTTCCAATAAACAAAATGGGTCTTCATCGTTCAAGTCCAAAAATGGATGCAGCAACTAAGGATTCTATCTTTAAATATCAATTGTAAACTGAACAGTCACTATAATATTTTTATGGATTTCTGATTTATTTGTATACATTGTGACTCCGTGGTTGTGTTTAAGGCCAAACTGAAGACACCACAAGAGTAGATGACAGATTGACATAGAATTTAATGTGAAAACCCAATATAATAAACCCATGTATTTGTAATTGCCCTCATCCCAAGAAAAATAGACAAGTTTAAAAACAATAAGCCAAGTTTATTGACAGTCACTGTTTAAAGCACAGCTTTTGACTCTTGATTGAGACCACTTAGGACCAATCAGCGGAGGCACCACCCCACTCAGTAGCCTGGGCGGTGGGGGCAGCGGACCAATCCTCTGTGGCGGGCTGGGCACTCCAATCCTCTGTTGGAAGACAATCATGCGTGTGAGAGAATACAATCAAACAATTTATTGTACAGACGACACAGTCAAGAGAAAGAGAAATTGTGTTTCTCCCGACAGGATCCACAGTGAGGATTTGAGGCTTCACTACAGGTTTATGAGAGAACTATTCTACCCCTCTGTGTTGGTCATATAGGACATTTTAGGTCCTAGATGGGCAAAAAAGGGGCAATACTAATTTACTTTCAGTAGATCTTACCAGCAAAGCCTTCAGCTGCAGCTGGGGCCTTGGAAGGTGCAGCGGCTGAAAAGGAGAATTAAACAAAGTTTGAGTCAAATGTATTCCGGTAGCCATTTTGTTTTGTGATTGTCAAAATGTGCTACTCCATCCACCTTTTCATTTGTGGCCTCCACTCCTGTGTATTCATCACTTACCCTCGGTGAAGCTCTTACCCTCAATGCCAGCAGGGAACTGCTGGATGGGCACAGAGGGCACTGCCACTCCCTCGGACCAGTCGGCCACCTCGGGCTGGGCAAAGTCGGCCGTGGGGGCGGTCCACTCGCCCTGGAACTCGTCCTTGCCAACAGCCTTCTCGGCCGCGGCTTGCTCCTCCTTCTCAATCTGGAACGGGGCGAAGAGGTTAGAAGTTAGGGATGCGACGTCACAATTTGCGAGAGCGCTCAGGTAAGCAGGCACCACAGGTATATAGATTCTTAGCGCAAGCATACAACACTCCAACACCACATCAGAAGCATATTTTGCTTCAAGTTGTTCCATCACTGATTGAGATAGGTCAGTTAAGGTTTCAGACTGCCATCTCACCCACAGTGATGGTTTTACTATTCCCTTCCAACGACAACTCACCCAGTCACTGACCGGACAACGCAAGTGCTTTTTAGAAGGGGAATGTGCATTCGAGGTCTCCAAACTCCGTTCCTGAATAGCTACATGGTGAGCAGGCTTTTGTTCCAGTCCAGCACCAACACATCTAATTCAATTAATCGTGGTCCAGACAGAGGCCCATGATTAGTTAAGTTGTATCAAACAATTAGTGCAGGGCTAGAACAAAAGCCCCAAACACACAGCTCTCCAGTCAGATTTGAAAACCCCTGGTATAAACAGTGCGTGAACCATAGTGTCCCAGTATGTCAGTTACCTCCTCTGGATCTCTGTAGAAGTAGAGATCAGGCATGACCTCCCAGGGGTGTTCCCTGGAGATGGTGCCCCTCATCCGCAGCACCTCCCTGGACAGCATCCACCACATCAGACCAACAGAGTGGTGGCCCTGGAACACATCATACAACAGTCAGTTAGACCTAGGGTTGT
This sequence comes from Salvelinus sp. IW2-2015, assembly GCF_002910315.2. Classification (NCBI taxonomy): domain Eukaryota; kingdom Metazoa; phylum Chordata; class Actinopteri; order Salmoniformes; family Salmonidae; genus Salvelinus; species Salvelinus sp. IW2-2015. Next base: position 2,042,876 of record NC_036838.1, on the reverse strand, counting down.
ATACTAAGTCCCTGATGATTATATGCACTGGCAACAGTCAGTCATACAGAAGTCAAACGAAGGCCATCAACAGAATTGATCAGTCTAAACGAGTAGAATTGGTTAGTGGATTAACTGATACCCAGTAAAAACATGACTACATGGGAGGGCGTCGACTACTGACGAGGAAGTGCAAAGGAAACTCCCTAGGAAGGAAGAGTCCCAGTAGGGTACATGGTTGTGGCTCAGGTCACTATCAAACTCCAGTCATGGGGCAGCAGCCCTACTGATGTTAGCGAAAACCCGGCCAGATCACTCTGGCACACTTCCGACACCTGAACACAGACATCAGACCGTGTCAGGCTTTAATTGTGTGCTGCATATTTCCATCAGTTGACCAAGATATCAGCGGAAGTTACCATCTACTCTTTCACTGAGGAAACACCATTGGGGACAAAACTGATATGATAGGCTGTTCAAGTCATATAAAAATGTAAGACCACTAGAACATACATCTGTAGTCTATGGCCTGTCTGTACCTTGTTGTTGCAGGGGATGGCAATGTCCACGTATCTGAGGGGAGAGTCAGTGTTGCACATGGCGATGGTGGGGATGTTGACGTAGGAGGCCTCAGTCAGGGGTTGGTGGTCGGCACGGGGGTCTGTCACGATCAGGAGGCGGGGCTCACGGAAAGCAGCCTGGATCTGATTGGTGAAGGTTCCGGGGGTAAAACGACCGTGGAAGGTGGTGGCGCCGGTGGCAGATGCAAACTTCAGCACAGCCCTCTGGTTGGAGGAGAACGGGGAGTGGAGTTAGTGGATTGTCAGGTGACCCAGTCAAGAATATAACATAGCAGTAATTTAGTATGTTTTGGTTGTGGCTCAGGTCACTATCAAACTCCAGTCATTGGGCAGCAGCCCTACTGATGTTAGCGAAAACCCGGCCGGATCACTCTGGCACACTTCCGACACCTGAACACAGACATCACAGTGCCAGGCTTTAATTGTGTGCCGTCAGGCCAACTGAGCTGACCAAAGTAATGTTCATTAGGGCACACCAGTAAATAAAAACAAGTTTCTTATTGGACAAGTATAGATAGTACCTCTCCTCTTTAGACCGTTGACTTCCATTTTGCGCCTCCTGAACATAACCCAGGAGAAACTCTGGGCCCTCATATGTCAGGTGAGCTAGCAGTGGGGGTCTCACCTGTCCAGTGTTCCTGGAGGAGATGACGCAGACATCAGCTGGGTTCTCAATGGCCACGATGGCACGAGCAGCCAGCAGCAGCTTCTCCCATGTCTTCTTCAGGTTGATAATGTATACACCTGATGGGACAACCAGTTACATTATTTACATGTTGATTCCCGACATCCATACAGCCATAATGTCTATACACATGCTAGCCTTTCTCAGGACAATCAATGAAGAAAAAGACTGTACCGGTTAAAACTGACTGAGGACTGGTGTTACACCCACATTGAGCTCATTATCTATTGGATAAGTGTTTGAGCTAGAGAAAAACATTCAATATTAGGAAGAGATGTTCCATCACTGATTGAGATAGGTCAGTTACGGTTTCAGACTGCCATCTCACCCACAGTGGTGGTTTTACTATTCCCTTCCAACGACAACTCACCCAGTCACTGACCGGACAACGCAAGTGCTTTTAGAAGGGGAATGTGTATTTCAGAGGTCTCCCAACTCTGATCCTATAAACTTGTGTGCAGACTATTGTTCCAGCCCAGCACCTGATTCAAGACCACAAATAGTTGAATTACGTATAATAATGCAGGGCTGGAAGAAAAGCATTCACATCCTCCCCAGTCAAAATATGTGCGAGTTCAGAAAGTCTTCAGATCATAAAGCGACAAATAACCAGGGATCTCATATTCCTCCACTCACCATCACTCTTTCTCTTGTACGTGTAGTGCTCCATCTGGAAGTCCATGTTGGTACCTCCCAGGTGGGTCCCGGCTGCCAGGAACTTGAGCACATCCTCCTCCTTCATCTGCAGCACATCCAGACCTCCGGACATCGTGACCACTTTTCCTAAGTTACGAGTTATGTGGAAAAGCTGCAGGGGGAAAAAAGAGACAGGTGAGATGTTGCACAAAGGTAGGGAAGCAGAGAATGGTTGCAGTTGGAACTGGCTCAGGTCACTATCAAACTCCAGTCATGGGGCAGCAGCCCTACTGATGTTAGCGAAAACCCGGCCGGATCACTCTGGCACACTTCCGACACCTGAACACAGACATCAGACTGTGTCAGGCTTTAATTGTGTGCTGAACAAACTGTCAAAGCTGCAATGCTTATAATGATTTAGTGTACTTATACAGGCACTTGCAACAGGGACTTGGCATCTGTTTCTAAAAACATAATTTACAATTATTAAATCAAAATATTGTTGCAGTTCCTTATGAATGACATCTGATCTCTGAGTGATGATCGGCATGAGCATGTGGAGAAGAGGGGCGGCAGGTAACAGTGGTTAGAGGGTTGGGCCAGTAACCTAAAGGTTGCTGGATCTTATCCCTGAGCCGACAAGGGGCCCCTGAACAAGGCAGTTAACCCACTGTTCCCTGGTAGGCCGTCATTGTAAATAATAATTCGTTCTTAACTGACTTGCCAAGTTAAATAAAAAAGTGTTGTAAGCAGCAAGTTTACTCCACTAACCCCAATTAGATGCAATATTGCTGAACAATTCATATCAATAAATACAATGTTGCAAATGAGCATTACATTACATGTGTGAAACTAGTCTAACTTAATTTATGGATGTTGGCTACTTCAGTTATTAGTATCCAACTTCTTCAATGGATTTCACGAGCACGCATGGCTAACTAGCTACTAGTGCCAAGGTTTGTAGTAGCTACATGGCTTCTGGCCTAGCTGTCTAACATGTAATTCGCTATTTACAGCGGTTGTATTTATACGGATATGGCAAACATTCAGACACAATTCCATAGTTGTTCGTAACAAGGCGTTAATATTGGTCTCCGCAACTTTCACCTCAAGAAAATATACAAAATTTATCTCACCACGAGACAACGCCGTATGGAGTTCTGTACCTCAAGGTAAAAGAGAAAGAGAAACGGAAGTTACGTGTTTATATACTGTAAATTCCACCAATCATCTTCCATTTCCCTTTCCATGATAGAAGGTCGATAGATGGTAGTCAAATCATTTGAGACGAAAGTGCTATGAGAAAGGGCATAAATTGTGATGGGAAGCAGTTCAAATCCAGTTAAATCTCTAATTAAATACTGTAAAGTTCATGCCAAGAGATCATGCCATCACCCCATATAGTAATGATTGATTGAACGCTTTATAGTCTATTTACGTCAGTAAAATTATAGGTTGCCATTTTGAGGTACTTATATCTGAATATTTTGATGCCATTTCAATTAAAACATTATCCGATTTGGTAATGTTCAAAGGGAATATATATATGGTCTGTGGTGTTAGAGAATACTTGCCGAAGAGGTCATTTAAGAATACGTTTACCTAACCTCAGTCTTAGTGACTGTATCCTTGTGCATATCAGCATGTGTCGATCACACTCTGATTATTTCCCCCCTCTCTCCACATCAGGGAAAGTCAGTTGTGGGGCTGTCTAGTGCAGTGCCTGTCTCTTCCTCAGGACACATGGACCCCGGATTTCTGAGGACATGAGCTGTAGCCTGTCACTGTCTGTTATGTCAATGTGGTGTTGCTTTGGAGAGACCAGCAATACTCCTTTGAGAATACATTGTAGAATATCTCTTATATGCATTTATTTTTTATTTTACAACAAATTAGGATCAAATTAGGATCAAGCAACCAGAAATAACTATTGATCTTCTGGTTCATTATAAAAGCTAAACTTAGATGTGTGTTCATTTGTTGAATCAATTAGATCATGCGCATCTCATGCTTGTTTTAATAAAAAAAAATAAACTTAAGACTATTTAGGCAGGTTTGCTGGTTAACTCCTTGATCAGCGTTGTAGTCACCCCCTGGTACTGAGGTTTGAGCCTGAAAATACAGCAGCTCAAGGTAAAGAGACCCACAAAGGATGATAACATGATGAACCAATGTTGAAGTTAATCTAGGCAAAGATTGAATCAAATAAACACCAGGAATTGTACAAAAATGGGGGGAATTTTATTCACTTAAAAACAAAACAGGCACAGCATCGGTCTGAGCAAACTCACATGCACAGACAAAATATTGACAATAATAACAGACAATATACAGTGTAAAGTCACAATATCAAGGACAATAGTGATAGCGATGATAATCGCCAAGGCAAAAATGTTACGGCACAGAACAATTTGGTGGTAAGAGTTGTTACTGTGTTACGACAACACAAACACACAGACAAGGGCTGAAGAGCTACCAATTCTCAAGAAACGTCAATCACCCCAGTCCTTTTACCAGCCGCTAAGGGGCTTAAATGAATGAATGAATATGCATTGAATTCTAAAGTGCATTCACTGACTGGCATTGAGCTAGGGTTAACTCAGTGTTTCCCCTCTCAATGACTCAAACTACTCAGCGCCCAGTTTATTAGGTACACCCCGTTCACGAAAATGGTTCGCTCCTACAGACAGTGAGTCACGTGGCCGTGGCTTGCTATAAAAAGCAGGCAGACAGGCATCGAGGCATTTAGCTACCAGTCGATTGAACGTTAGAATGAGAAAAACAAGTAACCTATGCGACTTTGAGCGTGGTATGATCGCTGGTGCCAGGCGCGCCGGTTCCAGTATCTCGGAAACGGTCGGCCTCCTGGTCTTTTCACTCACGACAGTGTCTAGGGTTTACAGAGAATGGTGCGACAAACAAAAAACATCCAGTAAGCGGCCGTCCTGTGGGTGAAAACAGCTTGTTAATGAGAGGTCCAAGGAGAATGGCAAGAATCGTGCAAGCTAACAGGAGGGCCACAAACAGGCAAATAATGTCGGGGAATGGCATTTCGAAATGCAGACAACCACACCGGCGTCCACTCCTATCAGTTATAAACAAGCGGTTCCAGTGGACACGTGCTCTCCAACACTGGACAACTGAGGAGTGGAAAAACATTGCCTTGTCCGACGAATCCAGGTTCCTGTTGCTTCATGCTGATGGCAGAGTCAGGATTTGGCATAAACAGCATGAGTCCGTTTCCCCATCCAGGCTGGTGGCGGTGGTGTCATGGTGTGGGTAAAGTTTTCCTGGCGCACGTTAGGTCCCTTGATAGCAATTGAGCAATGTTTCCACGCCCCAAAGAATTCAGTCAGTTCTGGAAGCAAAGGGGGTCCGACCCGGTGCTAGATGGATGTACCTAATAAACTGGCCACTGAGTGTATATTGAAGCTATGTTATGTCCTTTTCATTTGTGTGTGTAAAAAGCAAAAACAGTTGGCAAACAGTGATTGTAGTGATGGTATTGGATTTAAATCAGTTTCTCTCAGCCATCTCTGGTCCTCGAAGCTTCAGGCTCTATAGACTGAGTATTCCAAACATTAAGAACACCCTCCTAATACTGAGTAGCGCTCACTTAGTGTATATTTTGAATCTGTAACAATACTTTTCAATATAACACATCTCTTTAAAACTGACATGTTCAAAAATAATACCCATGACATGGCACACTGGACACCGTGTGTTAAAAAAATATACACGTGTATGGGCTTCCAAAAATGAACTACTCAAAATACTGAATACATAGGCCTATTTATTTACAAAACTAATAACAGAGACCATCCAGGACCATGGCTGTGCATCACTGATATGGATTCCTATATTTAGCTGGGTAGTGTACATTAGTGCACACCGTAGCAAAATGTTTTGCATTGAAAAACAAAAACATTTTACACTTCATATAGGACAATATCAGCTAGTCCCTCCGGTTTGCTTTCTTTTCGTGACTACTCAATCCAGCCCATGTAATACAGTGATGCTGAAGCTGCATGTTCATGATAGCGATGTTGACTATTGTCTCATAATGCCACAGCCCCAAAGAGTTGCATTGTCTGGGTTCCAATGGCATTGACTAGAGCCAATTATCCATCTATGGCTCTGGGATTGACTATCATTACTGGTTAGATAAAGCACATCTGGTCTACAACACTGCAACCAGAATGGAATGCACTACAAATTAGATCAAAGTTGAATTGGGTACAGAGAACACCTGCTGTACACTATTTGAATATGGCTAAGTATGCCAATGCCAAGTTGCTAGTAGCTAATTGTGCAGTTGCAGTATAGAAAATATCAGCCTAGTCTTTTGCTACAATGCACAGCAATATTGTCTTGATTGTCCAAGCTAGTAAGAAATATTTTAGTCAGTCAATAAATATCGTATTTCCTTCAGTCAGTCGACAGGTCACAATAATCACTGTGCTGTTATAATGTATTCTGCCGGTCATTTGTAAATATGTTGCATGGTTATGGCACTGGGTTGCTTTGTCCAGTCCACTACACTTTTAGCCAGCAGAAAACCTCTTGCTGAGGTAATTCAATCAAAGCTGCTGTTTCGTCTTGGGAGTGGGAGTGTTAGAGACACCTAGATGTTAGTCACAGTCATTCATAGTCATAGGAAAGTGGGTGACAGTCGGCGACAGTCTCTGTCACTGGAGTGGTATCCAGAGCTAAACCACAGTGGTCGTAGTCTGAGAGTCTCCCCCATAGAAATATAATTAGATCATTCTCTATGGTCTCCCCAGTCTGAGAGTCTCCCCCATAGAAATATAATTATATAATTCTCCATGGTCTCCCCAGTCTGAGGGTCTCCCCCATAGAAATATAATTATATAATTCTCCATGGTCTCCCCAGTCTGAGGGTCTCCCCCATAGAAATATAATTATATAATTTTCCATGGTCTCTCCAGTCTGAGAGGGTCTCCCCCATAGAAATATAATTATATAATTCTCTATGGTCTCCCCAGTCTGAGGGTCTCCCCCATAGAAATATAATTATATAATTCTCTATGGTCTCTCCAGTCTGAGAGGGTCTCCCCCATAGAAATATAATTATATAATTCTCTATTGTCTCTCCAGTCTGAGAGGGTCTCCCCCATAGAAATATAACTAGATCATTCTCTATGGTCTCCCCAGTCTGAGAGGGTCTCCCCCATAGAAAATATAAACTAGATCATTCTCTATGGCGTCTCCCCATTCTGAGGGTCTCCCCAATAGAAATAGATCATTCTCTATGGTCTCCCCAGTCTGAGAGGGTCTCCCCCATAGAAATGTAATTAAATAGATCCCTATGGTCTCCCCCATAGAAATAGATAGTTCTCTATGGTCTCCCCAGTCTGAGAGGGTCTCCCCCATAGAAATGTAATTAAATAGATCCTATGGTCTCCCCCATAGAAATAGATAGGTTTCTTGGTCTCCCCAGTCTGAGAGGGTCTCCCCCATAGAAATGTAATTAAATAGATCCCTATGGTCTCCCCCATAGAAATAGATAGTTCTCTATGGTCTCCACACTCAGAGGGATCAGTTCAGTTCTCAGCAGAAGGGGGTGTCATTTAAGGTCAGGGTTGACAATGTAAGGACATACATCAAACATTCACAATCACTCTCATAAACATCAACATGTAAAACACACACACACCTTTCACTCTTCCATGCCACCGACACCCACCTCTTTTTCTTTCCCAAGCTAGTTGCAGTGATAAACAGTCCCTACACCTCCTCTCTCCCTCCTCCTTCACTCCTTCTCCTCTCTTTCTTCTCCTTCAAACTGATGCTTTGTATAAAAACAACTCCCCACGTCATTCTTCCATTATCAGTTCTTCCCTGTCTCCTCTCCTCAGGACTTGAGTCCCATGCGGGCCATCAGCTGTTCGTAGACGGTCCAGGCCATGGCTGCCATCAGAGTCCTCCTCAGAGAGCGTGGCACAGCCCCACGGAAGAAACCCCTCAGACCATGCTCCTGAAGGAGAGAGAAGAGGAGAGTTCAATCACTGTTCAGTTGGTAAAAACAATAGTGTGTGCAAGAAGAGATGTTCAGTCGCTTTTGGAGGAACATTTACATTCAATAAGAAGTGCTTCAAATCCATAGCTATATCTCATGGATTAAAATACTCTCAGAATAGGAAAAATTGGAAGACCAAGAATGGTAGCTTAAACATAGGAAATGAATCATGTAGTGTATATTTTCATTAAGATTCAGGCCTCACCGTATAGATGTAGCGAATGGCGTCCTTAGTGGTCCAGTGGGCGGGGCTGACCTGGATGTGAGTCTTGACCACGTCGGCTGGCTGGGTGACCACAGAGGCCAGGACTCCAGCCATCACCCCACAGCCAAAGTTCCCCAACGGGGCATAGGGCGACGAGCTCACCTCTGAGGGAAGAGACCGCACAGAGAATGTCAGACCTACACGGGCACTAACAGAAAATACATCGGCAGGTAGCCTAGTGGTTAGAGCGTTGGACTAGTAACCGAAAGGTTCCTAGATTGAATCCCCGAGCTGACAAGGTAAAAAAATATGTTGTTCTGCTCCTGAACAAGGCAGTTAACCCACTGTTCCTAGGCCGTCATTGAAAATAACTTAACTGACTTGCCTAGTAAAATAAAATAAACATGTCATTATTCTGGATTACTTGGAATTCAGTGCAAACAATACCCCACATGGCGTTTAATAGCTGTTTACACTAACAGACACCAATGTAAAGAAATCCTGCTGAAGTAACACACTTGACTATTCAGTGTGTCGGTGTGACATTTTGTAGTCTCTCACTCGCCCTCTTCCCCTCTTCTCACATAGAGTGTGTTTCTCTTACCCGGTGGCAGGGACCTCTTGGCCTGGCTGTAGAACATGACGTAGATGCCAGAGAAGGGGGCGTCTCGGAGCAGTGTGGCCGTCAGCCCGGAGAACAGAGCCCTGGGCCCCTCCGCTCTCACACACACTCTTCAGAGCTCCCAGAATTGCTCACGTAGTTGTACCGTCCGCTCTGCGAAACACACACAGTAAATACACCACATTATACACTACAACCACAGTAGATCACGTAGTTATACCGTCCACTCTGGAATACCTACAGATTACCAGAGGGTTGGGGTCGGTTCCATTTCATTGACTGAATTGAAATGGAATTGACACCAAGCTGAATACGAGGAGCGGGAGGACGGCTCATATAATGACCGGAATGGAGTCAATGGAATGGTATCAAACACAGGTTTTCATCGTTTGATACCTTCCCATTCACTCCATTCCAGCCATTATTATGAGCCGTCCCTCCCTCAGCAGCCCTCCACTGATTGAATACTAACTCAATAACACAACATTACACACAACTACTAGCAACATTTAAACACTAAACCAGATAGATATCCAGCACCACTGGAAACCAACGGAGCGCCATTAATAAACAGATGACACATCGTAGTCATACAGATGAAGAAACTAGCAGGCGACATAGTTCCATTAAACATTTGTAGTCGTGACACATCCTCTATGCACAGCTAGATGCTCGGGCCTAATAAAACCAACACGACAGAATTTATTCAATAGAAGCGTTTAGTTCCCAAGGCAATCAGCTCTCCCATCAGATAACCTTCTCTCTCTCCTCTCTTTTCCCTTTATCTCCTCCTCCTCTCTCTCTGCGGTAGCAGGCTGCTAATTCTACCATCCTCCTCTCTCTAATTCTACCTTCCAGCTCCAGGCCACAGACACCAGAAATATCCCAGCCTATCTGCTAGTGCTTGTTCTATGCTATTACTGAACCACCAACTCCTCCCCTTCCTCCTTTGTTTACTTCCTGACTTCATTCTCCCTTTCCTCTCACACACATTCTGATTCTGAACCATTCCTCATCTTAATTCATACATCCTTCCACCCCTTCTTCCATCCATTCATGCTTATCTTCCTCCTAATCCATCCTAAACATACATAGCTGTAGCAACCCTCACCTCATCCTTGCTCCTCTCCGTCCACCTCCACCATTGCCTCAAAGTATTTTTCCATCCTCATATAGCTGTAACAACCTCTCGCCCACTCAACCATACCTTAATCCCAGCTACTTCCCCTCTCCATCACTCCATCTTTTATTTTAGTCCATCCACATTCACAACACCGAGAAGAAGCTCTCACCTCGAAGCGTGTCTTGATGACGGTGACAGGCAGCATGCAGACCCCAGCCACGGCCCTGGCCCCGGCCCCCAGCAGCACAGCCTCCCCAGCGTTAGGGGCCCGGCCCTCCTGGAAGTAGTGCTGCTTCAGTGAGTAGAAGGTAGAGAAGTAGATCCCTACGCCTGGGATACAGCGCACAAAAACGATGGAGAGAGAGAGAGAGAGGGGAGTGAGAGAAAGAGAGAGAGAGGGGAATGAGGATTAGAGTTGTGTGACGACATAGAGAGACGAGAGCGTGTGAGAGAGGGGAGAGAAGTGGGGAGAGAAAGAGACAGGAAGGCGAGAGGAGGGTGAGAGAGAAGATGTCAAGATTTAGATTGGTTGAATTCTTTTTAAGGTAGAACAATGGCGAAGTGGATAAGTGTTGGGATTCACTGAGTTTTTAAACGACGGAGCGCGGACATGGTTCAAACAATAAATCGAGCACCATCAACTTTCTGGGTTTTCAAATGTATACTGTGCTAATGAGGACATGATAAAAGAGTCAAGGTGAGCAATGTACAATTCGGTGTGAAATGCGCGAACGAGGCATTTGAAGTCGGAAATTTACATACACCTTAGCCAAATACATTTGAACTCAGTTTTTCACAATTCTGACATTAATTCGCAGTAAAATTCCCTGTCTTAGGTTAGTTAGGATCACCACTTTTATTTTAAGAATGTGAAACGTCAGAATAATAGTAGAGAGAATTATTTATTTCAGCTTTTATTTCTTTCATCACATTCCAGTGGGTCAGAAGTTTACATATACTCAATTAGTAGGGTTAGCGTTGCTTTAAATTGTTTAACTTGGGTCAAATGTTTCGGGTAGCCTCCACAAGCTTCCCACAATAAATTGGGTTGAATTTTGGCCCATTCCTCCTGACAGAGCTGTGTAACTGAGTCAGGTTTGTAGGCCCTTGCTTGCACACGCTTTTTCAGTTCTGCCACACATTTTCTATAGGATTGAGGTCAGGGCTTTGTGTGGCCACTCCAATACCTTGACTTTGTTGTCCTTAGGTCATTTTGCCAAACTTTGGAAGTATGCTGTGGGTCATTGTCCATTTGGAAGACCCATTTGCGACCAAGCTTTAACTTCCTGACTGATGTCTTGAGATGTTGCTTCAATATATCATCATAATTTTCCTCCCTCATAATGCCATCTATTTTGTGATGTGCACAGACCCTCCTGCAGCAAAGCCCCACAACATGATGCTGCACCCCCGTGTTTCACGGTTGGGATGGTGTTCTTCGGCTTGTAAGCCTCCTCCTTTTCCTCCAAACATAACAATGGTAATTATGGCCAAACAGTTCATTTTGTTTTTCATCAGACCAGAGGACATTTCTCAAAAAGACGATCTTGTCCCCATGTGCAGTTGCAACCGTAGTCTGGCTTTTTTTATGGTGGTTTTGGAGCAGTGGCTTTCTCCTTGCTGAGCGGCCTTTCAGGTTATGTCGATATAGACTCGTTTTACTGTGGATATAGATACTTTTGTACCCGTTTCCTCCAGCATCTTCACAAGGTCTTTGCTGTGTTCTGGGATTGATTTGCACTTTTCGCACCAAAGTACGTTCATACTCTGAGGAGACAGAACGCGTCTCCTTCCTGAGCGGTATGACGGCTGCGTGGTCCCATGGTGTTTATACTTGCGTACTATTGTTTGTACAGATGATGAACGTGGTACCTTCAGACATTTGGAAATTGCTCCCAAGGATGAACCAGACTTATTTTCTGAGGTCTTGGCTGATTTCTTTTGATTTTCCCATGATGTCAAGCAAAGAGTCACTGAGTTTGTAGGTAGGCCTTGAAATACATCCACAGGTACACCTCCAATTGACTCAAATGATGTCAATTAGCCTATCAGATGCTTCTAAAGCCATGACATAATTTTCTGGAATTTTCCAAGCTGTTTAAAGGCACAGTCAACTTAGTGTATGTAAACTTCTGACCCACTGGAATTGTGATAAAGTGAATTATAAGTGAAATAATCTGTCTGTAAACAATTGTTGGAAAATTACTTGTGTCCTAACCGACTTGCGGTTCAAACTCGTTGAAAAACGAGTTTTAATGACTACAACCTAAGTGTATGTAAACTTCCGACTTCAACTGTACATGGGGCCGCCATCTTTATGCACCTCTGCTATTGTTCACACAAAAGAAAACAGTTGTAAAAAAAAGTCCTGTCGTTTCTTGGAGAGTGACGTGATGTACTAAGAAAGTCTGGTTCTTAGAAAAAGATTAACTAACCAAAGTGATACACTAAGCCAGACTTCGTACACAGACTGTGTTAAAACAGGGAAAGTAAACCACAAGATGAACAGGGAAGCCAGACTGTTTCGATTAGACTCTCACCGGTGACACTCCCTTCCACAGGCCCAGGAAGCTCTCTGTCCGAATGACCTGGATAAGCACCGTCATCATCCCCACTTTAGGAGCTCTGAGACAGGAGATAAATAAATCGTTACACACACACACACACATTAAGCTAAGAGACTGGATACCTGAAAATAAATTGAAAGCCTACAAACACAGATTCACCTGTAGATATGTTCCCAAAACGTCTTTGGGGGTCAATTCTAGTGAGGAGTTATTAGCATGGAAGTGTGTCTAATTAGCATATATGGGTCAAATGAAGGGATTCAAACTGTCTGAAAGCTACTGAAGAGGGATTCTACACTGCCGTGTGTGTGTGTGTCTCTGCGTGTTTGTATCAGTGTTTATGCAAGTATACATGCGCGCGTGTGTGTACCTGTGTGTCTCTGGCTCTTTCTGTGTACGTGTGTCTTACAGACTAGAGCTGGGACGAGAAACCCAAAAATTACCGACACTGACATTTCATATCATACCGAAGCAATTTTGCGAATGCATATATGAAAGCAAAACGGCATAGAGAAAAGCATCACGCTGCCGGAGCACAACACTTTCATCTATGCCGTTTCATTTGACCCAATCAGAGCCCTGTTCTATCCCAAGCTTCCAACACCTGCTGTTGGCAGTTCCCCCAAGTGATGTAGCGAGTGGCCTCGTTCATTAGTGATGTTGCGAGTAGCTTCGTTCATTAGCGGGTTCAAATGAACGGAGACAAAAACTGCCGTCCCAGAAATCCAAGAACAATTGCTGCCAAACAAGGACGTTGTGTCGGTTGTTTGGGCCTATTTTTGTTTTCAACCTAGTGACATTGAGCAGAGTGAGGCGATGTGCTTGAACTGTCGCACAACTATAGCAACCACTCGAGGTAACACCAACAACTGTTTCCACCATTTGAAACACAGGCAGGTAATAGAGCATGACGAATGCATGGCGAAGAAGAATTAGGCAGAGGTCAACAAGTGTCATGACTAGGGCTGTCATGAAATGCTGTCAGCGGGTGATTGTGATGCAATTAACTGCCTGACTAAAGTTAATTGACTGTTAATTAACATAAACGTGTTTAGAATTTCTGGCTACCACGCATAGCCTACAAGCCACTGATGCAGACCTTTGGAACATCTACATTTTAAGTCCAATAAATCCATTTAATATTGCTTACAGCATTACAATAAATCCATAGTTTATTTTAGGCAGGTCTAAAGAAACATGAGGTGAAGAAAATGTAGCCTATTTCAGAAGAACACAGTGATTTAAAGGGACAATGAAGGGCTGCGTACTGGCCATTAGCAGAAGTTAGCAAGTTTGGTAGGCTATCAGCGGCATCAGAGCGCAGTTTTGGAGCCTCATTACCGTGACTCAACGGTCATGTGGAATTTGACTGCGGTCATGACTAATGACTGCCGGTGTGGCGGTAATATGGTCACTATAACAGCCTTAGTAATGACAAGAGCAGTGCCCAGGGACAACAACCCAATAAGGAACCGTTTGCACACACAACTTACTATGCAACACACACTAACCGATGGAATGAAATTACAGATGGCATAACGTACCACATCGCAAAAGAAGATGGTTCACAATCTGGACAAGAAATACAATGTCATGGCAAAATAGCATCGGAGCTGAAACGGGTGCAGTGCAGTATTTCGCAACAACAACTGATATGTGATCCAGTAGGACGGCGAAGCCCTACATGTCATTGACACTGCACTACATCGAAGCTATGAATTGAGCAGGCGCTTTATCAAGTATATGTAAGGACGGTTATTTGTCTTTTCTAAGTCGCCTTTCTCATAGGCCTGCAATTTCAGAGTTTTCATCCTAAAAGCTTTGTTGTTCCAATATACATACATTATGTTGTTGATCCATTGTCCTAAAAATGCTAWCCTAATGTAAAAAGTGTTACTGTATGCAGGAGGCATAGATARAGCTCTAATTTAGGACACACAGGGCCTGGCCARGTGCATACCATGGTACTAGCCAAGTACAGTTCAGATGGTTTTGAAGAAGCAATAATAATAACACACACACGGATACTCAATCAGACACATCTGTCTCAAAGACAGCCACCTAAATAGAGTCTCCATCATCCTTCCATTGCCCTCTCTCATACTCTTCTCCTCTCTCTTTTATGTCTGTCTGTCTCTTTTCTCTTCTTCTCTCTCTCTCTCTGCTGTTCCTACTGTAACCCAACAGTACAGTATCCTCACAGAGGGAAGGATGGAATGAGCCTTGGCAGCCCCCCAGGCACGTGCTTCATCCGCCAAGCTTCTCTCTCTCTCTCTCTGTGTGTCTCTGTCTCAGGTCAAATGGTTTGTGTCATATGACTCCCATCACTGTAACCTGTCTGTGGCATCATGCTGCTTTGTGGTGAAAATCAATTACACTTTTCAACATAGGGGCACTGTTCATGGTGCAGGCGGGGGGTGGAGTGGAAGGGGGGTCATGTGTGGTGTGTGTGTGTGTGTGTGTGTGTGTGTGTGTGTGTGTGTGTGTGTGTGTGTGTGTGTGTGTGGTGTGTGTGTGTTGTGTGTGAGGGTGTGAGGGTGTGAGGGTGTGAGGGTGTTTCTCCCCTGCTGGGGCACGACACATGAAACAAATGTGCCAAGGCTGACTGACAGCCATAGTGATGTGTCGCAGGGATGGGGATGAGTATTGGGGGACGGGAAACTGATCCTAGATCTGTACTAGAGGAACTTCACCTGGAGCGCTATATTGAGGATGCAGGAAGAAAAGGAAGCACAATGTTTACAACTGTCAGAAAACAAGTCAAAGGCTTTTTACTTCTCTCATTTCAGCAGTTTTTCTGTACGCCTCTGTGGGCTGTATTGATAAAGTGTCTCAGAGTAGGAGCGCTGATCTAGGATCAGGTCCCCCTTTCATCTTATTCATTATGATCTAAAAGGCCAAACTGATCCTAGATCAGCCCTCTTAGTCTGAGACGCTTTATGAATACTGATCACTTCCCTAGAGCATTGTTCTCCCAGTCCAGTCCTTCATGGTAGCACAACAATACAGATCACATGCATCAGGAACCACTGGATTAAGAAGGAGAATAACATGTGAAAAGTATCTACTACCACAGATTACCTGTCCACTCAGACTTTCTGAGAAAGCATCAAATGAATCAAATCGAGTTTGATTGGTCACATACACATATTTAGCAGATGTTATTGCAGGTGTAGCGAAATGCTAGAGGCCCCGTTTATCACAGAAAAGATTTATGAAGTCAAATGTACTTCTTCCCAATCAACATAACTAAGATTCCATCAGACAGGAGCTAGGGTCTGTCATGGGATAAGCAGTATATCACCATTATAACTAAATTGGATTACTGGGTGAGTGAGTATTTTCATGCTTGTCAGAAGTGTTCTTTTTGTGGTTCCCAGTTCCCTACAGTCTCCTCCATATTGTCTGTATTGGTGAGGACTGGCAAAGTTAGCTGAAGCTGAAGCTGCGCATCAGGTGCTTGTAGTCTGTTTAAAATACCGGTCCTGTTGAGCGTTACATCATCTTTTAAACGCTGGATCACCTGGTAACCAAATAACTTCCGATAATATATTATGGCATTTCTTGACACAGTGTAAATAGGGTGCAAATGGAGAGTAACTGTGCACCTCCCCAAATAATAATTTATCATAATTGAATGGCAAAAAATGTGTCAATTTATGGCGATATGGATTTGTGTCCGAATTGCGAGCTCCACTACATACCCAGGCTTCATGTTGTTCTGCAGGGTCTGCAGGCGCGTCTTGACCAGGTCCAGAGGCTGGAAGAGCAGCGTGGAGCAGGTGCCGCTCAGGGAGCCACAATGAAGGCTTGAGAGTGTGCCTGGTGGGGGGGGGGGGGGGGAGCGGTGGGGAGAGTGGGGGGGGGGGGGGGGGCGTGGAGAGAGAGTCGAGATGGAGGAGAGAAGAGGGTGAGAAAAAGAGGCGAGGGATAAGCACAGTTCACCATGTCGTTTTCTGTGTGACTGATGCTACATACACGGGATGCAGGAAGGCAATACAGCTTACACTGCACATTCTGTTTGTGAAAACACAAACAATGCCCTAAAAGGCTACGCACAGTACGGAACATGTTCATGGATGTATGCACAAGTACACGCAGATACAACAAATTAACAACGGCAGCCACAGACACAGGCGAGTGCCACCCAACCAGTGGTAATGGAGATGCGTGCTGACAGTCGCACCACACAACCAGTGGTAATGGAGATGCGTGCTGACAGTCGACACACAACCAGTGGTGATGGAGATGCGTGCTGACAGTCGACACACAAACAGAGGAGCCGCCATGGCGAATCACACGGAGACTCAGCGTTATCATTATCCCTCACCAACTCACAGTCTATAGAAAGCTACAAACAAATGAGAGGGGAGATTACAAGCACAAAGCTAAATACACGCTGACAGACGGAGGAGATAAATGGACACACACTGATATACCAACACACAGGCGCACGTACATACATACATACACCATTGCACTGCACACTCATCTGGAAAAAGGAATGTGTATGTGAGGATGCTAGATTCATACTAGACTTCAAGCACTATACAAAGCTCAACATACCATAGTGCCCTTTAAATTCATTACAAAGCTCACGGCCCTGGGTCTGAAACTCCTGCCTATGCAACTGGGTCCTGGACTTCCTGACGGGCCGCCCCCAGGTGTGAAGGTAGGCAACATTACGTGCTCGACACTGGTTCTCAACACTGGGGCCCCACAAGGGTGCGTCCTCAGGCCCCTCCTGTATTCTCTGTATGGTCTCACACAGTTCCAACTCCATCATCAAGTTTGCTGACAACAACAACAGTAGTAGGCCTGGTTACCAACGACGACGAGATGGCCTACAGGGAGGAGGTAGGCACTCTGACGCGCATGTGCCTGGTAAACACCTCTCCTTCAACGTCAGCAAAACAAAGGAGCTGATTGTGGACTTCCGTGTAGGAACAGAGTTGAACAGCCCCATCCTCCCTCAACAGCGAACATGACCGCGGTGGAGACGGTCAAGAACTTCAAATTCCACTGTGTAGACATCTTAGAAAAGCTAAAATGGTCAAATCACACGGACACCTGGTGGTGAAGGCGGCAGAACAACTTCAGGAGGCTAAGAAATTGAGCCTCTCCCAGAGGGCCTCACGTGTTCTACAGGAGCACCATCGAGAGCATACTGTCGGGCTGCATCACAGCCTGGTACGGCAACTCACTGCCTCTGACCGTAAAGGCACGTTGAGAGGGTGATACGTGCAGCAAAACGCACCATGGGGTGCACACTGTCTGCCCTCCAGGACATCTACAACACCAGGTGTTGCAGGAAGGCCAGAGATATTTTGGAAGGCGACTATTCAGCCACGTAGCCACGGCTTGGTCTTCTCGCTGGTTCTATACTCGAACTCGCGGGCAGTAGGAGGCATCATGGCGAAAACTGGAAGACTGGCCAATAGTTTCTACCGCCAGACCATCAGGCTGCTGAATAGCTCCCACTAGTCAGCTACCTACTACCCCCTCCCTCCTGCTGCTCACCTATGGACATTTCCTCCCCACCCATCAATGACATCTAATAACACTGTTACAGTTGTTAATATGTTCATATTTCTTCTTATTATTTATATTGTTTTATTTCACACCTGAACCCCTGAGTCTATTCAGTCTATTGAGTCATGTCTTGCTCTCTCTCCCCCCTTATTGTTACCTACATTCGTGCTTTCCCCTATCAAGTACAGCCTCAACAGTCTTTGTCAGTCTGCTTCTCCCCCTATGTGTCACCCCCTCACAGTCTTCTAGTTCCAGTCTGACTGCTCACACGCTCTATATGCTTCACCCTGAGAATGAACAGTCCTTTAGTCAGTCTGCTGCTCCCCCCAATGTTTCCCTCCTGCAACAGTCTTTAGTCAGTTCTGCTGCATCCCCCTATGTTCACCCCCTCAACAGTCTTTTAGTCAGTCTGCTGCCTCCTATGTTCACCCCCTCAAACAGTCTTTCGTCAGTCTGCTGCTCCCCTATGTTCACCCCCTCAACAGTCTTTAGTCAGTTCTGCTGCTCCCCCCTATGTTGCCACCCCTCACAGTCTTTAGTCAGCCTCAATGGACATGTATTTATTCATCACTGCTACAGTTATGTATATAGTGCTATTTCTATTGTTGTTTTTTTATAACAATTTTCATTGTTTTATTTCACTTAGTCCTGCAGCAGATGTTCACTGTACCCTCCAATCACACCTGCAACCCTGTACATGTGAATTTTAAACACTCAATCTGAAACACACATGGACACACACACATATATACACACACACACACACACTCACAGATGACACACACATATATACACACACACATATAGATGCTGACAAGCGGATGATGCCGGATCTCAAATACTGTAATCATGGTGATTAACAATTACTTTTAAAAGCATGTAGACACAACTGCACAACAGCATAGCATGAAAACGCATCCACACTGGCACTTGACAGTAACACACACACACACACTGGCTATCCTCCCTACCTTTCCCAAGATGCTTGAGGGTTTGCCTCCTTGAGAATCCTGTTTCTGTTGCATGTCTCCCTCTTTCACCTCTCTCCCTCTCTGTGCTGCTGCTACGAACAGCATATTACAAAATAAGCCATCTCCATCTCTCGCTTCCCTCTCTCTCGATCTAACACACAATGGTTTGCTTCTCGATCTAACACACAATGGTTTGCTGCTGCTACCTCTCTTCTCGCCCCCCCACCCACAGGCTTCTAAATTGGTTTCTCTCTCTCTCAATTGCTCGTTGATTCGCATATACACATGCATATACACAACAGAATTGCGCTGTTCTCTCTCCTCCCCTCCCCTCGCTTTCTGACAAATTTTGTCTCTATGAAATGATGTATGAGTCATGCAGTGGCTGTGTCTCTGTGTGTGATTTAGACTGTGTGTGTGTGAGAGTCTGTCTGTCATCTCTGTGTGTGTGTGTGTGACACTAAATATGGGTCACTGAGAATTGGATGGTGGTGGGAATCTGTTTATGCAAATGAATGTGTGACTTTCAGCCTGTGTGCACTACACTGTCTTCCCCAGGCCAGGATGACATAACCAATGTAATATTCTACTACACTAATTTTACAATGTTTGCACAGAAAATACAACTTTCTCAGTCTTTGGCAGCCTCCTTTACCACGACGTCACAGGCTTAGGCTCACAACCCATTATTCGCATCATTACAAACAAATATGTCCTATTTTTCTAAAGAATGCCATGGCAACAGACAACTATGACCAATGAGGGGCTGCCTGTAGAACATAAAAGGGTATTGGGCCTCACCTCCATGCACTTTGGACGATTTCAACTCCATACTTCTGGAGAATATAGTCAAATCCTGCCCATGACCGCAGGTATTTAAACCAAATCTTTGCAGAAAACAAATTTAGCTAACAGAATGATGGTTTGTGCCATCATTCTGTTACCAAACATTGCATCTGCAATGTTCAAGTAAATGTGTTTTAGTAACATTTTCTGTGGAAATTGTTAGAAGTAGTCCTTGTGCAGAGAGTTGTACGGTTTGTTTAACTTTGCAATCATTTGGTTTTAATTTGACATACATTTTAAAGCTGCAATATGTAACTTTTTGGGTGAAGACCAAATTCACAGAAATTGAGTTATAGTTCTGTCATTCTCATTGAAAGCAAGACTAAGAAGTAGATCTGCTCTATGTGCGTTATTTCTATGCTTCCTGTCCTTAATATTTCGTTTTTGCGTCTTACATTTGTACACCAACTACAAACATCTGAAAAAATATATATTTTTGGTTATAGAAAATATATTTCACAGCGGTTTATATGGTAAAAAAAAAACGATTCCCAACACTTTTGTCATAACTTAAATTAGAACTATTAGATTTTTAGCAACCAGGAAATGGCGGAGCGTTTTCTGCATCTTTAATTAAAGTGAATATTCTGAGACTCAGTATCACTCTGTCAGTCAGGTTAGCTCGCTCGTATAGTAACAAAGACAATGCCTGTGGACTACATAGTGTTCATGTATACATTTGTAGCTAACGTTACTAACTTACCAGTGCCAACTCCATTTTTGATGATGATGCAGTGGATGAATCCAGAAAGAGCGATTCGTGCGCCTCCTTCCCTTCTCTTGCCGTCTTGTCGCTGTTTGTTTACAGCCCCAACTACAGTGAGGGGGTGAATAGCTATACCAATTACATACGCACGTCAACATAATGATGCAATGTTTTGCAGAGACTCGCTACAGCTATTAAACTATAAAAGGACTACATCAGGTCAAACTGAATACATTAGTTAGCGACCTTTTTAGCTATTGAAAAGGTGGTCAAATATCATGCGCACGGCACGTAAACATACCTTACCTGGCTTTAAAGCGCTTTGAAGTTAGCTAGGGATCGATTATTAATTTCAAAGACAGTCATTTTGCCGGTGACAGGCTACAAGAAACAAGTCGTCATTACACCAACTAGCGAACTGTTAGCTGAACAAAAAGCTAGAGACCTAGTAAGCGCGGACCTTTCAGTAATACTATAATGGTGTTTAGCTCAAATAAATACTCCGTTTAATCGTTAGGTAGCTAGCAAACTGTCTCAGCAAGCTAGCCAACGTTAGCTGTCCTGTCTTTGCAAAAGTACTTGGCTGGCTTTGTACTAAAACGTTTGACTGCTCACAGCAACCAACGTGTATTCATCTACTACCTAGTAAAATATAATTCACTAGATTTAAAACGTAGACTATGCAGTTGCTGCCATCCACCTTGTTTATTGCTGTCAATGACAATGTTTGTCAGTGTCGGGAAACGTCAAACCTGCAGTGCGTGCGTAGTGAGATCAGCAATTTCCCCCCCACGTCGCCCCAAGCCCCTCTCTACCCCGTACCAGTCGGGGCCAACCGGTTTCATCTCGCTTTCCACTGCAAAATATACAGTGGGAGGGGAGCATAGGCAATATTTCTAGTTATACTCTTTGAACCCTCTGGTGGTGTACTTGAGGACTGCATATGTGTAAATACTGTAGCTAATTTGTGGTATCGCTCCTTCGTTTAAAACTTGTTTATTCCTTTAGTGTGAAAATTAATATTGATGCAGTGAAAGTATTAACTTCAGGGTTAAATATTGCAGTCATATCCTTTTAGTATCATTTTATTGAAACATGGCATCTGATAAAATACAAAATACTCTGAAATAAAACAATTGTCAATATACCCCTCAGTGACAACTCATTAAACATCGAGTGAAAATTCAGCATAAGCATACATCCCCACTAGATCTTGCAGAACCTCTAAACTCAATTGAAATATGTGAAAGTGCGATAACAGCAAATGAAAGTGACCAAGCTAGATTAAAAATAAGAGTATGTATTCTTAGATGTGAAGTAGAATTCACACCATGTAGTATTCACTGCCACTCATGTGCAAAGAACAGTGCCATCTAACCCACCACCATTCTCTCTATTTAGCAGAGCACATGGATCAACAAAGCAGTCAATCATTTCAAGAGACCAATAACTATCAGAAAAGACCCTGCACATATTTCAGCATAATACAATTTGCAAGTGTTTAGGCTGTAGTTATTCTCAGTGTATATGCACCAACTTAATGCCTGTGACCTTCAGGTATAAAGTGCAGGCTTTAACTGTAGATGTAATAACTGTGTGCAAATGTGATGCATGTACTACAATGTGGATTAAAAGTTAAGTACTAATGTGTGTGCAGAAAATACCAGTGAAAAAAAATGTATACCAGAAGTACATAGTACAACACTAATAAACCATATTAAATTACTGCATTCATAAAGAAAAAACATTGTGCACAGCGAAAGATGGCAGAAAAAGTATCATACAAGTTCCAAGGGAAAAAGAGGTGGCAGCGGATATTGTGGTGTATTCTAGCCACACTAACAATTTAAGCTGCTAAACCATGTCGGAATAATATACTTCTTATAATATTGAAAATGGCTGAGTAGAAAAATGGATCTAGAAAGTCACATATTTGGAAAGCTAGCCTCTAAAAAAAGTCACATTCATGACAAAATATAATTTGGCCACAGATTTGTTTTGCACACATGCACTGTACAGATTTCAAATGTGAATTAGTAAATCTAGGAGAACGATCTCAGATCTCCAACTAGGCCTACCTGAACAAAACAGATGGTCAAAAATGGACACTGAAGAGAGCAATATAAATCTTGGTATACAATTATTTGTATGATAGCAAGGATGGCTGATGGAGCAGTCAGCTATAGAATGCACTATTATTTAAATCTATGATAGATTTTGCATTTCCAGTATGGTCCCTGTAAAAGTTTGCATCTCTCTCCTGTCACGTTCATCTCACTCGGGTATAGGCTTGGATGCGTCGCTGGTCAGATCCATCTCCTCATCACTGTCCCCCATGCCTGTGCGATTCATGACACGGCGCATGTTTAAAGGCAAGTCCCCGCGCCTGCAAAGAGTAAATCAACAACTTCAGAGATATATTTGGTAACAGGTTTTATGACTGCGAAATTACTTAAATACATTGAGATCCTTTTATGCGTGTTCAAAGTCAAAAGACCCAGTAACATAGTGTTTCTGTAAAAAGGAGTGCCAAAAACACCATAACTATAATCAGTTTAACTATCAAAAGGTTGGGTTGTATTCAGTGAATTCAGAATGTTTCCCCCCCAAAATTCTGACATGATCCCTTCTACCTGACATACATTCTACACCTATGGCAAAAACCAGAACGCGCACACAGGGGGGGCCCCAGGACCGCATTTGGGAAACTCTGCTCTACACAATCCATTTCTAACTAAAACTTGTGGAACATTTCACTCTAATGAATATAGGGTAGAGGGAGGGATGACCATACCGGAGCTTGCTCTTCAGGGTGCTGACCTCTCGGGTCACGGCGTCTTGCGACTCAGTGGCATCATCAAGCTCCCTCTGCAGCTTCCTGCGGTTGGCGTTGGCACGTGTCACTTCCTCCTCTGCCTCCTCCAGCTGACGCTTTAGCTGACGTGTGCGGTTGTTCGCCTTGTCCGCCTGTGGAGTACAGGAAGAGGACGTTCAATCAGTGGCTGCAAATATATGCATCCATCTATGGAGGCTATACAGTAACTGTGCAAGGTGGTTCAGTGGCTGCAGCTATACAGCATGCGGTTTCTGGTTGTTTTCCCAGATATCAGCGCAGATACAGGACAGGTCTGCACAGATTATCTGGGGTATATTCATTCGCCGGTTTCCGTTGGAAAATGTTTAGTCTGTTGCAAAACGTTTGTAACAGAAATCGTTTACTCCAAACTGAAAACGTTTTGCAACAAAAAAAATAGTTTATTGGACAAATTCAGGTAGGTCCCTCTGATGTTCGTCCCAACTGATGTTGGAGTAGGTAACTGATCTAGTTCCACGCAGAGTAGACCCACCTCTGCTTTGTACTGCTCGGTGTTGCGTCTCTCGTCCTCCACCTGCAGCAGCACCTCTTTCAGCTTCTTCTCCGTGCGCCTGACCAGCCTGGACGAATGCTGACGCTCCCTTAGAACAGAAAAAAACATGACTCATGAAGGGGCGTTCTCCTAACCTGCTTCTCAAAATTCATAATCGGTCAAAGGGGAGGGACCTTGGATCCTCTCCTACAATACATTGAAAAGGAAACAAGGATAGAGGACGTGAGGAATTGAGGAAAGACCAAGGGAGACCGCGCCAATGGTTTTTTACTTACTTGAACTCCAAGTCCAGTTGCTCCTCCAGCTGCAGTAGCTTGGCCTCCAGGGCAGCGATAGAGGCCTTG
The DNA here is from genome assembly GCF_002910315.2 of Salvelinus sp. IW2-2015. Lineage (NCBI taxonomy): Eukaryota > Metazoa > Chordata > Actinopteri > Salmoniformes > Salmonidae > Salvelinus > Salvelinus sp. IW2-2015. The sequence continues at coordinate 2,018,671 of NC_036838.1, read as the reverse complement.
TATCTGGACTTCACAGTCTCCTCCAGCTCCTGCAGCTTGAGCTTCAGCTCCTTGTTCTGCCGGTCCAGCTGGGCCCGGAGCCCCTCCAGGCGCTGGGCGGTACTGCGCTCTGCCGTCAGCTCAGTGGTCAGCTGGTCAGTCTAGGGCGGAGTGTGTGGAGGTATGGACAAGACTATGCATTGAGATGAATTGGACAATGTAGTGGCCGGCCTATAACGTTAGACATGGTGTATTTGTCTCAGTTGGGTACTTCTACTACAAATAGAGCTCTAACGATTCGGGTTGAAACACCACAAACAGAACTCAATTATTCTTCAACCAGAGTCCCTCTTTTCCCTTCATCTCCTTGTGACTAACCCAGATAAATCAAACACTTTCCTCGGTACAGCTCCTCTGCGATCAGTTCATTACCTGCAGTGTGGTTCTCCTCAAGCGGTCGTTGACCATCTCTGTGTTCAACTGCTCCTCCTCCAATTCCTCCTCTAGCTTAGCGATACGAGACTCCAGCCTCCTCTTCTCATCCACCGTCAGGGAACTGAGGGTGGGGGGGGGGGCATTTTGGTTGGGAGGAAGAAAACCCATCAGAGAAATTGCAAACTCGATGCAACTCAATGCAATTTCAGTGTTTCTATGATGTGTCTGAGCCGTACTTCTTAGCGTTGTGGCTGTTGAGCTCATCCTGCAGTTCATCCCTCTCTGTCTGGGCCTGTTTCTTGACTCGCTCAGCAGACGCCAACTCCTATGGAAGATGGAGAGGAGTCTGTCATGAGGCGCATAAGAACATGGACAATGGGGGTGGAGACAGCGAGCCAGAGCCCTGCAGCCAGACATACCTCCTGGAGATGGATGGTGTCAGCCTCCATTGCCTTGACCTTCTTTTCGTTCTCCTTGGCCATGTTGAGGGCCTCGTCCCTGGACAGACGCAGATCCTCCAGCTCCCTCATCTGATCTTTCAACAGGGCCTGTATAGGAGAGAACCAAAGGACTGAGTCAAGTACCACACCAGACTGTAGAGCTTGGTATCCTTCTACTGAAGACTGCACACTGCCTATTTTGTAGTGAGCTGTGAACTACGTTTTTGTCAGTGTAAACCTAACAGCTGTTAAACATACCTTCAGCTCACTTTTGGTGCATAGAGAAAGTCACCGTGTATGTGAGAGATCAAGCCATTCTCAAAACCAGAAGCCAGTTAAAACAAAAATCCATCAAATTTACTGCTCTGCACTCAGGTAATTACTTCATGCTAAAAGTCTGACTTGGTTTGTTCAAGGGACCAGCTGTGACCCCTCTGGTTCTAAACTGTCGTAGCTGAATCAGAATTAGTTAGGTAACATAGATAAATAAGATGTTTTATTTACTTTATACTTGTCATTAGAATGTCTTCTTTTGGACTATACTGTTGGCAGTTGCATTTTCCTTTCTTCTCTAGGGAAAAGTCACTTGGGGCCCAGAGAGGGGAGAGGTCAGGCTTGTCTTTTACATGTCTGGTAATATGCAGAATATCAGAAAGGGAGAAGTCAGGTTTGAACATTGTCTTCATATGTGAATGTGTCTGTAACTATTCCTAAACCATGTGAAGGGATGGCGTGATTAATGGGGAACCAGTTAGTTATCTCCACAATGTCTGTACTCCAGTCATTCCCTCCTTTTCTCATTGGGGGGGGGAGGAGTATGGCAGTGTCTGGAACCATTGTATTACCCCTCTGATGTTGCATGAATCTTAACCTAGTATATGACCTAGAGGCTCACTCCCCACTGAGCTTGTCCAGGAGGGGGTGTATTTGAGATGGGAGTATCTAGAATTGACATATGCCATTGGATGAGGTAATGTTTTGGTACTATGAAGTACCAAGAATGAGAAGTAGAACCTCGCCCAAGAGACCAAACTGAACAATTATTTATAGCTAATGCTATCTGGCTATGGGATACTCCTCTTTCAAGTAAAAGGCCCTTTGTGAAGTTTCTGAGATCTGTGGTTCGTCATGTGAGTTGAGAGGGGTGTATCTTGGCTATAAAAGATACTAAGTATTCTTTTGTAAGCACTCTAAGAGAATTCATTTATAGACACTGAATTGATCTGAGAGTCAAAGGGCTATGGTGAAGCTCATAATTACAGATGGAGTTTAAAATATAACTCTGACTTGTGTGTGGTTTGTAAACTCTCCTCATTTAGTAATACAGGAAATTACCACGACAAAACTGAGACCAAATCCATTAACTAGGCCCATGGTCACAAGCACCAAGTGCCATCTGATATGCAAGCACCGATGAGCGACTTGGAGCAACCACCACCAGGGACAAGTGAACATTAACCAACTTAGAAAACTCACTAGGAACAACCCTGTTCCCCAACGCCTCTTTGCTCAGCCCTGAGTACTCACTGGAGGGAAACCGCTAGCCATATCCTCACTTTCCTCCACCTTAACAGGAGACTCACTAAGCCTACATGCTACAGGAACTGTCAACCGCTCCTCAACAGGAAGTGTCAAAACCAGTGGATCTGGCTTTTCCAAACTATTTTTCAAGCTCTTGATTCTCCTCACAAAACAGCAGTGTCACCCCGCAAAACCCAGATCAGGTCTTCCAGCGGATTCACACTAGCATCACGATTGGGAATAATCTCCCACACAGTTTAGTGAGAAAATTGTCAGCTAAATCTGACACCCAAACAAGCTCACGGTCAGCCTGCTGAGGAACCACAACCTTAGCTACTTTGACAAGGAACATGTCCTTAAATAGACACACGAATCTCTCAACCTGCAGAAGGCACACAGATCTCTGCCCAGAAGGTCTCAGCTAGAGACAAGAATAATTTCCTGGGAACCACCATCTAGTTTAGCATAAACAATTTTCCTTCAGGGCCCCCCACAAATCCTCCTCCCGTTTTTTTTTTTTTTTTAAGTTTAGTTTTTTTCCCATCAGCACTCTCCTAAAACATGATTAACTTTACAAACTGGGGACAAAACTCCCCTTGAGAAACTACGCTCGGGCTGCATTCAGCACAATGCTACCAACCATAGCAACAGTTAGCCACTAGCCTAGCGCTAACACATACTCAGACTCCCAACTGGGAAATCTAATCCTGCAAAACCGATAGTTTTGATTTTGAGTTAAATGCCCTACAGTAGATAAATACCAGCTGCAAACAATGTACTAACCTCATGGCCACCGCCACAAACATTTGTTGACCAAAACCCATCAGCTGAAACTCACTAGCACTGCTCCAAACCTCTCCTAGCTTACTTTAGACAAACATCTGCATTGCTACCCGTAGACTTCATTGCGCTAATGCTAGTTAGCATTCGCCCACGAAACTGCCAACTTCATTCAGACAGCAAGCAGACACAAACAAATGGTATCCACAAGGTCATCAGATTCTGGGTTTGTAGAGGATCTTGCATTATCCTTTTAAATAAGTAACGTCATGCTTCAAGCCACACCCCACCACATGGAACAAACGTAGCTTGAAGAACATTTTGGGGAAACGTGTCTTTCATGACAAACAATTACACAACATTCCAGCACCTTCATGACAACTTGGTCGGCCAGTCCAAGCAGGTTATTATTTGTTCAGATGGTGACAAAACAAATACAAAAAGGCATACACAAACTAAAGACAAAAACAAACGAAAGGCCTCGTGGCCACCAAACAAAACCAGCAGCCTCAAGCTATGCCAGCTGGGACACTGCCTATCATCTTCATTGGCAGCACCTATGTGCAAATAAAGGCTTGGCTCAGCATCTCAACCCAGTTGCTGCTGCCACCTGGGGATGGAGTGTGGAAGTGTATCATGGTAGTGCGTTTGTCCTAACACTAACCTTCCCACCCATAACATAACTAACGCGATGCACAGAATTATTATTTGGCAGGGAAGACATTGTAGATCATTGATTCTACACCTCAATTTGCACAAGCTGATCCTCTCCAACAGACTTGGAAGTTGTAGGAAAAAGAAATTGGTCAGTTAAAAGGGGAGAGTCAATGAAACCAACCATGGAAGTATAATGTAGCGAATTAAGGGGGTAGCCCCGACCGAGACCTGGGTCTAGCGACTGGCAAGCCAACACCTAATTGATTGGAAACAGCTTGTGTCAATTACAAAACATTTCCTACATGCAGCAACACTAGCGAACAATCCTAGAAATACCAGTAAAAGCAGAGTGCCTCAAAAAAGTAGCCTAAAACTCACTGCCCTCCTGTGTGCGTCCCTCTGTATTACCTGCAGTTTCTTCAGCTGTTTGAGGGCCTCGTCACGACCCTTGTTGGCCATGCTGATGCCTGCTTCCAGTTCTCCCAGGTCTGCCTCCAGCTTCTTCTTAGCAGCCACGGCCAGGGCTTTCTGCCGCCGCTCATCCTCCAGCTCAGTCTCCATCTCACGCACCTGAGGAACATCACACAGATCCAAGGTTGTGTTTAGTAGGTTACATTTCTTATTAGAGCATTTCTTATTGTATAAGTTCAAGTAGTCTGTTCCGGTTTCAGACTGCTTTCTTCCAATTGGTATGGAATGAACACAACCCAGTACCTGTTTGACCAGCTGCTTCCTCCTCTCTTCACCTTGCTCATCTCTGGCCTGCAGGTCCCTGTCGGACTGGGCCTTCATGGCCTGCATGTTGACCTCCAGACGCAGCTTGGCGTCCTCCGTGGCCTGCAGCTCGTCCTCCAGTTCCTCCAGCTGCACGCGCATCTCCTCCAGCTGTTGATCCATGGCACGCTTCGCTTTCTCCAGCTCGTGGACCTGCACAAGAGGCAAAAAGGAGGAACTTCAGAATACAATTAAAACATTTTCATTCAACAATGAGGGAGTGTGGGAGGGATGGTGCATTCACGTTTTGCGGCATTTGGGAAAGTTCCAAACTATCCTCACATCCTCCCGATTTGTAAAACACATTGGAGAAGGTCAGACTGGATTTGTATTTTTAGGAGTCTATAAGACAGGACTCAATGAATCGAGAACTTGATTCACCCACTAGCAATAGTTCCACAACAACATTCGTGATCGGACTTACACTTTTACCGACGTCGTCCTTCGATGAGACCAGGTCATCCATCTCTGCCTTGAGGACCTTGTTGGCCCGGTCCAGTTCATCCTTCAGG
>NC_036838.1:2004654-2013473 GCF_002910315.2 Salvelinus sp. IW2-2015 | reverse complement strand
GTGTGTGTGTGTGTTGTATGTGTATGTGTGTGTGTGTGACACAATGGTAGCAATTCCAGGCATGCCCTCTCTTTTCCCCGTGCTCCATCAGGGGAAAGTGTGAAGTGTAGAAATGAACAAAATGCCAGCGTTTGTGTGGATTACAGAGCATGGAACTCTGGAGAAAGTTTCAGGGTCAGCATGATTCCTTTTTAGTTTTTCTCCTTTTATTTATAAAACTCCGGTAAAGCAAAAAGTGAAGGATTTAATTTGGCGGCATAACATGACGCAACATTTGGATATGCATTTTCAGAGTTGTTTCGACCAGTGTGAGATGGTTTCTTGAAATGACCCTTGGAAACGTTGATTGAGTCAACATGTTACGTCTGTCATTTCCTGTCTAAACATGACACCGTAATGTCATGTTGCGTGAGGATGTTGACATTTCTATGCAGCTTGTAATATAAATCTGGTAAATTACAAGGTGAAGCTCCAAGATAGCGTATCTAAAGATACAGCTATGTCTAAACAAACAGTCATGTAATTTTGAATGATGAGGGTGTTGACATTTTTATACAGTTTTATATAAATGTGTAAAATGACAAGGTAAAGCTCTGTCATAACATAAGTCTAAAGGCTTGAAGCTAAGCGTATATTATCCATGTTAAGTGAAGATAGTTTTTAGATAAACAGCTGAATGGTTGGCAACGTCATTGCCCTGTTTACCGCTCATGGTTAATGTCGTCTTATGAAGCAGAATATGGTATTCAACACAACTCTTACAGGATTCATTCCCTCACTGCCACATCTGTCCAACTCTTCCCCTCATTTCTCTCTCATCTGAAGGTTATAAGTGGAACTAATCAGATCCCTGAGAAGCTCACCAGAATCTCCCTAACCCATTTTCACGTCGCACTAGGATATATCGATTTCCATATTCTGACAACAAATTATTGAAATAAGTCATGTGAGTGTTCCCGAATTCATGAAACCGCTTATAATCCTCCCTCCACAATGGCTGCATTAGCCTACATAGGCTAGGCTAGAATAGGGCTGTATCACAATAGCTGCATTAGCCTACATAGGCTAGGCTAGAATAGGGCTGTATCACAATTGGCTGCATTAGCCTACATAGGCTAAGCTAGAATAGGGCTGTATCACAATGGCTGCATTAGCCTACATAGGCTAGGCTAGAATAGGGCTGTATCACAATAGGGTGTTGTTTCCATATTTATAGGAGCAGACAAAGTTTTAATAGTGCCCAGAGTTAAAACGCTGTTAATTGTGTATGGAATGTAAAAAGAAACCGTGTTGGCTGCTGCATTTGATATTTGATTGGATTGGTCAGCATGTGGATCACGTATGGCGCTACGCTAGCTCACTGTGATTGATGAACTTGTGTTTGGGGTCGGCCCACTATAGCTACCATTATCATGCATAGTTTGACAAATGACTTAGAGTCTCAGCCGCGCCTGCTCAAGCTTGCTATGTTATATAGCCAATGGTGCCTGCTGGAAGTGTGTTAGACGTTTTACATCATTCCCAAATCCACCCCTATTGATGGTAATCAGGGAAACTTAGGAGATTTGTCAAATGGGGAAACCTGTTAAAATCACCTTGGGTTGTTGGTTGAAGGTTCTGTCTCCCTACTCTGTTAGCCTTTTCTCTATCCTCTATAACCCAGTCAGCATGGTTCCATAGCGGTGTGATCCTTGCACGACTGATGTCATTAATGACAATTTGCTAGCGTAATGTGAACAGTGGTTTTGCTGGGGTTGGTGAACTATAGAAATATGGTGGTGTGAGGAGAATCCTAGACTTCGACGGTTTGACGGTGCCATAATGTCTTGACACTGAAACTGTGGAGGTTTCAGAGTTGTTGTCTGACATTGAAATTGTGGGCACTACTGGGATGGATGAGTTAGGATAAGTGCCAATCAGTTCATGGTTTTATTAACATAGTGACTCGAGAAACACATGCACGCGCGCACACACACACACACACACACACACACACACACACACACACACACACACACACACACACACACACACACACACACACACACACACACACACACACACACACACACACACACACACACACACACACACACATCTCTACTTCCTTCCCACTGTGCTACTGATAAGGGTTATGTAAGTGTTCAGGATGACTGATTCAATTACATTTGCTGCTGATTATATCTTTTGATATATGTGTTTTTTTTCTCACTTGGCACAATCACAGGGAAAAAATTGTGAACCTCCAAGAAAAGAACAAAGCTTGTGGGAAATTAGAGCTTTCAAAGCCTGACTGAACAGACAGCAGGAGAAAAAGAGGGAGAGAAATCTGAATGCGTTACCCATACACACTCGCTACAAGATAGGCAAAGGGTGTGTTTAAAAGACTGTCTGTACAACAATAATTAGGATCTAGCAAAGCGGAACACAGGTTTATAAATGAGATATCTAACAAGCAGGAGATGACTGTGAGTCTAAAGACGCCAATTTAGAACCACAAATTACTGACATTATATCTGTTATTAAATGTAGACTTTGTAATCAAATCATATAATCTAATAATAATATCATTTTTTTTCAATCAACTTCAAACTCTCAAGCTGCCCATCACATGGATTCGGTGGCGGTCGGTGACATTTAAGATGAGGGAGGATGGGCATGGTCTTATTTCTGTTACCAGCTCAATGTACAATCGATAGGTTTAGGTTACTACATGATACTCGAATTCCCGTCATGAGGTTGCTACAGTCTAACCTATGAAAGGTTTACCACTTGTTTGCAAAGGTCGAGAGAGACATTTGAGTAATCAAGATGACAGACAGTGACAATACTGTGCACACAGTATTGTCAGTACTTTGCACACTCTTGGCTGCATCTAGCTGATCTAGGGTGTAATCATTAGTCCAACAGTTTCAAACAAGAGTTGTCATGCTGGAGGGTCATGTCAGGATGAGCCTGCAAGAAGGGTACCACATGAGGGAGGAGGATGTCTTCCCTGTAACGCACAGTGGTGAGGTTGCCTGCAATGATCACAAGCTCAGTCTGATGATGCTGTGACACACCGCCCCAGACCATGACGAACCCTCCACCTCCAAATCGATCCCGCTCCAGAGTACAGGCCTCGGTGTAACACTTTCTTTTTTTGCGGAGTTTAGCTAGCTGCATTCGCTAGCTAAGTGAAAGTGAAAAAAAATACAACAAAATATAGCTCTCTCTCTCTTGCTGCTTCATTTTTAAAGAAATGAATTTGTTAAACTGTTCAACTATTGTCTTTGAGTCAACTACTCACCACATTTTATGCACTGCAGTGCTAGCTAGCTGTAGCTTATGCTTTCAGTTCTAGATTCATTCTCTGATCCTTTGATTGATTGGGTGGACACCATGTCAGTTCATGCTGCAAGAGCTCTGATAGGTTGGCGGACGTTCTCCGGAAGTTGTCATAATTCATGTGTAAGTCTATGGAATGGGGTGATTTTGTATGGAAGTTGTTGTACCCAGAGGAGGACGGAAACTAGCTGTCCACCAAGTACACCATGGTGCTACCCTACAGAGTGCTGTTGAGGCTGCTGTAGACCTTCATTGCAGAACAGTGTGTTTTAATAAATAATTTGTTGATGTGAATATATTTGGTATAGTTCTTTTCTAAAAAGGATAACTGTTTTAATGTTTCACAATTAAAAAAAATGATATTTACTGAATAGGATGGTCCTCCCCTTCCTCCTCTGAGGAGCCTCCACTGCATGGATTACCAAAATATATACCATTTAAATCGGAGTTATCTTTATCCAACACTGATACAAACTAAGCCTCACTCCCAAGCCAACAATAATATTTCCCAGTCTTCCAGGACCAGCTTCCTCCATGGCTAGCTCTGATTCTATTTCTGTCTGCTCTCATTCAGATCATGCTTCTAACTGACCCGGAAGTGGAAAGCAGCCTGCTGATCAGCTCCGATGAGGGAGCCACCTATCAGAAGTACCGCCTCAGCTTCTACATCCTCAGCCTGCTCTTCCACCCCGAGCAGGAGGACTGGATCCTTGCCTACAGCCATGACCAGAAGGTAAGAGGAGTGAGAACTGACTGGCACACAGAGATCACTTAACTACTGTATCTTTTTTGTCGTCAGAGGCTTTCTGTCTCTCGTCGGTTTTGCCCTCTGTCAGACATCAAAACAAGACGACATCAAATCGCCAATTGGCAACCCATCCCTTATGGGATTAATTGACAAACAAACATTACAATAATTCACTATGGTAATTAAATGACCGTTCTTCTGAGTCAGGCGGTGGGGTGATTGATGTGGTGGGACTATTTACTCTGCAGTTGAGTGAGGTGTGTTACCGGGGGGAGAGACATGATTAGCATATCCAGTGGATTTAAACTTATGTTAGCCCTCAACTAAGAAACTGAGTGGGTTTTAAGGTTGATTTCCACTCGTCTAAACTCCAATATATTGAATCGATTCATGTTCATAACTTACTCAACGATTTGCTTTATTTTAACAAATTCAGTTTCTGTGGCTGAGACTAGAGCCATAAACTCCATACAAACATACATACAGTTGAAGTCGGAAGTTTACATACACTTAGGTTGGAGTCATTAAAACTAGGTTTTCAACCATTCCACACATTTCTTGTTAACAAACTATAGTTTTAACAAGTTAGTTAGGACATCTACATCGTGCATGACACAAGTAGTTTTTCCAACAATTGTTTACAGACAGATTATTTCACTTATAATTCACTGTATCACAATTCCAGTGGGTCAGAAGTTTACATACACTAAGTTGACTGTGCCTTTTAAACAGCTTGGAAAATTCCAGGAAATGATGTCATGGCTTTAGAAGCTTCTGAGAGGCTAATTGACATCATTTGAGCCAATTGGAGGTGTACCTGTGGATGTATTGCTTGACATCATGGGAAAATCAAAAGAAATCAGCCAAGACCTCAGAAAAAATATTGTTGACCTCCACAAGTCTGGTTCATCCTTTGGAGCAATTTCCAAATGCCTGAAGGTACCACATTCATCTGTACAAACAATAGTACGCAAGTATAAACATCATGGGACCATGCAGCCGCCATACCGCTCAGGAAGGAGACACGTTCTGTCTCCCAGAGATGAACGTACTTTGGTGCAAAAAGTGCATATCAATCCCAGAACAACAGCAAAGGACCTCGTAAAGATGCTGGAGGAAACTGGTACAAAAGTATCTATATCCACAGTAAAACGAGTCCTATATCGACATGACCTGAAAGGCCCCTCAGCAAGGAAGAAGCCACTGCTCCGAAATTGCCAGACTACGGTTTGCAACTGCACATGGGGACAAAGATCATACTTTTTGGAGAAATGTCCTCTGGTCTGATGAAACAAAAATAGAAATGTTTGGCCATAATGACCATAGTTATGTTTGGAGGAAAAAGGGGGAGGCTTGCAAGCCGAAGAACACCATCCCAACCGTGAAGCACGGGGGTGCTAGTATGGTGTTGTGGGAAAAATAGATGGCATCATGAGGGAGGAAAAGTATGTGGATATATTGAAGCAACATCTCAAGACATCAGTCAGGAAGTTAAAGCTTGGTCGCAAATGGGTCTTCCAAATGGACAATGACCCCAAGCATACTTCCAAAGTTGTGGCAAAAGGGAATTTTTACTAGAATTAAATGTCAGGAATTGTGAAAAACTGAGTTTAAATGTATTTGGCTAAGGCGTATGTAAACTTCCGACTTCAACTGTAGGGCCATATTCTCAATCTACTACATATTGCTGTATATGGAGCCATACTCCATATATAGTGCCATACTGTATACTCAATATTCTACATATATTCCATATATAGTGCCATACTTATAACTCAATATTCTACATATATTCCATATATAGTGCCATACTGTATACTCAATATTCTACATATATTCCATATATAGTGCCATACTGTATACTCAATATTCTACCATACTCCATATATTAGTGCCATACTGTATACTCAATATTCTACAATATATCCATATATAGTGCCATACTGTATACTCAATATTCTACATATATTCCATATATAGTGCCAACTGTATACTCAATATTTCTACATATACTCCATATATAGTGCCATACTGTATACTCAATATTCTACATATATTCCATATATAGTGCCATACTGTATACTCAATATTCTACATATATTCCATATATAGTGCCATACTGTATACTCAATATTCTACATATACTCCATATATAGTGCCATACTGTATACTCAATATTCTACATATATTCCATATATATGCCATCTGTATACTCAATATTCTACATATATTCCATATATAGTGCCATACGTATACTCAATATTCTACATATACTCCATATATAGTGCCATACTGTATACTCAATATTCTACATTTATCCATATATAGTTGCAGACTGTATACTCAATATTCTACATATACTCCATATATAGTGCCATACTGTATACTCAATATTCTACATATATTCCATATATAGTGCCATACACTCAATATACTCCATATTCTTCATAGAGTCCTACTGCATATGTGGCTCAGGTGGCCCTACATGAGGATTGTCCGGTGCAGTTTGGGGACTTAAGAGGACGAATCTCTAAGTCCCTTAAGCTCCTCATCCGTTAAATGTAGGCCCGGCATCCCTTCCAATAACTTTAGGAGAAAGCAAAACCAACAGAGGTAAACCCCAATAAACAGTCCTAAGCACCTTAACAAAGGTTAAACGTGTATTAGATACCCTTAGACCGAGGGTTTGACTAATTCCTTTTCTCCATGACTCAGGGATTTGATATCCCCTCCAGTATTTTCGGGCAAGGCATCAAAGGTGTAAAAAATGTGGCGATTAATCATCAACATTCTAGTCCAAGGGAATGAAGTGCGTATGTTTTAAGAATAAATAACCGTCTAATATATGAGACGCTGTCTGATGATGGTAATTACCGATGAACTACTGAGGCGAGAGATGGTAATATGTAAAAGATATATTCCAGACCTGCGATTTATAGCAATTTTGAGAATGACCATAACCATTAATAAATGCCTTGCTTGCAGCCAGAGCAATTTGGGCCTAATGTTTCACATCTAATAAATAATGAATGTTTCTCTTTTCTTTCCTGTGGAGGTACTTAGTGTACCTTGGGAGGTGTTAGGCTGTAGTTATAAGATGCACCTGGCCATGCATATACACTGAGTGTACAAAACATTAAGAATATCTTCCTAATATTGAGTTGAAGGAAACCCCCCCTCCCACTTTGGTCCTCAGAACAGCCTCAATTTGTCAGGGCATGGACTCTACAAGGTGTCGAAAGCATTCTACAGGGATGCCAGCCCATGTTGACGTCAATGTTTCCCACGGTTGTCATGTTTGCTGGATGTCCTTTGAGTGATGGACCATTCTTGTTACACACAGGAAACTGTTGAGCATGAAAAACCCAGCAGCGTTGCCGTTCTTGACACAAACCGGTGTGCCTGGCAGCTACGCCCATACCCCGTTCAAGGGCACAAATCTTTTGTCTTGCCCATTCACCCTCTGAATGGCACACGTACAAGATCCATGTCTCAATTGTCTCATAGCTTAAAATCCTTCTTTAACCTGTCTCCTCCGCTTCATCTACACTGATTGAAGTGGATTTAAGTGACATCAATAAGGGATCATAGCTTTCACCTGGATTCACCTGGTCAGTCTATGTCATGGAAAGAGCAGGTGTTCCTGGTGTTCTTTGAAGACCATTGTGTAAAGACCTTTAAGTAAAGGAACATCATTTCACTACAGTTCAAATGCCTGCAATTCAGCTTGGCTTTAATAGTGGTTCGGATTAGTTTAATTAAATATGATTATCAATTGAATAATAATATTGTCAAGGGATTATTTGAATGAAAATGTGCTGATATTGAGGTCTGTTAACTGAGGCCTTGACTTCACCCTTCAGGAAAGAGTAAATAACTACAATTTAAAAAAATAAACAAATATAAACAAACAGTATTACCATTCAGTCGGCCGTTAATAAATTACTGTTTGCATGTTATGCTTGATCGCTCACATTTAAAATGGAAAAAGTCCACAAACTAAAACAATTAAATAAAGTCTTATGCCTCGTTGATTTCTCTGCTTAATCAGTAAAGTAATACATAATTTGGCTTAGCTGTCGTAGCTGTTTTTGTAAAAAAAAAAAAAAAAAGTAACACATCCAAACTTTCACAACTTGACCATTCTCACAAGGTTTGCGCTCATTGGCTGGACAGCAGTAAACACATTAAGCTCCAAAACAACAAACAAAAACAAAGCCCGATATTGACATTATTCATGTATTTACCTTGGATACTTCACAGTAACCAGTTAGTAAGAAAAAAATACTGACTCCACAATAATAGTGAAAAATAAGGCAAACAAAAGGCATTTATTCCATGCTTATTCAGGATATTCAATTGTACCATGCTTCTTCCCCAAATAAGCTTTCCTGTTTCTTGAAAGAATTCCCCCTCGGCTCATATCATCTACCGATAGAGACTGTGATGTTGTTTATGTGTGTGTGTGAGAACCATCTCTGTGTAGCAGCTCTCAGTAGAGATGGGGATATCTCAGCAACCTACCGAAGTGCTGACTAGCGAAACAATGCTCACATTGAGACCACCGGCTGTGCCGCGGCTCCCCTGCTAGGCTCCACCACACACACACACAACACACACACACACACACCACACACACACACACACACACACACACACACACACACACACACACACACACACACACACACCACACACACACACACACACACACACACACACACACACACACACCACACACACA
>NC_036838.1:1987411-2000413 GCF_002910315.2 Salvelinus sp. IW2-2015 | reverse complement strand
TCAGGTCCCCCCCGCTGATCTCTAGCCTTGTTAGGAGTATGTAGCCATATCTCCAGCACAATGACACCCTCACCATACACAATCCATTTTACAGCTTCATATTTAACCTGGGAATGTGTGTGGGGTTTTCACATGGAAGGAATGTGTGGAGAATTGACCGATTGTGTCCCCAGCTTCTGCCCTGTTCTGGTGATTCTTCTGAGGCACATTTTTGTTGCCCTCTTGTGCCATGTAGCTTCTCAAGAATGTAAATGAACTTGAGAGAATTTTTTTCCTAGGGAGGTATAAGTAATTGCATTATTTGTGAAGTGAACATGACTAATTACATAACGAGTTATGCTCATATTGTATCACATTGACTGTAATGGGAAAATGCTAAACTATTTGAATTAAAGTTAACTATCTGGACTTTTAGGGTTTGTGTTGAATGTTTATTTTACAGTATTCATTTAATCTGTCTTGTCTGACTGAATACAGTATGTAACTCCCATCGGCTTTCTCCCCACAGCTGTACAGCTCGGTGGAGTTTGGAAGGAGGTGGCAACTTGTCCATGAGAGGGTGGCCCCCAATCGATTCTACTGGTAAGCACAGCAACCATTAACCTTCTTCCCGTCTTTCCTAATGTCGAGACTAACTATAAATTTAACTATACATTGGTCTTTCCACATTCTTAATGGAAGGAGATATGCCAGAGTGAATCCTCTTCTTTGCATTACATTATTGATGTGTCTGCGCCTGTTCTTTCTCAACATGAGATAGCAAGGTACTGACACTCCAAAGAGGTTCAGACTTCTAATGAATGCAACGGCCCATTAGGGCTTGTTAGTGAACTCACTGTGCTGAATGGTTCAGCGTTTGGAATGCAGCTAACGATGTGGTCTTCGTTTTGGTCGAGCGTGGCTAGTGAACAAGGGAATGTGAACATACGGAGTAGTCAACACATGAGTTGGATTTTGGATGAGTTTTGTGATTTCAGTTGGACCTGTTGGAGCCCTGGAGGGTCCTGTTCAATGTTATTCCTAAAGCAAGGTTATATACAAGGTTTTGGAGTTACGTTTGGAATGTTAATTTGAGGGCGTTAAATGGATTTGGATATGCATGAATTACCTTGTACAATTAATGCTGCAAAAATATATTATTTTTTAGGAATTTCTCTGTCTTGGGATACAGCAGTCCTTGATAATATTTGATAATAAGAGCATTGTAGTTTGATTTGATCTTCTGTTTGAACCATATAGCCCTAGGTCGTTCGAAAGCATGACCTTACTTGACCGTGTCAGTCAAATCCACCCCATGAGAATGCTCTTGTCTTCTATCTATATTCTGCAGGGGTTTGATCTTCCTCCTTCTGTTTCGTTTCTTGTTATCCTCCTCTGTTCTCCATCTGTTCTACTCCGTAGCTGGTCCCACGTCTGCCAGACACGAACTGTCAAATCCAGTCATTTTTAACACAACTGGCTTAAGTCGGATGTATAAAAAAAGCTTTTGTTGAGTAAATTCGTGCGAAACTGTCAGGGGTAACAAGCTAGGCAGTTCTGGGAGGACGATGCCTAGAGGGTTTGCTTCTGCACTCCTTGAGTGAGTGAGATGTATTTTTAGAACTGTGTGAACCCTGTTAATAAGGTTTTGGGAAACTTCCTTTCTGAATCAGACCATTGTAGTTGAAAAGAAATGGCACAGTCGTGAGCAGGTTAACATGTTTCGTCATGAATCTTGTTCTAGAGGCAGCTTTGTGTCGCTAGCACAGCCACAAATTCATCAAATCAGATTTGAAACCTAACCCTAACCTTAACCACACTGCTAACCCTGATGCCTAACCCTAACATTAAATTAAACCAAAGAGCTAATACATTTTTACAATATAGCCAATATGACTTTGCAGCTGGCCCATCAAGTGGAAATCGCTCAGTTCTGACTCAAGGACAGGACTCGTCCCAAAAAACGTCAACCTGCCAGTCGTGAGCAGATTTTCATCTGGAATCTGGATCACATCTATAGATCACATTCTATCTGAGTTTTTTTTAATGTGAGGCAAGAGCTCCATCTCATGACAATCCTTCTCCTAATTCTTACCACTAGTCTCAAGGGAGACAACATCACAGCTAATGAAACGTCAAATCATTATTACTGCCCCTTACATCTTCTCACATTGTAGATGCTGTAGGTTCAGATTCACCCTATAGTACAGTCTATGAGACTTGAAATAGGTGAGCTTAAAGAATGGTTGTTCACCCTTAGTTTTTAAACTGAAGAGCGAATGAGGGAGAAAGAGAGGGAGAATTAGAGTTGATGCGTTATTATCTGGGAAATCACCAATACTGACAAACTGCCATAATTAAGATCGGGGGGTGGGCTCTGTGCGTGATATCCTTTCCCTTTGTGTGCTGTATCCTTTGCTCTATGAAGATATCCCTCTGATTTCCTTTTAGTAAATCTTTCAGGCCTGTAATGATTTTGTGTAGTTGCACTGTGTCTGCGGGCGTTCTGAGCAAGCAAATCAATTACTTTCCCTCTTACTAATGATGTCAGGATGCGTTCCCCATCAATCTGTCAGGAAAGTAAGGGCAGTTTCGTAAGGTTTTGCCTTGAACACGGTGACATCACACGCAACACCTGAGGTAGTTTTCCTTTTTACCTCAATGTACAACCTTTTGAGGTGTTCCACAGAGGTATAGCCTGGGGCCCTTGAAGTTTCTTGCAATTGTCATTCTGGTTGTCATTTCCCCTCAGTGTTCTGAATTTATCTGACAAGCAATGTCAGGGATAAGAAGGTAAGTATAGGCTCGTTAGCATCAGTGATATCCTTCTGTCTTTCCTTGCTAAAGAATAGTGATATACCTGAAAGAAATGTGTCTTTTCCCTCGCAGGTCCAAAACGGGTTTAGACAAAGAACCGGGCTTAATTCACCTGGAAACCATAATCTCTGAAGGACGTGAGTAATTACATTTTCAGAGTTCCTGCTCTGTTCCTCAGTTTTCCGGTGTCTCTACTGTACCATGGGCCTTGAACTAAAATGGAAAGGGATGGAGAGGGTATGAAGGGCTATTGGCCACACGATTTAAAGGCGCGGGGGACACAATGACGATTGAGGAAAGTAATGCATATATTAGAATGCCTTTTAAAAGCAGAGTGATCCCGATGCTCAACATTCTGAATGTCAATGGAATAGATGGAAACCCAATGACCACCCGTCCATGGTTTGGCAGAACAGAATTCATTTGAATGGATCTACCTGATACAGTGACGCAATATGCATGATACAATACCAATTCACAGTTGATGTTTTTCTATTCTGTCATGAACATGTATCCTAACGTCAAAAGGTTGAGACGGATATGGAGGTAACACATGACATACACAGCTCATAGTTAATCTTCGCCATTGTACTGGGGATACGTCTCTCAAAACTTAAGGGTTATTCTCCCTGGTCCTCAACTAACTCAATAGACAAAAATAGAAACGCCCCTCTAATCCCTGACAGAAAGCAAAAAAACACCTTTTTGGCCGGAGTGGCAGAATCACTCCCAGTTAGCAGCCGCCACAGATACAGACACCCTTGTGACAGCGCAAGCCTTGCCCCTGTATGGCCATCACCATTGATCACGCGGCTCGCTGTGTAAACCAGACAACATATTTAGCTGAAGCCTAACACACAGGGACAGCCAGTCCCACACCTCGCTCCCCACCTCACACCGCTGTTGAGAGGAAAGAAAGCAATTGGCCTCCCTGGTCCACCATCCACTTTCCCCTCGCTTTTTGCTCGCCACTTTATTGATGCAATTAATGTGAGACACCTGATGGAAGGCTAGCTCGCGGTGAAGGCTGCCTGTCCCCCATTGGCTAATATGATCATTGGTTCTATGGCTGCGGTTTCTTCTCTCCGTGTGTGCAGAGGCGCTGTACGTCACCTGCAAGCTGCAGAACTGCACCGAGGCCAATAAGGGCAAGCCGTTCCCTGGCTACATTGACCCCAATTCCCTTGTGGTGCAAGACGAGTATGTGTTTGTCCAGGTAGGTAATTGCCCATATCTGACGTGAACCAGAACAGAGGTGTGTGTGTAAGACAACATGTAGTAGGATTATCAGAAATGTTGAAGATCATATTACTCTTAAGTGTTTATTTTAAGGCTATTATGTATTTTTGGGATTGGTGCGTTTTACTGATGAACGTGTTTTATTGATGTAATCCAAAGGGGTGTGTGTGAGTGAGAGAACATGTAATACGTTTATTGGAAATGTATTATAACAGATTATATTAATCAGTGCTTTAGTGTGTAGTATGCTTTGWTGGGTCGTATATCTTGAATGTGTTTTCATTCAATGGTTTCATGACCTGCAGGTGTCAACTGGTGGGCGTCCAATCTACTACGTGTCAGCCAAGCGGGAAGTCTTCACACCCATGAAGCTACCCAAATACACCTTGCCTAAGGTATAACCCACCGACCATTGCGTGACCATGTGTGTCTATCAACATTCCAGGATAGAGTAGAGGGTGCAGAAGTGTCTAGGGCTCATGCCGGGAACAAACCGGGATCCCTGCTGCAGGAGGAAGTATATGGTTCCGGAAGCGAGAGTGTTACCCACTCGACCAGACTCCTGTCCAGTGGTTATATATCTATGATTCAACCTACCTTAAATGCATCAAAAGAATAACCTCTATGGGAATTCAAACCTAAGCCATCATGAGACCAATACTGGAAACAACACAGGTAGCTTTCTATCCAGCATCTCTTTGTTATTTATGAGTGAACTGAGGCCGAAACCGACTGCTGTTGTTTCTGGCATTGTTATTCAATGCAGCTATATGCTTGTGGTCTCTCTTGTGGCCTTCCCGCCTCTCCATTGACAATTAAACATGTTTTATTCAATCAAGTCATGGGCCATCCTAGTCTTTCTCTCGCTCTCACTCTCTCACTCTCTCGCTCTCACTCTCTTGCTCTCTCTCTCTCTTTCTCTCTTTCTCTCTACACACTGAGGTGTGCAGGCGCAGTCAGAGGTAGATGAAATTCACTAGCGAGAACAGCTTGTGTCCCTCTGTGTTAGTGCGGGCCGACAAGCACACAATTCAAGTTAATAAGTGTAATATCCTCCTCGCTGGAGTTACGTTGGTGAGAATGAGGTCTGATACTGATTTATTCTTATGATTAAACCCAGCGGGGGTGGGATGGTAAATTGGGTAGACGGAGGTTCTCGAAAGGCCACTGTAATACACCCGTTGACATATTATTATTAACAGGCGTTGATTGTGGGTACATGGAAATCAAAGCTGATTCAAAGTGTCAATTGTTCAGGTTAATCAAGGGAGAGGTTAGATTCGATTTATAATTTGTTATTTTCTTGTGATTATGTGCTGGATTAATTAGAATGCGTTCTAAATGGGTAGATGCATGCAACATTTGTCAGGGTTGAACTATTCTCTCCATGGCGGAGCTACAGTAGTTAGAGATAGTATCAAATCAAAATTGTATTTAATCAGATCCCTTCCACTGTACAATACTTCTGAAGCAGTAGATCGTTTTTCTGTTACCTTACTGGTGAAAAGGAGGGGGAAGCTATACATTTTGAGAGTTACATACTGCATCACCTCTGTAATTTGATAATTACATGGGGATTTAGAAATTGGACGTTTGAGTCTGTGTTGCTTGATACTCTCTTCATGAAGTCATTCATTCCCGTGTAATTAGTATTGTGTAATTATTTTGTGTAACTGAAATTACAGTTGGCCTGCATGGCATTAATTAAACCTGATTGTTTCACCAATGCAATCTAATTGAAATGGTTAGCTACCAACTAATTATTGAATTGTAATGAAACAAAATCGCTGTAAAAATGGTTAATTTAAATGTTCATTTAACTCAGTGTACCAAACATTAAGAACACCTTCCTAATATTGAGTAGCCCTCAGAACAGCCTCAATTCGTCGTGGCATGGACTCTACAAGGTGTCGAAAGCGTTTCACAGGGATACTGGCCCATGTTGACGCCAATGATTCCCACCGTTGTGTCAAGTTGGCTGGATATCTTTGAGGTGGTGGACCATTCTTGATACACACAGGAAACTGTTGGGCGTGAAAAACTCTTGACACAAACCATGGCACCTACTACCATACCCCATTCAAAGGCACAAATCTTTTGTCTTGCCCATTCACCATCTGAATGTCACACATACACAATCCTTGTCTCCATTTTTTCAATGCTTAAAAATCCTTCTTTAACCTGTCTCCTCCCCTTCATATACACTGATTTGAAGTGGATTTAACAAGTGACATCACTAAGGGATAATAGTTTTCACCTGGTCAGTCTGTCATGGAAAGAGCAGGTGTTCCTAATGTTTTGTACACTCGGTGTATATTAGTCTGTAATTAATTACATGATACAGTATATATGCAACTTAATGTCAAATGTAACCCGCTGACGTTCTTTCTCTGCTAGGATCTGCATGTGATCAGTACGGATGAGAACCGGGTGGTTGCGGCGGTGCAGGAGTGGAACCAGAACGACACTTACAACCTGTACGTGTCAGAGACTGGAGGGGTCTTCTACACCTTGGCCCTGGAGAACGTAGTCAGCAGCATGGGGCACGAGGGCAACGTCATGATAGACCTGTATGAGGTAAATATACAACTCAATGATAGACCTGTATGAGGTAAATTTACAACGTCATAATCGACCTGCATGAGGTAAATATACAACGTCATGATAGACCTGCATGAGGTAAATATACAACGTCATGATAGACCTGTATGAGGTAAATATACAACGTCATAATCGACCTGCATGAGGTAAATATACAACGTCATGATAGACCTGTATGAGGTAAATACAGTATACAACACCATGATAGACCTTTATGAGGTAAATATACAACATCATAATAGACCTGTATGGGGTAAATATACAATGTCATAATAGACCTGTATGGGGTAAATATACAACGTCGTGATAGCTGTATGAGGTAAATATACAACGTCATGCTAGACCTCCTGTACATGTACATAGTAAATATACTGGAGATAAGGTAGATGCACCTGTATGTGTTCCTGAGGCTGGTCTAGTGGGTAACACTGATGCCTGCAGCACACATACGTCATCCTGGCTCCACTGCTTCTCTGAATCTTCATCCCTCTGTCTCTCTACTCATCTCTACCTATCTCTGTCTCAATAAAATAAAAAATACTGTGAATATGTATATGTGTGTATATATTAAAATAAATATTTGTATATGTATACAGGGAATATACTGTAAACAAGGCAGGAGTGTGTTGAAGGGGCATGCTTAATGTCTTGATTGATCTGTAAATACACTGGAGAAAAGGTTAATACACATACAGGTTGACAATGCTCAAGGGTGGCATGTAATTTTAAAAACAGAGGTGGTTTGCACGAGAGTGTAACCTTGAGATACCAATTGCCTTCATCTTTCCTGAGACCGGAAGTGAAATGTTGCCTCTGGAGCTATGCTCTGGAACACCTATACCACATACTCTAGTGGTACAGAATATAGGCCCCGGCCTATAGCAGGCTTTGAAGGGTGGCGTCCCTGTGGGGCCATGATATCGAATGTTTGCAGAAGTACAAACTATACAGTTTCAAGGTGTTCGACCCCCCAAGTACAAGGTGTATTGAACGATTTCCAATCACACAGTTGACAGATGGAATGGATATATCACTGATAATAACCATCAAACACAGCCTCGTTTCAATGCAATCTTCCCAAATAGACCTATTCTTTCTCTATATTACCTACTCCGGTAATATTAGATTGTATTGACTAGCGATCAATGTGGGAGAGTTTAAGAACCAGGAGGTGTGGAGAATCAAGTAATCTCCTGTCACTTTTGGAAGTAAACCGAGTTGCTGTTCCATTTTCAAACTCGCTTTGGAATGAACACAGAACTGCTGACGCGCACCTTATTTTCTTTGATGAGTAACTGCAGACATTAGCTTACATACCTGATACAAACGAGGGGCCCGCTGTACACCAGATTGCCAGGGAAGAAAATAGCAGCTCTGAATGGATATCAGCTCCGTGGAAAATCAAATAATTAGGCTGTTGATGATATACCAGCCGTGTCTAAACCCCTCATTTGGCCTTGCGATCGGCGATAGAATCAAATCCAGTCCCTTGATTGGGGTCGGGGACCCGAAACACAGCATATGCTAAAATCTGAGCTCCAGGCGAGATTGAAGTATCTGTCAATTATTGACGAGAAGGGAGTGCTTGGCAGATGCACGTGAGGACTTCAACTCAATTTCATATTCAGAGTTATTTCCCAAGCCCCCAAGTCCGATTAACTTAGGACACACGTATCTTACTACATACAGAGTCTAGTCTAGACGATAAATCGCTTCTTACTTATTTTGTAATAAATAGCTTTTAGCGAGATGTTATCATGCTTTTATGGTTATAGGATGTGTGTGTGTATCGCCAGAGGGGATCTACTGTAATGTGCATCATAATATAGTGTGCTCTGCTTAATGCAGGAGATATGATTGTGATACAGATGTCGGATCTTAATTTGTTTTCTCTTTTGTTGCTGAGAATTTTCCTGCACTGCAGAAAATGCAGATGAGCTTTGTGATTTACATAAATTAACTGAAAACCTGCACTAACACACGGTTACGTAGTCCACTTTTTCGCCAGCTAATAGCCTAACCACTGATCAAGCAACATTGTGGACTAAATGTTAAAATCCTGTGGCTGCAGGATTATTTTACCTTGACAATATAGGTCTAATTAAGATCCTACATCTGTATCACAATCATATCTCCTGCATTAAGCAGAGCACAATATATTATGATGCATATTACAGTAGATCCCCTCTGGCGATACACACAAACATCCTATAGCCATAAAAACGTGATAACATCTCGCTAAACACCATATAATATATGTTTGTATTACAAGATAAGCAAGACTTGATTTATCGTCTGGACTCTATGAAAATGCTTAATATTAGTCAGGTATTTTTAACCCTCATCCATTATCTTGATGAGACAGCCTGGTCTTGTATTTTGTTCATAACAAACTTACATTTTTCACTTTTTATGTTAATAAAAGGCAAAGAATGCCATAAGAGCACTTTCAGTTGAGAACAATGTGTCTGACCATTTCCCTAGAAATAGGTCTACAACCTTCCTTGAAGTAACCACTCATTATTAGACGAGCTACAATTTGGTGCTGATAGCAGGATATAATAGAAGAATTACATCTTCCAAACATGTTTTCCCTAATCTCTATCTCCTAGGTGGCGGGTATAAAAGGGATGTTCCTCGCCAACAAGAAGATGGACAACGTGGTGAAGACTTACATCACCTACAACAGAGGGAGAGACTGGAGGCTACTGCAGGCTCCCACTGCTGACCTGAGGGGCAACAGCATCCGCTGTGAACTAGTGAGGACACACAAAAACACAGATTCACACACACCACACAAACAGATGCACGCACGTACCAAACACGCACACATGTCATAACACTGTTGGACTTGTCAACGGGGCCTTGTCAGAAGTTGACTGAGCCGGGCCGTTGCCGCGGTGGTGAGGGAGGGGGGGATAGAGCTCTGAAAGAGCACTGCTCGTCAAAGCTGAGCGCCCCGGAGGTTGTGCAGCGGAGGAAGCTAGCGGAGCTGAAAGGTCAGCCATTTTTGATCCAGTCCAATCAACTGATCTCACGTTTAGAGCTGGAGATGTGTCAGAAAGAGAGAGAGAGATAAAGAGAGAGACAAACTATGCCCTTCTTTTCTTTGTTTCTCCACAAACTTCGTGCTAGCTAGTAGCTACTTTCAGTGGCCAAAGTTGAGACCATTGCTGTGTTGTTTGTGGATATCAACTCTATTCGGTGTCTTTCTAATAGGTAAGTGTGCTGGCCGTCTAAAAGTAACACAGATTTGCTCTAATGGTCAGCTTTATTACAGTGTATATTATAGAGACAGGTCCCAGTCAGCCAAGGGGTAGAGCATAGCCCCCTTTTTAGCTTCCTTAATACACCCCAAAAGAATTACCCTTTGATAAAGTAATTAGTGATTCAATAGCGCACCTCGCCTTCACCCAGTATGATGCAGTCATTTGTCAGAAAATGTCAGCATTTTAATAAACCTCTAAACACACACAACACACACGCTCGCACTACTGGCATTTGCAGTGTCCTAATGAGAATTGTGTAGCTAAAGGTTATTCCAATCAAAACTAATGGTCAAATGAGCCAATGGGGAGTAGTGTTTGTGTGAGGATTTATGATGGGGGGGGGGTTGTGTGTGTTCCTGTATGTGTCAATAAATCCCACCTCGATTTGCTTGGGGGTCTTCTCTGATGAGTGTTTGTGTTGACATACAGTTAAGTCTATTCTGTTGACAGATCTCCCCCCCCCCCGTTTGTTAATGAGTCAGGCTAACTGTTCTGTTTGTCCTTCCTCCCCAGCCATACTGTTCCCTACACCTCCACCTACATGTGTCGGCCAACCCCTACACGTCGGGGAATATCGAGAGCAAGGACTCTGCCCCGGGGATCATTGTGGCCTCAGGTAGGTGAACATGGGATTTCATTTAAAGTGACAGTGTGGATTTTTAAAGTTACGTTTATTTGCGAAAATTTTGTGAAGCTCAGATACTTGAGGTGTTTCTTTTGACTTTATGAGTTGAGTTTAGACAATTTACATACCTTATCGTTCCGGGAAGAACATATAGGCCTGTGTTAAAGTTTTCAAAACCAGGCAGTTATACAACTCAGGGGCTTCATTCACGTTGCAAATATATCTGGATTTAAATGATGTACTCAGCCCAAAGCACTTCTTGAAAAGTTTCTGATCCGGCATACTTTAGGACGGCCATGCATACTATTTGTTGTGGACCCATACTGACGTCCCCGCTCTGTCACCACTGTGCGTTGTACACAGATAGATTTACTAGCTAAGTGCTACACTTGGGAATTCTAGAGTGGGACAGCATCTTCAGAGTGCCTGCTGTTTCTCTTAAGTGCCTTTTCTTATTCTCCTCCAGTCACTGCCTGACTAGCGCCCTTCTATTGTCTTTTATATTGTGCTCTATGGAACTGTTGACTCTTCGTGACACACTGCTCATCGCTGGCTTTACATGGCCCTTTCAGTCAGATATGACATTCTCCCATTTGCACATGAACAGAGACTAAATCTAGACGAAATATATAATGTTAAAATACCACCTTTGCCACCCAACTGAACATGCTTCTATTTAAGTGATAATACAGAGAAGCCGGTGTTTGGAGGATATATTGGCACGGGTGTTGTTAGGCCCGAGATGAAGTCAATCACTTCAAACTGAAGCTGGAAAGTCTGCAAACTAGCTCCACTTTGTTTCGTTTGACCTTTTTTTCCAATTGGCATTTCTTTGTATACATCAATAAAAATGATGCCAGCTGATTCATGATTTAAACTGGCTGAGAAACGTTGCCTGCCTGCCTGTCTGTCTCGTCCCGACTCCCGACGCGTTCATTACTATGGGACAGCTGGAGATTGAATTTGAATATTGAATCAATGCGAGACAGACAGCAAGGTTTCTCTGCTGTTGAAAACGAAATATTAGTCTAAAAGAAATGTGAGCTAATGTCTAGATGCTTTTTATAGTGGAGATGAAGTTTATAAAGTGCCTGGCTGGGCTGATGAGACGGTGGATTGCGCAGTCAGATGGAACAGAGTAAATAGGCATTACAACGTCTAGCTTTAGCCGGTGGTAACTTGTGGAATAGACACCGGCTGGAAAACGCTTTTAACCAATCAGCATTCAGGATTAGACCCACCTGTTGTGTAAAAAGGGACACTCGTTTTTTGTTGTAAAACAAAACACCCAGCCCTACCATCCACCGTGCGTTTTTCTCTCCCACGGAAACCTAGGTGGCAGCATGTCTGTGTCAGCTCAAATGTGTTACCAAACACAGGTTTCCATATTACAGAAACCCACAGTGGTGCCCAAAACTATACCCATCGCGGTTTAGCCCTTTATGGCTGCCGACTGGGAGTCCGGGCACAGGAGTGCATATCCCCTCGATGCACTCATCATCTCCCCTCCGTTAGTGGAGTAAAACAAACACCACAGGAGGGTCAGAGACTATGTCGTGTCGCAAATATCACCCTGTTCCCAATATAGTGCACTACTTTTGATCAGAGCCTATGCACTAAATAGGGAACCGGGTGCCATTTTTGGACTCACTATCAGCATCAGTCTCAGAATGGCTTCCCATTTTTAGCTGTAGGGCTTTTAATTCCTGCTGGGCTAGACTAGTCTATGACATGTCTCCACACGCCTTAGGAGTCAGGAGTGTGTCTAGTCTACTACTAGACCGCGCCATGGGGTCTCTGGAGAACTCTGGAGGACTTCATGGGGTAGTATAACTGGCATAGTATGACAGAAGGGTTATCGCTAGTACAAGTAGAATTGTTATTACAGAACATCTCTGTATCCATTATATAGAATATTATATCCATAATGTTACTGACTGACTGTGTTTAGCTGAGTCATGGCTCTGGGACAACAGCTGTGGGACCAGTCATTCACATACAAACACACAAATAGTGTTTTCACATCTCTGTATCCATTCAAAGTAGGCTACTGCAACCGACCGTGGTTTGCTGGGTGAGCAACAGCTATAGGGAAGTTGAGTAGAGCACTGTTTCACCTCGACACTGGATAAAAGCCCTTAATCCTCGGGTACAAATCTAATTAAATCACGTTTCATTTGTCACATGCGCCGAACACAACAGGTGTAGACTTTACCGTGAAATGCTTACTTACGAGCCCTTCCCAACAATGCAGAGTTTAAGAAATTCGAATAAAAAGAAAAATAGTAACATGAGGATTATAATACACAAGAATGTAGCTGTATACAGGGAGTACCAGTACCAGATCAATGTGCAGTAGTACGAGGTATTTGAGGTAGATATTTACATGAAGGCAGGGTAAAATGACTAGGCATCAGGATAGATAATAATGCTGATGGTATTATCATCATGACTGATTGAGCCATACTCATT
>NC_036838.1:1925273-1984626 GCF_002910315.2 Salvelinus sp. IW2-2015 | reverse complement strand
AATAGATAAACAAGGTCAATATTTAGGATAGTTTTTGAATACATACCTTGACCTTAAACATGAAGCAGGTAAAGCGTAGTGCACTAAGAATTCCGGCTGGCATCATCAGCGAAATAGATAAATAAATAAGGCCAATTTTGAGGTATGTGAGCTGTAATGTATCATAGACGATTCTAAGCAGGAGAGAGAGAAAGAACACCTAGACCATGCTTCCTCAGACCCACTACGAGAAAGATGTAAGTAACGCGATGTGAGAGATTCAGAGAACGTAGGCAACCTGACCTGATCTGATGAGAGAAGCTCGGAGAGATGAAGACGAGAGAGCATGGAGAGAGAGAGAGATAGACGTAAAGAGAAGAGAGACAAGAGCACTGTCCACACAACGATTGACAGAAGAATACAGAAACAGACAATGAGCAGAGCGAGACAGTAGCCTCTCCGATCGAAGATAAGGACAGAGCGAGAGACGAGAAAGACGCAAGGAGAGAGAGAGCTGGATGTGATGAGAATCAGGGATAAAATCTGTAGACCGTGCACAAGGCTGGGATGGGAGCGGCGAGTTACCAGGCGAAGCAAAGATAGAGGCCAAAGGAGACAAGGGAGAGAGAATGAGAGAGAAGCAGAGACGAGTTATGAAGAGACGAGAGTGAGAGAGAGAGAGAAAAGGGCGAAACAGAACGAGAGAGAGAGAGAGAGTAGAGAGAGATGGCGACGAAATTCGAATTAGAGGGAAAAGAGTAGAGAGAGAAGAGGCAAAAACTAGAGAAGGAAGTGAGTCACGACGAAGAGAGAAAAAAGAGAGCGTATGCCCATTCTAGCCCTGCTGTTTAAAAACCACTACACTCTATATTAGCCACTATACCTCAGGGTTGTGTGTAGTGGGTGTGTGTGTATGTGTTTGCATGCCTGTGTGTGTGTGTACTTTCATTCATTAGGTTGCTCTTTCATCAACATTAAAGTCCACTACTAAAACAAAAATGTCTTGTAATCAATAACGCTAGTCATATAATGAGTTTATACTTCATACCTTTTGCCTTTCAGATCTTTGATGAGGAGTACAGTGTTCTCTACCTGGACCAAGGAGGGGCCCTGGTGGCTATAAGACACACTCCACTCCCCATCCGACACCTATGGTGAATCTCTATTAGAGAAATAGAATTTGGCATGGTTTGCATCGACTCTCTCTCTCTCTCTCCTCTCTCTTTCAATCTCTTTTCCTCTCTCTCTCTCTCTCTCTCTCTCTCTCTCTCTCTCTTTTTCTCTCTATTTTTCTCTCTCTCTTTTTCTATCTCTCTCTCTCTTTTTCTCTCTCTCTCTCTTTTTCTCTCTCTCTTTTTCTCTCTTTCCTCTCGCTCTCTCTCTCTCTTTTCCTCGCTCTCTCTCTCTCTCTTTCTCTCTCTCTCTCTCTGAGGAAGACTCAATCCTCACGTTCCCATAAGCCTGATAGTGTAATGAGTATGTCTAAGAACATAGGAAGTTATTAGTGTAATTCCAAACCAGTAGGCCGTGAGATATTCGCCTCCTTTGACGATTGCCATTCAATTTCACCTTTCCCTGTTCGTTACGTGATGTAAGCCTTGCCTTTCAATGGCTTTAGAATGCAGTGCTCATATCCTGTGTCATGGTGGAATAATTTAAATTCAGTTTGTATTAGTTTGATGAGACACTGGGGAAGATTTGTGTTTTCTCCCGTAGAGATGCTTATAATACTGTAATATTGTACACTGTAATATGTTCTGGTATGTGTTATTATTATATTGTTATGGTTTCTACCATAAAGATACAGCAGAAAATACAATAATACTGTTAAATACACGAATGGAGTTCTCATTCTATTGCTATGGTCTCTCCCATAGAGATACAGCAGAAAATACTATAATACTGTTAAACACAGAATGGAGTTCTCATTCTATTGCTATGGTCTCTCCCATAGAGATACAGAACAAAATACTATAATACTGTTAAAATACTGTATTTCTATGGTTCCTCTCACAGGATGAGTTTCGACGAGGGGAGACAGTGGAATAAATACAGTTTCACCATGTCGCCCCTGTTTGTGGACGGGTTACTAGGGGAGCCGGGGGAGGAGACTCTCATCATGACGTAAGTCAACTTTATTTACCCAATTTTGAATGCGAGGGAGACCGGTAATGGGAAACTCCGAGCCCAAAAGGGGTGGATGCAGGATTCAAACGTTGGCCCAGAAGTGTACTGTATGTTGTCCGTATAGACTGCAGCGCTACCACTACACCACACAGTAAAATGTGATTGCAGATAAACAGCATGTTTGATATGTTAACATAGTGAATTGAGATTGAATGAACCGTAACCATGTTAGATGTGTTGACGTTGGGTGGGAGTTTTGCTCGTATCCAAACCCCTGGTAGTAACGGCAGCGCTGACTGCTCATTTTCCCTAACATGAATGGAATAGATCCCTCTCAAGGTTTAGCCTCACATCAAAACCATCTGTCTCGGGATTATGGTCACAGAGACATCAGTGGTGTCGGGAGACTGGCGACAGCAGAGCACTCCGTTTGAAGAACACGAGGAACATCATCAAAAATAAAATAGACTATGTCTGAAGGACCGAAGAGGAAAGAACGACTCTACAACTTCTTTCTGCATTATGTAGCAACATTGACTCAATAGTTTTAAGAAACACGGCATATGAAGTTTTCCGTCTTTTCCGTGACTTCTTTCGTTCTAGAATGACCCACTTAGCTATACTACATGAGATGATACTGCTCGTATTGCACTTTTTGGTGTAAAACTTTGACGGCTGCTGCATAAGGTCTTCCCGTAGCCCTTACATCAGTGTTTTCCTAACACCTGTCATCACCGTAACTGAGTGACGGACAGACAGTTGACTTTGTGGTCGGGCACGGCAACAGAAGGATAGGCCACAGCTGCTGAGACTGGGCGGGGGAAAGACAGAAGTGGGGCGAGAGAGAGATGTGGGGAGAGACAGACAGATGATGGGAGGGAAGGAAAGAGAGAGCGGGGAAGATGGAAGGAATTTATAGGATCAATGATTTTCTCTCTGTAGGCCCAGAGTGCTATAACACTTCTCTGAACCAGCTGAGACAGACATGACTGTGGGGTATGATACTGTTAGGAGATCGTTGACAGCCTAGTACAGCTGTTCTGCATCTCTGTGTATGGACACCTCATTATTTATCATTTTCTTATCAATTAATAAGGATTTTACAGTTAGTGAGAGTTATGGACCAGCACCTCAGTCCATTAATTGATGGATTGATTGTGATAAATGTGTTTGGTTAGCAGAGAGGAGGTCAATTCCAGTTAAACTCCCACCCAATTTTCTCTGAGAAGGAATGTTTTCTGAGACTTGTGAATGCTGTGGTGTCATAACCATGAATTTCGGCTGACATTTTTGTTGAATCTGGGGGAAATACACATATTTAAGACATATCTCGTCTTGTAAAGTGATTCATTTGGATTCCATAGTATACGTTCCATTAGTTGCCAAATGCCATTTCTCTGAAGCTTTTAGTAACAACTGTCCTGTTCGTCCAAGTCCAAGAAAGAAAATATGTTGACTTCACACTTTTACATTCCTCTAGCCAACTACTCCTAAGTATATTTTATTCAGCTCAGAAGTCTCTTGTCTTGACTGACGCCTCGGTCTGACAACTGAGGGACTTCCTATTAAGGGTGCCGGACCCGACACTCCTTAGTTTGACTAGTGTTTTTCCCTCTGCCACCTTCTGTCCTTATAACCAGACTGTTTGCTAACTGACAACCAGATACCAGTGTACCTTTTCTGCTGCAGCTGTAAGGGTCTTTGCTGTTTGCAGGATCTTTGGCCACGTCAGTCACCGGTCCGAGTGGCAGCTGGTCAAGATTGACTTCAGGTCCATCTTCAACCGGAGATGTACAGAGGGGGATTACCAGACATGGCACCTACACAACCGGGTAATGGCACCTACATAACTCTGTCTGCAGAAGAACTGGCTTCACAGGCCTACCTCAGCCTGGTCATTTCAGCCTTGGATAGCTCCTGACATGTAGAACACTAACAACCCAACTCTGTGCTTTATGACCAAACAACTTCCATTGCAAGAAGTTGTGAGCACTTTATATCTTGCACTTATCTCTATTTTGAAGTGTCACCCAAACATTTAAGATGGGGATAAAACGTGTAACTTACTCTGACTTCTTCGAAAAGATGTCTAACGTCAGGAAAATTTTATCACGTTAGAGCTGCAATATGTAACTTTTTGGACCCGACCAACTTCAGTCATTCTCATTGAACGCAATTCTAAGAAGTGGTAGATCTGTTCTGTGTGTCCTACTTCTATGCTTCTTGTTCATAAGTTTTGTTTTTGAGTCACACAATTTTGTACACCAGCTTCAAACAGTTTTGGTTACGGAAAATATATTTCACAGTGGTTTAGATATTACAATGATTCTCTACACTATACTTGTCACACACTGAAATTAGGCAAACTATTTGAATTTTAGCAACCAGGAAACAGCGGAGCAATTTCTGCATAATGCGTCTTTAACCTGCTACATGCATTCTTTTGTCACTTAGCGGACTCTCTTATCCAGGTTAAGTGCCTTGCTCAAACTCGGTAGATTTCTTTTCACCTAGTCGTCTCGGGGATTCGAACCAGCGCCCTCTTGGTTACTGGCTCAGCGCTCCTAACCGCTAGGCTACATGCTGCCCCAACTGCTACTATGTGTGTTCTGGGGCCATTCCCACAAACCTCCATCTCTTATCATTTACTTGACAGAGAGGTCTAGATAGACCGAGACCCTTGATAGAGTGAAAAACAGTTTTGGCATGCGGTGTACTTGCTTGAGCACTCCCTTACCTCCACCCTCTGCTTTGCGTTGAGCTCTTGAGTGTGCGCTGGACAGGTGCCGGGCGTTCGTCTCCCTCAGGCCCAAAAGCACTTAGGCATAGTCCCTCTAATTCTTGCTGATGTATATGCATGTCTCTACAACTCTCCTTATAAAACACGGCATACGTTTGAGCCAGAGCGAATGCTCCACCTCAAGCCTAGACAGACCCAGAGTGAAACATAAGGATGAGACGGAGAGTGCTTATTTATTCTGACCAAGCTACCATAATTGACTCAGACAGCTATATGATTGGGCTGGCCCTAACGATCAAAACATATAGCCATGGAAGTGGACAACAGTCCAATTCAATTATTGAGGTAAACATTGAAGAACAGATTGGGAACTGGCCCAAAGGAAAGGCTGTGGTGTGTGTTTTTATTTTATTTTTTAAAGCAACAGTCTGTGTCAGGGTAAGGTGTTGAAATAGCAGATTGTGTCCAAATGGTCTTAAAGCCACAATCAGGCCATTTGTGTTATCACGTTGAGAGAGAGCGAACTAACTCTGCCTCTGAGGGGTATACTCCTCTAGCCTCCTGTTAAACCACCTGACTCCACATTCAGTGTATTTGCTGTCATAGTCCAAATTCATATGTATGTAATCTACGTAGGTATCGCTTTTTTAAACGAGAGAGACACCAACTCTGCCTCTGAATGGTACACTCCTCTAGCCTCCTGTTAAACCACCTGACTCTACGAGAGAGAATGGCAGAACTACTGTTTTACCCCTAAAAAAAACACATTTTGATTCATCCAGCACGGCCCTATGTACCAAAACGAAAAATCTACATGTTTTTCCGAAACTAAGTCAAGCGAGCTGTAACAGCTTGGGTCTAGGATACATGAGAGAGAGAAGTGTTTTAAGTTTAGCATCGCTTACCGCTAGCACACCACACAACATGAGCCTCAGTGGGCAGCGATGCAAAATAAGCCCATGTAAAGGGAAAAGCAACGGCATGCCTTTTCACACACAGTATGATACAGGCATGGTTCACCGCACCGCAGTAAATGATGTATGGCGATGGGGTGAAATGTAACAAAAGCAACCCCTTTTCTCCCAAATACATTTTAAAACCGGAAAATATATCCACAGGGCGAGCCGTGCATCATGGGAGTGAAAAGAATCTACAGGAAGTTGAAGCCCATAGCCAGGTGCGTTATGGGTAAGACATACTCGGTCACGATGACCTCGGCGCCCTGCGACTGCACAGAGGCCGACTTTGAGTGGTGAGTAGACAGATGGGTCCCGCTTCACATTAAGTATCCCTAAATTATGCATAAGTAGGTACAGTGTAAATACAATGTAAGTAAACTGGCACACAATACACATAGTAAACATTACACAAGTTAACGGTTTACTTGAATGGAATAGTACTGGAATAGATCAACTAACCGGAACTGGCTGATGGTACTTGAGGAGAGACTCCAACACACTACTCGACCACAAACACATCTAGCGTTACAACTTCTGCCTAAGCCTCCCTATCAATATACCACTGGCATATGGAGTGGAGGATGAAAAAAAGAAGCCTGGAAGCGAAGGATGAAAAGATAAGGGATCACCGTCATGGTGAAGCTCACTCCAGATTAGAATTGCAGAGGAGACTTAGCTTCTGGATTCTCTTGGAGGCTTCCCCGGCTAAGTGGAATGCAGTCAACTGCACCACTCCAAGCTGTGTGTGTGTCGAAGAATGAAGGAAAAAGCGCAGAGAGAGAGGAGAGTTGACAGGATCCAAGTTTGCATGGGGATAGGAAGTGGGATAGGGAAGTGTGTGTGTGTGTTTCTCCTTGAATGTCACCATACGTTTAAGAAACCAACTCTGTCACTGCTTGTGTGCTTTTCAGCTCTTGCCAGTGACTTTGTTCATCAACGACGCATTTCCAAAGCATATTTGCTACAAACTTCACAATCCATTTCTTTTAATTATCTATCAGTATTATTAATGTTGCTTTTGTTAATTCCCAAATCCATGGGCCCCTTGAGTGAGGCGGTGAACTTGGAATGAGTTTTAGTAAGAGACAATTAATCATCGGGCTTAATAGTGTTCATTAACTATCACAACACTTCTGCATCTCTGTGCATGTCGGCCTAATTGGGCCAATTTGTTCCTATCATTTTGAGGACGCGCGTGCTGGCAACGTTGCCTTTTAATGATAGGACAAACAAACCAGAGACCTGTTTAAAAAATGTACAAATAAAATAGAGTTTTTGTCAAATCAGTTTGTTTGAGATGTGTTTTCAGGCCCCAGTGCAGAGTCCCACCCCAAACCCTCAAAGAGGGTCTGTCACATAAATCAAATGTATCAAAACAAACTTTGTAGAATTTCACTTGACTGTGTTAATGCTATCATTGTAGCATAAACAACTTTGGCTGGGTTTGAAAAACTAAAAATACAATCATATTATTACAACATTTCTGTCAAATCAATAAGTGCCAGTGAAATTCTTCAATTATTTTCACTCCATGGTCACCAGTATGAGTCAGGAATTGAATCACTTATAAAAGTTTACTGTGTAGCATTTCACTCGACTGTTTATTTTTGGTATGATCCAAACATTACAGTGACTATGGCTACGAGAGGCGAAGTGACGGCAAGTGCACCCCCGCCTTTTGGTTCCTCCCATCGTCCATGTCTAGAAGCTGTACCACAGGGACTACTTTCATCAACAGCACTGGGTAAGCAGATATTCCCCAGGACTCTCATTAGCCTCTTACAGATGTTGGATCTTAATTTGATCACCCTGTTGAAGGAGAACTTTCCTACAATGCAGGAAATGTACAATTTGTAGTGTATTTGAGGTTTAAAAAGGCTTCTGAAGTTTATCATTTTCCCTTACAAAAAAATTATCAAACCTTACAAAAATGTTCAGTAGCCCTTTCTTGCCATCAATGACCAAAATAGCTGTTTTTGGAGGAATGTTATTCATATTTTTCATAAAAACATCTAAAATCCGGTGTTTCTATGTCAAACAGTTTTGGTATAGTTCAGTCTCCTGTGATGTGTATATAAAGAGTAATTTTGGGATGAAAACTAAAAATTGAATACATTTCAACTCTATATCTGACATGTGTACATGGGTCTTCTTTTTTTAAGCCCATAACCACGTGTGTGAGTTGTATACTCTTTTTTTCAAAGTAGATTTGTTTAAGACTACCAAGAATCACACCGTGTGACCCTGATTTAGCCCACTGCAGTAAAAGGTTATTTTCTGCCTCAAATTAAGTTCCTACATCTGTATGTACACTCATTCACTATTTAATTAAAACTGACCGCGAAGGTACACTTGGAATAAGGATATTTCAAATGACAGGACTTTATTGTAAGAGAATGTGTTCTCAATAGCCAACCTGCCAACCTGCTAAGGTCGTCCTTCTCTATGCTCATGTATCCATCAGCAAAGCCTCTAACCGCAGTTGTGACCTATGTACATTCAGCTACAGGAAGGTTGTGTCCAATAACTGCACAGCGGGCGTGATAGCAGAGTACACGGCCAGGAGGCAGCACTGTCCTACCCAGGCCCCCAAAGGCCTGCACCTCGTCACCAGTGAAGGAAAGCTGACAGCTACGCTGGCCACCAATGTCACCTTCCTGGTGTTTCTTGAAGAGGTGAGTGTTTTTTTTCCTAAGGAGCAAAACAGTAACTGGCTCCCTGTTCATTCAGACCGGGCGCTGACTTTAACTCAGTATTGTAAAATGTATGTCAACTCTCCACTTCTGTAATAGCAACAAAATACTCTCTATTATATTACTATGCCATTACATCTTCATATAAAGTGTTAGCAAATAACATGTTCATGGAAATGTTATTTCAAACATACCTACAGTAGCTACTGTAAGAATACCGTTCTCGTTCTTCAATCGTTGATGACTGTTACCTCCTGTATAGGGCGACGGAGCCAGGACCAGCATCATGGTGGACTTCGGGGACGGTCACGCTCTGACCTACTCCAACGTGAGCTCCATAGAGGATGGGGTCAAGCACGTCTACAAGGCTGTGGGGATCTACCGTGTGACCGCTACAGGAGAGAACAGCCTGGGGTCGGAGAGCGTGGTGCTGTACCTCCACGTCACATGTGAGTCTGTCTCTCTCACTGTGGGTTCACCAAGTCATGGTCTTCAACCGCCATACTTCATGTTTGGTCTTCAACCTTTAACATGTGAGTGTAGTTTTATCTCTTCCCGTACCTTACCTTAGGTCAGTGTAGCCCGTAATCTACAGACAAAATTGTTCCTTTGCAGACTTTTACTTGCGTAGAACAGTGTTTCCCAACCCTGGTCCTGGAGTACACCCAACAGTACACATTTGTATTGTAGTCCTGGACAAGCACACCTCATTCAACTCATTGAGGGCTTGATGATTAGTTGACAAGTTGAATCAGCTGTGCTTGTCCAAGGTTACAATAAAAATATATACTGTTGGGGGTACCTCGAGGACCAGGTTTGGGAAACACTGGCATAGAACGTTATATTTGTTATCTGTTTGTGTAATATGCATGTCATGATCCGACATCAGTGGAGATGAAGGTAGCCTAAATCCATTACAATTCCAGTCAAGCCGAAGCCCTTTTCTCTATATAATACCCCTTCAGGGTACCCCCACTCTAACTCTAACATGCAAGTCATTCCCGTCTTCTCTGTGATGATGGGGCTGACCACCACTGGTGGTTTCATGGGTGACAGATGTAACGTAGTTGACTTATTGATCAGGGAGCTGTGGGACCTTGCAATCTGTCGATCTTGATGTGCCAGCCGTTACAAATGGGACCAGCCAGGACCCAGGAGTGCCAGGGATGAAAAATAACACACAGATGGCGACCACAACGTCCCAGAATGGACCAGATCCTCTGAATGCAGCTCACTTTTTTTTATGTGCCTTCAATTCATAAGGGGCCCATAGACGGATACTCTGAAGATTTCTGCTTACCTTTATTTAATTTGAGGCCAGAAAACTTTAAGGAGTCAATCGGTTCACTGTAATATGTATTTTTTGTGCCTTCATTTCATATCATAAGGGGCTACAAACTTACTTTGTGGATTCAGTCAGTTCACTGTGATCCATTTTTTAGGGCAGATCATTTTGAATGCAACTTCATCCATTTCATAAGAGGCCCCAACATGTTGTGGAGTCAGTCTCAGTGGGTTCACTGTCGTGTATTTTTGTGACTGATTAGGTCAGCTGGAGTATATCCATCTCTCCGCTCCCTTTGTGGCGGTGAAGAGTAAGGAAGTCAACCTCACCGCTGTGCTGTGGCCTAGCCAAGTGGGAACAGTCACCTACATCTGGTGGTTCGGAAATAACACTGAGGTAAGATAAGATACTTCAATACTGCTGGGACTTGTAGTTTTATTGTATGCTCATCCTTCACACTGTAAGATAAAGTGACGTGAAGAAAGATTTGTGCCAGATTTACAAATTAGAGCAGTATTTGTCTGACTTAATTCAGAATTTGTTTTTTTTGGTTGGGCAATGAGTTTAGCTACTAATGCAGCTGCTAGCTACTCTAGTACATGAGGAAATTATCCAGAATTAGCATGTCAGAGCCATTTCAAGAACAAATGGAGATCCAAGTAACGACAGAGAGAACTGCTGGTGTCTCATGGAACTCTCCCCGGACAGTTCTATGTAGCACAGCTGCGATCATGGTTCCTTGGGGGGCGATGTGGGTTGTGTTTATGTCTGTGGCTGCCTGCCTGCCTCCCGGCTGACACCTCTGTAGTGTAAATAGTGCCTGTGTGAGATGTTAACAAGGTTGATAAGGGCCTCCCATGGGAACCTCCTTGCTCTCTCGCTCTTCCCTTTTCTCGCTCGCTCTCTCTTTCTCTCTTTCTTTCTCTTTCTCTTTGCAGCCGATAATCACCCTGGAAGGGAGCGTGGCGTGCACGTTCTCCCGGGAAGGCGTCAACACTGTCACCGTGCAGGTGTCCGCTGGGAACGCCATCCTGCAGGACCGGAAAACCATCGCTGTCCACGGTGAGCAGTGAGCTGTTTTTTTGTTTGTTTTGTATTGTAAACAGCCAGACAGCCATGTATACTGCTAGAGGTTGGTTTCTAGGTGACTTTGTAGATTTTAATGCACTGGAGGTTGGCTAGTAAGTATGATTTTAAAGTAGCTATTTTTAAAAGTAATTGTTAACTACTCATTCATTTGACACATTCATTATTTCAGACAATAGGGCAGAAATAGAAAAGCATCGCCATCAGCTGATCGTCATATAGTTGTTTCTCTGTGCAGAATATTTCAGGTCACATCTACTAGCCTTCTCATCTAACCTGGACGACCACAACCCCGACGTGGCCGAATGGAGACTGGACGTCAGCAGAGTCATCAAGAACTCCATGGTCAAAGTGAGTGGTCCTTGTATCTAACTGTATGTTACATACGTACACTCACACACACAGAGTATATACCGAGCAGAAATATAAACGCAACATGCAACAATTTCAACGATTTTACTGAGTTACAGTTCATATAAGGAAATCAGTCAATTCAAATGAATTCATTAGGCCCTATTCTATGGATTTCACATGACTGGGCAGCGGCACAGCCATGGGTGGGGAGCCAGGCTCAGCCAATCACAAATACCCCCCCCCCCCCACCTCAAACGATCCCGCAGGTAAAGAAGCCAGGTGTGGTAGTCCTGGGCTGTCGTGGTTACATGTGGTCTACGTGAGGCCAGTTGGACGTACTGCCAAAATCTCTAATGGAGGCAGCTTCTGGTAGAGATATGAAAATTATCTGGCAACAGCTCTGGTGGACTTTCCTGCAGTCAGCATGCCAATTGCACACCTGTCAGGTGGATGGATTATTGTGGCAAGGAGCACTAACAGGGATGTAAACAAATGTGTACACAACATTTGAGAGAAATAAGCTTTTTGTGCATATGGAAAATGTCTGGGATTTTTTTTTTTTCAGCTCATGAAACGCTTTGTTTATCAACACTTTAGCGTTTATATTTTGTTTCAATGTTTTTAGTCTGTGGCCCACTTTACAATACATTCCCTGTGACCTCAGGTCGTGACTGAGATGAATCCACATTTTATGATAACTGGCAAGGGAAAATTACTTCAAGTAAATTCTAAATTGCTGTTGCACTCCCTTCCTTGTCACATTGAACTATGGAATTGCTGGTCGCCTGTGAGTTCAGGGTCGTATTTGTGGAGGCCATACATGTACAAATAAATCTCACTGTCTGATTGTCATGGTTTAGTGAATTTAGGCCCAGCTGGACTGTAGCTCCGAATTTAATCAACCGTCAGTGTGAGGGACATGCACTGCATGAATGTATGTGGACACCTTCTCTCCGAACGTCACATTCCAAAATCGTGGGGATTAATGTGGAGTTGGTCCCCCCTTTGCTGCTATAACAGCCTCCACTCTTCTGGGAAGGCTATCCACTAGATGTAGGAACATTGCTGCGGGGACTTGCTTCCATTCAGCCACAAGAGCATTAGTGAGGTCTATGGTGGAAATTCTAACCAAGTGAGAGAGACTTTGTCATTTCTTCAAACAATCATCTTTATTTAATATCAATTAATTATTGCAATAATGAAGCTGGTTGACCTCACACTCTTGATCGTTGGACCGAGAGCTCAACAATACTTAAAAAAAAACAGAGGCCCCATATAGCAGACCTAAAAATGCTTAGTCATGGCTGGTTCCACCCCTCCCATGCAGATTGGGGCATCATAAGCCACCTTGGGTCCATCTTGTGGTTATGTGCACCGGGTGTTGTTTACCCCTACCTGGCTTAGTTTCTCAGAAACAAAGATGATTAGGACAAATAGGGGTTTGCTCTACTCTGTCCAGGCTATCTCTATCTCAGGTCACCCCATGTCCTTGAGTAAACACAGACCAGCTGCAGGGAGCTAGAGGAGAACCATCCCTTTACAAAAGCACAGCATTAGTAGTTATGAAAATCTCTTACTATTTGTTAAGCATATAATTGTTAACTATTAATATTAAATCAAAGCAGGTAAATACGTAATTTTTCTCTCACAGATCGGGCACTGATGTTGGACGATTAGGCCTGGCTCACAGTCGGCGTTCCAATTCATCCCAAAGGTGTTCGACGTGGTTGAGGTCAGGGCTCTGTGCAGGCCAGTCAAGTTCTTTCACATCGACAAACCATTTCTATATGGACCTCGCTTTGTGCACGTAGGCATTGTCATGCTGAAACAGGAAAAGGCCTTTCCCAAACTGTTGCCACAAAGTTGGAAGCACAGAATTGTCTAGAATGTCATTGTATGCTCTAGCATTACGTTTTCCCTTCTCTGGAACTAAGGGGCCTAGCCCGAACCATGAAAAACAGCCCTGGACCATTATTCCTCCTCCACCAAACTTTAGAGTTGGCACTATGCATTTTGGCACGTAGCATTCTCCTGGCATCCACCAAACCCGGAGTCGTCTGTCGGATTGCCAGATGGTGAAGTGTGATTCATCACTCCAGAGAACGCTTTTCCACTGTGTTGGGACAGTAACGAGTCCAATGGCAGCAAGCTTTACACCACTCCAGCCGACGCTTGGCATTGCGAATGGTGATCTTAGGCTTGTGTGCGGCTGCTCGGCCATGGAAACCCATTTCATGATGCTCCTGACAAACAGTTCTTGTGCTGACGTTGCTTCCAGAGGCAGTTTTGAACTCGGTAGTGAGCTACGTGCTTCAGCACTCGCGGGTCCTGTTCTGTGAGCTTGTGTGGCCTACCACTTCGCGGCTGAGCCGTTGTTGCTCCTAGATGTTTCCACTTAACAATAACAGCACTTACAGTTGACCGGGGCAGCTCTAGCAGGGCAGAAATTTGACGAACTGACTTGTAGGAAAGGTGGGATCCTATGACGGTGCCACGTTGAAAGTCACTGAGCTTTTCAGAAAGGCCGTTCTACTGCCATTGCTTGTTTATGGAGATTGCATTGCTGTATGCTCAATTTTATACACCTGTCAGCAACAAGTGTGGCTGAAATAGCCTAGTCCACTAATTTGAAGGGGTGTCCACATACTTTTGTATATACAGTTTGAAGTCGGAATGTTTACATAAACCTTAGCCAAATACATTTAAACTCAGTTTTTCACAATTCCTGACATTTAATCCTAGTAAAAAAGTCCCTGTCTTAGGTCAGTTAGGATCACCACTTGATTTTAAGAATGTGAAATGTCAGAATAATAGTAGAGATTTATTTCAGCTTTCATTTCTTTAATCACATTCCCAGTGGGTCAGAAGTTTACATACACTCAATTAGTATTTGGTAGCATTGCCTTTAAGTTCTTTAACTTGGGTCAAACATTTCGGGTAGCCTTCCATAAGCTTCCCACAATAAATTGGGTGAATTTTGGCCCATTCCTCCTGACAGAGCTGGTGTAATGGAGTCAGGTTTGTAGGCCTCCTTGCTCACACATGCCTTTTCAGTTCTGCCCACAAATGTTCTATAGGATTGAGGTCAGGGCTTTGTGATGGCCACTCCAATACATTGACTTTGTTGTCCTTAAGCCATTTTCCACAACTTTGGAAGTATGCTTGGGGTCATTGTCCATTTGGAAGGCCCATTTGCGACCAAGCTTTAACTTCCTGACTGATGTCTTGAGATGTTGCTTCAATCTATCCACATAACTTTCCTGCTTCATGATGCCATCTATTTTGTGAAGTGCACCAGCAAAGCACCCCCACAACATGATGCTGCCACCCCCGTGCTTCACGGTTGGGATGGTGTTCTTCGGCTTGCAAGTCTCCCCTTTAATCCTCCAAACATAACGACGGTCATTATGGCCAAACAGTTCTAGTTTTGTTTCATCAGACCAGAGGAGCGGCCTCTGTTGTTCTGGGATTGATTTGCACTTTTCGCACAAAAAGACGCTCATCTCTCGGAGACAGAACACGTCTCCTTCCTGAGCGGTATGTCGGCTGCGTGGTCCCATGTTGTTTATACTTGCGTACTATTGTTTGTACAGATGAACATGGTACCTTCAGGCATTTGGAAATTGCTCCAAAGGATGAACCAGACTTGTGGAGGTCTACAATTTGTTTTCTCAGGTCTTGGCTGATTTCTTTTGATTTTCCCATGATGTCAAGCAAAGAGGCACTGAGTTTGAAGGTAGGCCTTGAAATACATCCACAGGTACCCATCGAATTGACTCAAATTATGCCAATTAGCTTATCAGAAGCTTCTAAAGCCGTGACATCATTTTCTGGAATGTTCCAAGCTGTTTAAAGGCACAGTCAACTTAGTGTATGTAAACTTCTGACCCACTGGAATTGTGATACAGTGAATTTTTAGTGAAATAATCTGTCTGTAAACAATTGTTGGAAAAATTACTTGGAAAAATTAAAGTAGATGTCCTAATCGACTTGCCAAAACGATAGTTTGTTAACAAGAAATTTGTGGAGTGGTTGAAAAACAAGTTTTAATGACTCCAACCTAAGTGTATGTAAACTTCCGACTTCAACTGTATAATGTACTTCAAATCCACACATGACATGTTGGATAGACATTGTAGTATCCACAAAATGTATTGAATTGCTCATACTCTTCAGTATATTTGAGAACGGAAATCAAACCATATTTGATACAAACAGCTCAGGACCTGAGTAGTATAATAATTTCAGATCTAAGTCTCATTGATGTTAGTAATAATGCATCACAGTGAGTTTCACAGCAATGTATCACAGTCACACTAATTATG
This sequence comes from Salvelinus sp. IW2-2015, assembly GCF_002910315.2. Taxonomy (NCBI): domain Eukaryota; kingdom Metazoa; phylum Chordata; class Actinopteri; order Salmoniformes; family Salmonidae; genus Salvelinus; species Salvelinus sp. IW2-2015. Next base: position 1,969,078 of record NC_036838.1, on the reverse strand, counting down.
ATCATACAGACAATTCCTATTTTTCGATGCCACTGCTTTCCAAGTTGATGTGCTTAGTGACATGAAAAGCAATCCAGTCTGGTCCTCTTTCTGTTCTTCCTCCCTTTCCTCTTCTTCCTCCATCTTCCTATTCCTCCTCTCCCTCTCCATCTCCCTCTTCTTCCTCCTCTCCATCTTCATCTTCCTCTCCCTCTCCATCTCCCTCCTCTTCTTCCATCTTCCTCGTCTCTCTCTCCATCTCCCGCTTCCTCTTTTCCCCTTCCTCTCCCAACTCCCCATCCTACCCCTCTCCCTTCTCATCTCTCTCTTCTTTCTCTCCCTCCTCCTCATCTTTCTCTAGGCCACAGGGGTGAGCCCGGAGCTGCTCCTTGTCACCGTCCTACCAGGGTTGCCCACGGCAGCAGAGTTTTTCCTCCTGCCAGACAAAGAGTTAACGGAGGGCAAGCCAGAGAAGAACTCAGCTCATTTAGACCAGGTATGATTGATTAAATTACAGGCGTTTTCTGTGAGTTGAAACATAGACATAACATATTATAGGCTTTAGCCTTATTCAAAATACATGATATAAAGGTTTATTCACGCTTGTAACAGGTGAAAAAAGCATATCTGTCAGTGTTACCTGTCAGTTAACTATTAGCAAAATGGGTATCTGACAACTAGGTTTTCATAATTTCCATAAGTAAACCATAAAATTGAATACATTAAGTTCCTATATTGATTCATGCCAGATGTTTGAGTGGGAGTAGGAGCATACTTTTTATGTGTTAATTTGACAAATACTTATCACTGAATGACATTTGGAGCTATATTTTAGGGGGATATTACTCTGCTTGTTGGATGTTTGGGTTTGACAGCTAAGCACTTGTTTTCTTGCACCTTCATGTTCGCCATCTGTTGATTTTCTTGTTATTCCATTTGGCATAATTTAGAAGTTTCCACTGAACTAAACATGAGTAGGCTTAGAAATATTCCCTTTTCTAACATTCTTCACTAACACATAGCTGTGTTGGTCTATACTGCTACATGGTCTGAAAACAGAATTGCAACGTATTTGTATGGCTTTTAAGGCTTCATATTTTCTCCAGTAGATGTCAATATTGTCCACATGGGCTTACACACACACGCGCGCACGCACACACACACACACTCTGCAGAATATCAACTAGCCTCATCAATAAGTGTGACAAGCTTTTAAAAGCCATCACTGTGGACAACTTTACTGTAGAATACCCCGAGTCCTCTCTATGTGAGAGGGCGGGGGTTGCAGTCTTTCACAGGAATAAACCCAGACAAAGATAGTGTATCTGCTGAAACTGGCCACAGAATCACCAGCAGGTATCAAAATGTACTGAATTAGCTCCAAGGCCCATATAATAGATCATGGATGATCATTAAAAAGATGTGAGTAAAATAGAACCAGGAAGAAATGAATTGTATCCCACCCCCCTCTCAAATCTGCCTGGCTATGGCAAGACCCTTCTCACTCAGGCCCCAGCAATACATCTTTATTCAAGGTTTGCATCTTGAAAGTGTAATGTGCGGTTGTGCTTATTAGAATGTATAATAGATTTAGTGACCCCGATACACAGTGAGGAAAAAGTAATTATTCATAGCTATAGTCTAATTTTAAACTTGGTAAGAAATATAAAAGCGGGAAGGAATGTGAAGGACTGGGAGAAACTACTCATATCACAATTAATTTGGTAAATGAGGCAGATAAAATTAATGAAGCCGAGCAAAGAAATAAGATGGATTCCGCAGGGAAAAGGGAATTTGTTTAGCCGGGGTCTTTCTATGCATGACCTGCATATATATTCTCTGTTTTAGTCTTTGGCCTGAATGCAAAGTAAAAAGGATACAACTTTGTTAAATGACATATCTGACATAATGTGTTACAGTTTAGATTTATAATGGTACAAATCATCATTTGTGTGATTTGATATCACATGGACGGTATAGTTCAGGGGACTATGTCCGGACTAAATTGGAAGCATCATGAAATGGAACACTGTATTCCAGCTGTAGCCTCAAGGTCAGGGTGATATGTCTGATTTATGTCCAAACTGCACGTTCTCTGTGCAGAAGGTTACTTGTCGCTCTAAAAACCGTAGTAAAAGCAAGGTTTTTCATCAAATAGGCCCTGCATTATGTATTAAAGTGGCGAGAACCTGCATGGATTCATCCATAGATATTTCACTTTAAATGGGTTTCTGGGTGGAGGGAGCGTGCAGTGAGCCGTGGGGGTGTGTAGTATCAGTGAGTCGTGGTGGGTATCAGTAAGTATGTGGTGGAAAGATCTGCCTCGGCATGGTATGCATGAGAAGAAACTCGTTCTGAAACGAACCAATAATATGACTAGAGTAGGTATACTAGTTATACTATTTAATGATACTGCTAGATGTCTCTTATACTGTATGGTGAAGTGTATTGAGATGATTTATGCAGTTTCGATACAGTTGGAGTTGATTTAGTGTTGATCTATAGACCAGCGGTCAAGAGCGTTGGGACAGTAACCGAATGGTTGCTGGTTTGAATCGCCGATCCGACTAAGTGAACATCTGTTAATCAGTCACATGCGCCGAATACAACAAGTGTAGGTACACCTTACCGTGAAATGCTTACTTACAAGCCCTTAACCATCAATGAATGCATTTCAAGAAAGAGTTAAGAAAATATTTACCAAATAKACTAAAGTACAAAATAATAAAAGTAACACAAAATAACAATAATGAGGCTAATAACGATACAGTGGGTTAGTCTAAGGTAATTTGTACATGTAGATAGAGTGACTATGCATAGATAATAAACAGCAAGTAGAAGCAGTGTAAAAACAAATGGAGGGGGGGTCAATGTAAATAGTCCGGTGGCCATTTGATTAATTGTTCAGCAGTCTTATGGCTTGGGGGTAGAAGCTGTTAAGGAGCCTTTTGGTCTTAGACTTGGTGCTCTGGTAACGCTAGCCGCGTGGTAGCAGAGAAAACAGTCTTTGACTTGGGTGACTTGAATCTCTGACAATGTTTTGGGATTTTCTCTGACACGCCTAGTATATAGGTCCTGGATGGCAGGAAGCTTGGCCCCAGTGATGTACTAGGCCGTACGCACTACCCTCTGTAGCGGTTTACGGTCAGATGCCGAGCAGTTGTAATACAAGGAACTAATGCAACGTGTTAGGATGCTCTCGATGGTGCAGCTATATAACTTTTTGAGGATCTGGGGACCCATGCCAAATCTTTTCAGTCTCCTGAGGGGGAAAAGGTTTTGTCGTGCCCTGTCTTGGTGTGTTTGTTGGTGATAGTTTGTTGGTGATGTGGGCACCAAGGAACTTAACTCTCGACCCGCTCCACTACAGCCCCGCCGATGTTAACGGGGGCCTGTTCGGCCCGCGTTTTCCTGTTGTCCACGATCAGCTCCTTTTGTCTTGCTCACAAATATATGAGCAATATATTTCCCTCACTAACTTTAAACATCAGCTATCTGAGCAGCTAACCGGTCGCTGCAGCTGTACATAGCCCATCTGTAAATAGCCCATCCAATCTACCTACCTCATCCCCATATTGTTTTTAATTACTTTTCTGCTCTTTTGCACCGCAGTATTTCTACTTGCACATCATCATCTGCACATCTGTCACTCCAGTGTTAATTTGCTAAATTGTAATTACTTCGCTACTATGGCCTATTTATTGTCTTACCTCCTCACGCTATTTGCACACACTGTATATATACTTTCTTTTTTCTATTGTGTTATTGACTGTATGCTTGTTTATTCCATGTGTAACTCTGTGTTGTTTGTGTCGCACTGCTTTGCTTTATCTTGGCCAGGTCGCAGTTGTAAATGAGAACTTGTTCTCAACTAGCCTACCTGGTTAAATAAAGGTTAAATAAAAAATGTTTAAAACATTGAGGGATTGGTAGTTGTCCTGGCACCCCACTGCCAGGTCTCTGACCTCCTCCCTATAGGCTGTCTCATCGTTGTCGGTGACAGGACAACATTGTGTGCCCTTGAGCAAGGCAATTAACCCTAATTGCTCTGGATAAGACGCTAAATGTAAATTTACTCTCACATATCTCTGATATAAAAAGCTCCAATAAGTTGATTTAGAAATCGTAATACTCTAATTATTATGTAAATTGATGCGCATATACTTGAAATTAATGTTTTTTGTTGTTGTGTTTGTCTCTCCCTCTCTAGCTCTCTGAAATCCTGCTTAGCGCCCTCAACCAAAACCTGGTCCAGTTCACCCTTCGGCCTGGGGTCCAGGTCACAGTATACGCTGCACATTTGTCAGCAGGTAAGTGTCTGCATCTCTTCGAATACAAATACCTACATTTTGTTTGTGTTTGCTCGGTGTATTGAGGATAACTGGGTCGTTTTAATGACTATATAGATGGATAGAGATAGTTCTAGATAGAAATAGAGAGCCAGGGCCCGTATTCAAAAAGTGTCTCAAAATAGGACTGCTGATCTAGGATCAGTTTTGCATTTTAGATCATAACAAATAAGATTATATGGAAAGGAAGGACCTGATCTTAGATCAGCACTCCTGCACTAAGACTCTTTGTGAATACAGGCCCAGGGGGTCTATTTCCTGCCCAGCGACTAACACCCCCCCAACCCTGTTGTCTGATTGGCTCCCATCATGTAGCTACACAGAGACATTCAGAGAGTGAGCATCGTTACAAGTATGTGTGCCTCTTCCTTTTGGGGATGCTGCTACTGTCCTAGGGGCTTATAAGATAAAGAGTAAGAGAAGTCAATAAATACTTACCGTATCAAAAACGTAATCACAATACAATTTTATATTTTTTTATAAATTATTTTATTGTTATGTTTTGTATTTTATTAATTAGTAGGTGTCACTTTTCATGTTGACTTCTTAAACGCATGATTTACTTGTTCTCTATGGAAACTGTTTGGAATTGAATGTATACTGTACTGTGTGACTCTTGTCTCCCACCTCTACAGCGCCCCTAGTGGACACGAGTGAGAACCACAGCGGCTCGGCCATGCTGATGCTGCTGTCGGTTGTGGTTCTGGGTTTGGCGATATTTGTCGTCTACAAATTCAAAAGGTACAGTGCTCATGATATACTGTAGAGATGATCTCTATAACCCATATCTGGTTGTAAGTTGCCAGGACGTTGGGAGAATGTTACTAACCAAGTGGGAAAGTTCCTGAGTGTTGACGAAACATTTTGAATTGGCTAGGACACTGAGGAGTGATCTATGATCTCACTGTTCGACTAGGGTCTAATCCCACTTCTGACACCAATTGTGAGCTATGAGCTACATTATAATTATGGTTATACATCAGAAAGGACATTGGGGAAAATTACTAACCAAATGGGAGTTACTGAGTGTCTAGACATTTGGCATTTAACAAAAATACTGTCTATCAAACGTCTATGTGAAAACTTTCAGTTTCAAGGGAGAAATGGCTTATCTCTTTCAACTTTCTTAGAATCCTTTTGTCGAGGCATTTTCTCTGTCCGCAAATGAAATGCCAGTCAGCCTTCAGGCATTATCAATATTTAGCCCTTTGAGCTTTGCTAGTTGACCTTTCTGAAATGTTAAATTATTTCCGTCCACCTTGGTACAGTTCTGTGTGAAAGGGCAGTAGGGGTCAATGAGACGAGATCTATAGAGAGAAACAGAAGAGGGAGAGAAAGAGCGAAAGCCAAACAACACATAGGTCTTAGAACATAAATGTGTTTATACAGTAGAATGTCTAATTGCCTTTTTTTATAATATTGTATTTTTTGTGTTCCCTTTTTTTGAATCAAATACAACATACACATATGAACAGCAACTTACAGACACACACAAACAACGACTACAACTCCTCTGCCCAGACCCTCTGCCTTCCAAAAGCATACAGTATAATCCTATTTTACATACAAATATATACAAAATTACATAAGGCCGGAAGGCATCGAAACAAAGCATTTAAGTCAACTGGGTATATCTCCTGGGTGCAGCTACACATTATTGGGTTGTAAAGAGGAGCATCAGAATTATTTGGTCCCCGAGGCAGGCAATCCCTCTCCCATTTTATTAGTCTGGCAAATTTCTTTATCCCCCGTCTCATTGTAAATCTTTCCTCAAGGAAGATCCCAGGCCTCAACGTCTATGCGCAGATGCAGAACGAAAAAGAACAAGAAATGATCCCGAGTCCAGTAAGTCCGACGGAAAGCACCCTGGTGTCCTCGAACACTCCGAGGGAGCTGGTGACTTCTCCGGAGCTTATGGACGCAGAGTTGAACACACGGCCCATCGGTGAATAAATAAGCCACTTTTATTTAAATTCTTTATTTTTTATTTTTTTACTGTAGTTACTAAGTCTAGTACTACAAATTTTATTTCACTTTGACTGCAATTTCTTGTCACATAATTACATTTTGTTCCATCGCTTTCACATACTATATCGGTTGCCATGAAGATAATCTCTTGTCATTCACATAAGAGACTTTCACTGAGGTTTTGATTAATAAATTGATAGCCCCATTCCACTCTAGGTTTGAGCAAGAGCCTCATTCATTGTGGAGAAATGTGACTTAACTCATACTGACTGGAATGTCTTCTGACATCTTTCCTCATGTCTCTGTCTCCCATCATTTTCTCCTTTTAAAGGATGCATCAAACCTCACGCACATGTCAAGTTCTCAACGGAACTCCCCACGTACATCAACGTTTAAGAACTCTGGACAACTCCGAAAAAACAGCGACTCCATTCWGTGTCATGGACTTTTTGAATAATTTGAGCGGACACAATGGTTTTGAGCTTCATACCTGTGCATGTTGGACTTTACTGACTTTGCTGACACTTACTGTGCTCTGTGAAAACCAGAAGAAACTGTATACAGGTTTTTGTTTTTTTCATAATGTATGTCTATCCAATAAAAAATAATTTTTGATGAAATGTATTTATACAAAGTCAAGTACATAACTACAAATGGAAAGCCAGCATGATCTAAAGAAAAAATACACAAAAAAAACAGCACTCTTTTGGTTCGCTTACTGTGAGTGTCTTACATCCTTTTTCGCTACTGCGTGTCGCTAACAGAGGTGGTACACTATTTATTCATAAGAACATACTTTAAAGTATATAATTGAATTTAAAATCACGTTTATTTTGTAAATCATGAATGTCTGTGATATTTGTGTATTTTAATAACAAATTGCAAACTGAAAAACGATATCAATTATTAATACAACCATTTTGTTTCCGTTCCGATCACTGTCTCACGAAAAGCTGATTATGGCACAATACACTTTTGTACTAAAATGTTTTGTTTTTGCTTACAATGTAATAATTCGAAGACAGATACAGGGTTTGGTTGTCTCGATTTGGTGATTTTATTGAACTTTTCTGTTAATCTCTACACTATGAGCTATATTTAACGAGAAACACTAGTTGTATGACACTTTTTTTCCCAATGTAATAGCTTGCCTGAGAAACATGGTGCTAGCCTGCTACCATGGTAGGGACTTCAAGATAAACCAATGTAGATTCATTAAGTTTTCAGTTCCCTCTGACACCATGCATTAGTTACACCTGATTTCATAGAAGAGAAATGGGCAGAAGACAGTTATTTCGGAGGCATCAAAATCAGTCAATATCCTCTCAAAGTAACCTTTTTTCCCGAAGTTAACTGGAGGTTGCGAAAGTTAAAATGAAAAACAGCTACTTTAAGATGAAATATCTAGTGGAGCGTTCAGAGCGAAAAAAGAGTGGACTGCCTTTTATGGTAAGACACACCAGGGCATTGAAATAGGGAGAACAGAACAGAACTGCAAGTCTAGTCGGGAATTTAGTTAATGCAGCCAGTCAAGCTCAATGCTGGTTAAGGTTGGTGACACATTTAGGCTAATGTCACCCAGTCTCGGCCCCGTGTTCTCCATCTCTGTCGCGTATTGTACCCCCTTTCAAGAACCAAAGGAAGTAGAGTGCAGATGGTAGGGTACATGGATGGTTAACTTGTTTTGAGAAGCAGGGTTGGACGCAGTCGAACCCCGAAGTGTTGTTCTGACAGACGTGATTGTTTGGTTGATGGTTATGGTATTTCAGAAGACCCTTATTGTCATTCCATAAAGACAATTATAGAGGGAAAATTGTTATGTTTCTGGAATCTTCATATAACCATTATTCTACTGTAGCTGGACAGTGATGCTAAAATATTCCAAGTGACTTGAACTATGTAGCATACATATTGTATACACACACACGAACACCCACCCACCAACACACAACCTAGAATGTACAGTACCAGTCAAGTTTGGACACACCTACTCATTCAAGGGTTTTTCTTAATTTTTTACTATTTTCTACATAGTATTGATGTCTTCAATATTATTATACAATCATGTAACCAAAAAAGTGTTAAACAAATCAATGTATTTTATATTTGAGATTCTTCAAAGTAGCCATCCTTTGCCTTGATGACAGCTTTGCGCTCTTGGCATTCTCTCAACCAGCTTCACCTGGAATGCTTTTCCAACAGTCTTGAAGGAGTTCCCACATATGCTAAGCACTTTATGGCTGCTTTTCCTTCACTCTGCGGTCCAACTCATTCCAAACCATCTCAATTGGGTTGAGGTCGAGTGATTATGGAGACCAGGTCATCTGATGAGGCACTCCATCACTCTCTTTCTTGGTCAAATAGCCCTTACACAGCCTGGAGGTGTGTTTTGGGTCATTGACCTGTTGAAAAACAAATGATAGTCCCACTAAGCGCAAACCAGATTGGATGGTGTATCGCTGCAGAATGCTGTAGTAGCCATGTTGGTTAAGTATGCCTTGAATTCTAAATAAATCACAGACAGAGTGTCACCAGCAAAGCACCATCACACCACCACCTCCATGCTTCACGGTGGGAACCACACATGTGGAGATCATCCGTTCACCTACTCTGCGTCTCACAAAGACATGGCGGTATGAACAAAAATCTCAAATTTGGATTAATCAGACCAAAGAACAGATTTCCACCGGTCTGATGTCCATTGCTCATGTCTCTTGGCTCAAGCAAGTCTCTTCTTATTGGTGTCGTTTAGTAGTGGTTTCTTTGCAGAAATTTAACCACGAAGGCCTGATTCACAGTCTCCTCTGAACAGTTGATGTTGAGATGTGTCTGCTACTTGAACTCTGAAGCATTTATTTGGGCTGCAATTTCTGAGGCTGGTAACTCGAATGAACTTATCCTCTGCAGCAGAAGTAACTCTGGGTCTTCCTTTCCTGTGGCGGTCCTCATGAGAGCCAGTTTCATGATGGTTTTTGAGACTGCACTTGAAGAAACTTTCAAAGTTCTGGAAATGTTCCGCATTGACTGACCTTCAGGTCTTAAAGTAATGATGGACTGTCGTTTCTCTTTGCTTATTTGAGTTGTTCTTGCCATAATATGGACTTGGTCTTTTACCAATCTTCTGTATACAACCCCTACCTTTGTCACAACACAACTGATTGGCTCAAACTCAGGAAAGAAGGAAAGGAAAGAAATTCTACAAATGAACTTTTAACAAGGCACACCTGTTAATTGAAATTATTTCCAGGTGACTACCTCATGAATCTGGGTGTGAGAATGCCAAGAGTGTTCAAAGCTGTCATCAAGGCAAAGGGTTGCTACTTTGAAGAATCTCAAATATATAATATATTTTGAGTTTAACACTTTTTTTGGTTACCACATGATTCCACGTGTTATTTCATAGTTTTGTAGTTTTTCATAGTTTTATTATTCCACAATGTAGAAAATAGTAAAAATAAAGAAAAACCCTTGAATGAGTAGGTGTGTCCAAACTTTTGACTGGTGTACTGTAAATCGAGAAAGAAACAGGACAATGTTCATGTCTATGACCTAGAAATAAGAGGTATTTTCACATAGATATGGACTGAACTAACTCATTGTTACATTGCAATCTTCCAATAGTGTTTCATAACAAAGCTTCTTAGATATATAAATATAAAAAAATACAGCCCATCCTCCGGTTTAAACATGTATATTTGAGGCTGCATGCTAGTACTATTTTAAATAACAAACCTAATTTAATCTTCTGTTTATTTTGTTTTATTTTTTATTTACAAGTCGACAAGAACATAAGCATTTCCTCAGAAAGAATACTATAAAGTTGCTATTTTATGTATATCAAAAACTATGACATTGTAACAGCTTTTGGCTAATGTTTTAACAAATGACTGGTTGAACTACAGAATATATAACTCCATCAGAGCAGCAGGAAACTCTAGCAATATGACCCTATATTTACTCCTGATTATCATCACATTAAAGGATTTAAGAGACTTTTCTGAGTGAATGGTCTCTTTAACATAAGTCTTCGAATAACAAGCTTTTGTGCTCCATATAAGTATTTTGACCTATAGAACAATGGCGGAGCTCTCAGAACCACCCCTTAGGCAATATTCAGCTGAGAACGAATCCACCGGCCCATACTGGCTCAAGTTAAGCACCTTCTGCCTTTGAATCCTTCAGGTTCACATATGGAGGCAGACAGGTGGACCTTCCCGGAAGCTCTGCTGGCAAGTGATAGGGAAACTCTGGGCCGGGATGTTCAGACATATTGTGATGTCACAGGACAGGATGTTATAACATACTGTGATGTCACAGGACAGGAATCCAAGGTGTGGGCTGGGCTGTGTACGAACGACAGACTAGCTAGAGTAAGAAACGGGCATGTCCAGTTCTCAACAGCCTGAATGTCTTGTTTCTTAAGCAGTTCTAATATGGACACCGTAAAACCTTGTTTAACATCTGAAACAAGGTCTGATTTCTACCAGTGAAACCAGCAGTATGGTGTCCATTTTAGGACATTATCCAGATGTGTGAAGGCATTAAAAGGAAACCAGCAGACACTCACACTTCACAAGGACTTGATTTTGTTCATCCCTAAGCTATAACTTTGCTCTCTTCCCCCATAGAGTTAGTGAGATTATTTTTGTAGACAGAGTTTTATTACTGTAAAGCTTTTATATAAAAATACAAAAGTTTAGGTGAACAATGTTTTTTGTTTTGACCTTAAATGTGCTGTGTGTAATTGTTTTATGCATTTACAATCATATTTATTAAATGGAAAGAAAGTTGATGTTAACAGTGTTTTCATTTTCTTACAATATTTGTAAAAAAAATACTATGTATTTGAGGAAGTTATATTCAACCTATAAAGAAAATTCGAATCAAACAGGTGTTGGTATTTTCTTATCCAGGCATACATGACAAATACATTGACAAATGTTGCATTTACCTTTACATGCATACTTGGTAAATACAATGACAAATGTATTTTCTCATATGCATACTTCGAGAGATAAATACATTGAAGTACAGTATGTGTAGTAGATGTGACTTAGCATCTCATAAGTGATTCCAGTAATGGTATACTTGATAATATGTCAACTTTAAGTAATAGCACAAACCTTACCATGCATAAAGCACTCAATATAGCCTATTCTTTTATCACAACAATGACTTCACGATAAAATCCTCATCACGCTCCCTGTCCGGTGAGGGTATCTGAGGCAACATAACGCAAGAGTGGTGATAATTCTGACGGTTATACAGAACCCTGTGTCCCTAACAAAGGGTTAATGGGAGAGAGAGAGATGGAGAAAGAGAGCAAGCGATGGAGATAGTGACAGAAAGAGAGAGGGAGTGAAAGAGACAGAAAGGAGATGATCGAGCGATAGAAGACACCGATGGAGAAGAGACAGGGATAGAGATATGGAGGGAGGGAGAGAGAGCGATGTAGGTGAGAGAGAAAGACCGAGAGGGGGAGAGGGAGAGCAGAATGGAGAAAAAGAGAAATAACAATGGAAAGAGAGACGGAGACCAGAAAAGTAACGTCCGGAGCCATTAGTGATGCATGGTGACGCTGCATCAGACTGACTTGAGGGACTCTTTAATCGTTCAAAGTCAGATCAGGGCCGGTGCCCTGGGAGACGGAGGGGAGATTAACCAAAGATCAATGCCAACAGGGGGCCAGCCCAGCGCTCCCTACTGCTGCTCCTGACATCTCAAGGAAATGGACTGCAGTGCCCCCAGACACCCAGCAGCCAGAGCACACAACACAGCACAGTGTAGCCCTGCTGCCGATATAGGGCTGGTATTATTAGACTGAAGGAGAGATACAGACACAGAGAAAGGCGTTTAACACTGTTGAAGTAAAACATGCGATGACGACGTTCAACTTGCTATGCCAATATTAGCCAGCGAGAGAGAGAGAAGGAAAGCAGTGAGACACAGGGGTAGCCAACTCTGCCTCTGACGTGTACACTGGAACACTTCTCCTCTAGCCTCCTGTTAAATCACCTGACTCTACGAGAGAGAAGAGAGAGAATGGCATCAAACACTGAAGTTAATCATGTGATTGCATTTCTAGTGTGCTTTGACTTCAATGGTTCTTCACCCAAGGAACATGATACTTACAGTGCCTTGTAAAACTATTCACCCCCTTGGCATTTTTCCTATTTTGTTGCCTTACAACCTGGAATTAAAATACATTTTCTGGGGGTTTGTATCATTTGATTTACACAACATGCTTACCACTTTGAAGATTTTTTTATTGTGAAACAAACTGAAAAAACTCCTGAAAACTCGAACATGCATAACTATTCACCCCCCCAAAGTCAATACTTTGTAGAGCCACCTTTTGCAGAAAGTACAGCTGCAAGTCTCTTGGGATATGTCTCTATAAGCTTGGAACATCTAGCCACTGTGATTTTTGCCCATTCTTCAAGGCAAAACTGRTCCAGCTCCTTCAAGTTGGATGGGTTCCTGCTGGTGTACAGCAATCTTTAAGTCATACCACAAATTCTCAATTGGATTGAGGTATGGGCTTTGACTAGGCTATTCCAAGACATTTAAATGTTTCCCCTTAAACCACTCGAGTGATGCTTTAGCAGTATGCTTAGGATCATTGTCCTGCTGGAAGGTGAACCTCCATCCCAGTCTCAAATCTCTCTTTGTTGCCTCTCTGATTAATGCCCTCCTTGCCTGGTCCGTGAGTTTTGGTGGGCGGCTCTCTCTTGGCAGGTTTGTTTTGGTGCCATATTCTTTAAGTTGTTTAATAATGAATTTAATTGGTGCGCTGTGGGATGTTCAAAGTTTCTGATATTTTTTTATAACCCAACCCTGATCTGTACTTCTCCACAACTTTGTCCCTGACCTGTTTGGAGAGCTCCTTGGTCTTCATGGTGCCGCTTGCTTGGTGGTGCCCCTTGCTTAGTGGTGTTGCAGACTCTGGGGCCTTTCAGAATTGGTGTATATACTCAGATCATGTGACAGATCATGTGACACTTAGATTGCACACAGGTGGACTTTATTTAATGAATTATGTAACTTCTGAAGGTAATTGGTTGCACCGGATCTTACTTAGTGGCTTCATAGCAAAGGAGGTTAATGCATATGCACTTTATTTATTTATATATTTTAAATTTGAAATATATTTAAAAAAAATTCACTTCACAAATTTGGACTATTTTGTGTATGTCCATTATATGAAATCCAAATAAAAATCCATTTAAATTGCAGATTGTAATGCAACAAAATAGGAAAAACGCCAAGGGGGGTGAACACTTTTGCAAGGCACTGTACACATAGCGTTTGATCATTGATGATCAGTAATACATCGGTTTTAGCAATGACTGTAATCCTGGTCCCCTATCATCCCTTATAGAGTTAGCGCCACCCCTGATAATGTCAACTTCAATAGTCCATGATGTCATGTTGAGTTAAAGCCCAGACTTAAAGTCAGGGAGTCTAGCGCTGAAGAAAAGAAGACGTAATTGCTTGAAGAGAGAGGAGGTTTAAAGGGAAGGACAGGAGGAGGACAGGAGACTGTGTGTGTTTCTGGTGGAACAGCGCCCAGGGTAATTAAAGCCCCTTCTTAGCCTTTACATCAATTAAAGACAAGGAACTACATAGTTATAACACAGTCCAGGAGCACACCCCCATTCTCATCGACAGGTCTGCAGTGGAGCAGGTTGAGAGCTTCAAGTTCCTTGGTATCCACATCACCAACAAACTAACTTGGTCCAAGCACAACAAGACAGTTGCGAAGAGGGCACGACAAAACCTATCCCCCCTCAGGAGACTGAACATATTTGGCATGGGTCCTCAGATGCTCAAAAGGTTTTACAGCTGCACCATCGAGAGCATCCTGACTGGTTGTATCACTGTCTGGTATGGCAACTGCTCGGCCTCCGACCGCAAGACACTACAGAGGGTAGTGTGAACGGCCCAGTACATCACTGGGACCAAGCTTCCTGCCATCCAGGACCTCTATACCAGGCGGTGTCAGAAGAAGGTCCTAAAAATTGTCAAAGACTCCAGCAACCCTAGTCATAGACTGTTCTCTCTGCTACCACACGGCTAGCGGTACTGGAGCGCCAAGTCTAGGTCCTAGAGGCTTCTAAACAGCTTCTACCCCAAAGCCATAAGACCCCTGAACACCTAATAAAATGGCTACTCAGACTGTTTGCATTCCCCCCACACTTTTACACCGCTGCTACTCTCTGTTGTTATCATCTATGCATAGTCACTTTAATAACTCTACCTACATGCATATATTACCTCAACTTACCGGTGCCCCTGCACATTGACTCTGTATCGGTACCCCCCTGAATATAGTCTTGCTATTGTTGTTTTACTGCTGCTCTTTAATTACTTGTTACTTTTATTTCTTATTCTTATCCTTATTTTTTTAAAGTGCATTGTTGGTTAGGGGCTCGTAAAGTAAGCATTTCACTGTAAGGTCTACACCTGTTGTATTCGGCGCATGTGACTAATAAAATTTGATTCGATTTGATATTCCTCTGAAGGAAACTCGAGAAGTAGCCCTTTCCTGCAGTCAAATTACCTAGTGGTCCCATGGATGGAATGTTATTCATGTTTTTCAGAATTTCATAAAACCCGCCAAAATTCTGGTGTTTCTATGTCAAACAGTTTTGTTATATTTCAGTCTTCAGTGATTTATATAAAGTGTAATATTGGGATGCAAACAATTTTTATTTTATTTTACCAGTTAAGTGGACCGAGAACATATTCTAATTTACAGCAACGACCTGGGGAATAGTTACAGGGGATCAATGAGACAATTGGAAGCTGGGAATGATTAGGTGGCCACGATGGTCAGATTGGGAATTTAGCCAGGGCACAGTGCCATGTGATCTTTAGTGACCACAGAGAGTCAGAATATCCTTTTAAAGTCCCATCCAAAAGACAGCACTTTCAGACTGTCCTGTTGGGTGAGGGGCATACACCCCCCCCCCCCCCTTCTCACTCCACCAGTTTATGACCCCCCCATAAATACCAAAACTCTCTCTCTCCACTCTACAGAATGGACTTTTTGAAAGCCCTTTGTTGCCACAGAGAAAGACTCTACAGGATGGTAACATCAGAAAGTTTGAACAATGAGACCATATTTCTGTAATGGAAGGGTCCATTGGTACTTCAAGAATATGATGTCAGATCAGTCATTGTTTTGGTAGATTGTTACTGATGAAGGACGACATAATTATATCTTTGAAAGTCTACACATTCTAGTTATCAGATTTACATCAAAATGTTGCAAAACTATGTGATTAAACATGAAACTATTTGTGAGAAGATAAAATGTGATTTAGCTTCTAAATGAGAGAATTGTTTCATAAGTAAACTTATGCTCAATCAGTAACCCCACCCATGGGAGCACAGACATTGGTTAGAAGGATGAAACACACCCCTTCTCCTACCCAGTACCAAAGCCCCTGTAACGATCATTAACATTTA
The DNA here is from genome assembly GCF_002910315.2 of Salvelinus sp. IW2-2015. Lineage (NCBI taxonomy): Eukaryota > Metazoa > Chordata > Actinopteri > Salmoniformes > Salmonidae > Salvelinus > Salvelinus sp. IW2-2015. The sequence continues at coordinate 1,953,308 of NC_036838.1, read as the reverse complement.
GTTCCAGAAATGTGAAGACTGCTGTCCGAACGTTAAAAAGGGCGAATTTCAACATTGAGGTGACAGCACCAAGCTGGAATGGTGAATTTCGACTAGACCAGCCAGAATACAGCACGAGCTGATTATGGAATCTCGGTATGAACTTTGAACTATTATTTACGAAAAGAGAAGTGATACATCCTAGATGTCGAGTTATCAGCTGCAGCTGTAAACATATGTGGCAGGAAAGGACAGACAATCTCCTAAGAACGGCAGGGTACTTCAACGTATTCGCTCTACAACGCACGACCAGAAAGATCTTTCAAAGGACAATGGCGATCTCTGCTGGGCAAACCAGTTATTCATCTTCGACCCTTCTATCGAAGCACAGCTCAGAGTAAATATATATCTTGCATTTTCCTTTTCCGAATGAGTGGTTATTAGAATGCGTACGATTCTGCATTTACAGAAGCATAGCTTCTCAAGGTCCAATAGAGACCCAATTCCTTTGTCCCTCAGTCTTCCCTCTCTTTCCTTCAAACCCAACCCCCTTCCTTTGTGTAACCAGCCGTCATATTGGGTTAGTTCATGATTTCATGACATGATTAGTAATCGATGTATGATCTATCCTGTGTATATACATGTCATTCTGTGTGATTAGTAAATAAATAATTAAGCCAATTTGTGTATTGCTGATTCAACTTGTTAGCCAGGGTTCGTGCAGATAACCAAGTACTTTACGACAATCAGAATGAGACTGAATGAGGTGACGATTAATAATTGACTACTATTGATACAAAAGGTCTTCAGATCTTTAAGAGAGTTTATTCGGAAGACAGCAGCTCTATAAACACTCTTCCGTGGTGCCGCATGTTATTAATGAGTTAATTGTTGCATGGTTTAATTCAATCACGTAATCAATTAAACGTTAGGTAATCAACTTGATAAAATAGCCTGTCATCTCATTTAATCAGTCAGAGACACAACAGCACCRTACACAGGGCAATGTCCCCAGTCACTGCCCTGAGATATTTTATTAAATCAGCGGAAAGAGTGCCTCCTACTGGCCCTCCAACACCACTTTCAGCAGTGTCTGGTCTCCAATCAAGGGACCAAGCAGGACCAACCCTGCTTAACTTCAGAGGCAAGCCAGCAGGAGGATGCAGAGTGGTATGCTTCTGACATGGTACAGGTTTCTTCTTTGTTTTAAGCCCATGTGAGGCGTATACTTTTGTTTCAAAGTTGATTTGTTTAGGACTACCAAGAAACACCCTGTGTGACTCTGATTTAGCACACTGCAGTAAAATGAATTACTTTACAGACAACAACCTGTATTACTGGTAGTGGTCGTTCCACATCAGTAGACTTCTCAGAAGGCTTATTCATCCTGTAACAACATTTACACCCAAAGATGCGTCTGATAAAAAGCAATAGCAGGACATGTCTTCTCTTCACTTTGAGCCAACACCTCAAAGTCTAGCAAACACACACCACCCAGGAACTGTAGAAGTATATGACACAGTGAACCACTGAGGTTAGAAACGGGACCTCTAATACAGGGGCGCCAGCGTGCAGTGTAGCAGTAACAAACCAGCCATCCTCTCTCTATTAACTCCACATGATGGAGCCTGTGTCGTGTACTTTAGAGAGGGAGCTGGCTGTCCCTCGAGGAAGGAAGGAAGGAAGTAGGGAGGAGGAGGGAGGGCGAGTGAGGACACTGGTGAGGGAATGTCACTTTGGTCCTCTCCTCAGTGATTTGCATGCTCTAATATTAATTGTCATTGGAAATGCTTTATTTCAGTAAAGAGGGTTCCCTGAGGGGACACGTCTGCAGAGAGGCTTCAGAGCAGAGAGTTAGAGGGAGAAATGCCTTTGCTGGTAACCTTCTAAAGCAGCAGAGTGGAGAGGGACTGGTAAGAAGTGTGCAGACAGAAGCATGCACACATACATACACACAAACACATGCATTCCAAACAAACACACACACACATATGAAACACAACGGCAATTTTCTTGGGAGAAGGGTTGTATATGAAAGGGAAACGTTTGCAGAAAGACAACACACACACAAACACACCAACACATACAAAGAATTCATTTTTTTGTTCTACTGATTACTCCTTCAATTCATTCTAGGGGCGTTCTGTGTATGCAATATTTTGAATGAAGACCAGGCTGCTACAATAGGCCTTTTGTTTTGACTACAGAGGGTGTGTTAATCCATTGATTTGACAATGATGTCCTTACAGGAGGCTGGACAAGGATTTGACAATACAACAGACACACACACACACAAACACACAAACACACACACACACACACACTTCACCGCCTTCCCAAGATCATTAACATACAGTACCCGGGAGTTTAATGGTCTTACACGTTAATGTTCTCTCCTTGGAAGGGGAGCTTACAGCCAGGTAGTTAAAACTGNAAGATCATTAACATACAGTACCCGGGAGTTTAATGGTCTTACACGTTAATGTTCTCTCCTTGGAAGGGGAGCTTACAGCCAGGTAGTTAAAACTGAGTTCAATGAGGTTGAACTCTTTAGTTATTGGGCCACGGTGCTGAATACTGAATACTGAATACACACACACACACACACACACACACACACACACACACATGCACAACACACACACACTCACTTTCTTGCATGATGATTGGTGAACTCATAATAGCTTCAGACACTTTTACGATAAGTACAACGGTAAAAAGCAAAGACAGACAACATTCAGAGAAATAAAGGCAGTAGTCAATATGAAGCAGTTTATTGTGCGACTGTTTGCCTTTGGTATTTAAATGTTACTAGCAACTCAAACAAATATGAAGCCAAGATGCAGTGAGACTGACAGGTTTTCATTAGAATCCACCTGGGTGCCTCATATTCCTCGCTTATCTCTGTTTCTGTGATAGCTCTGTTTAAAACTCATTTGCATTGTGTTATGAATGCTGTAGAGTAGAAGCCTTCCTTTAAGTTGAATAATGGAGTCAAATCTAGTTTTGTTTTCGAAAAATGTCTTATTAATTGGTAATGAATAGATAATAAAGCATGTATTCTGAATTGAAAAAGATGATCCAGCTGATAATCAACACAATTCTTCCCAAAAAGCTTATTTTTAACTTCCTGTTCATCTTTTCTGTGATTCAATTGAAAGGAAATCGAAGAGATTAAAATGGATTCATAATTAATTGAGGAAAAATGAAATTCTCATAAAACCTGAATCAAACTAATTGGCGCACAGACAGTCATATGATCTGATAATATCCCTGAGAGCCATATCTCTTGATGATTGCCAATTAAATGCATGACATTTTTCCTTTCCTTTGGCGCTTGTGAGTGCAGAAACCAGGAGCTATCGTAAGCTTTTAGTCAAACTAAACGTTTTCATCATTCATGGGACTAAAATGCAATTTCTGTGAACTATACCAGCCCAGAGAATTCTTCCATTAGACAGCCGGAAATGAAACAGAGCGTAAATGATCAGAAGTGCAACATGTTGGCAAAACATTTGTCTAATGTAGGGTTTCTAAAACTATGGGTCGGGACCCAAACTGCGCCCTGGGCATGTGAGAGGTGGGCCGCGAGTTATGAGAATACGTCTATAATTACCCCCTGTTTCTTCTTAATTTGGGTCATTGGATGACGATTTGGATCCTGGGAGAACGGTCAATTTCTCTTTTGGGTCACGAGCTAAAAAGTTTAAGAATCCCTGGTAATGGGTACAGTACTTTGCTTGGACTTCAAGACCCTTTCGTAGAACATCATAGAGAGTTTATTGTGTGTATTTGTTGAGCAACAGTCATTGGAGTACCATTATTTATCCAATACTCTGACGATATGAAAAGGGTCATGTTTCAGTTTGATGGTGTAGGGCCTGGAGTTTTTCCTGTTCACATCCCTGTCACATGATCAGGAAAATCTCCTGGCCCTAGTTATGAGGTGTTTTAAAGTTAACAGTAACAGTGATTATGCTTGTGGAAACTGTCTGCAGCAGTACGCTTTTCCCTCAACAGGGGGAGGTGTGGCTCTGTCAGGTTAAAGTACCTTACACTGAGTAGATCTGCAACATACTGAGAGAACAGACCATAGTAAAGKGTTCGGTATGGCTTATCAAAACAGTGGCCGTTCACCTCCATAGAAAGGTTAGGTCTATACATTGAGCATGTATTTATATGTATTATGGTACAAGTTCTTTATAGATCACTGTACTGTATGTTCCATGCAGGCACACGTCTGTGGTACAATATCAGTAGCTTATTGTTGTATGAKGGTTGATACYGAACAACAAAACAACATCAAAACAGAACCAGAGAGGAAACGGGTCGACACCCAGTGTTGGGTGTCGGGTTAGTGTGTACCGCATCGTAGCACGGAGAGCGACGTCACTGATGGGCACAGCGACTAGAGCTCACACTGAGATCCCGTGCATGGGTTCAGAGACATCTTACATCTGCTGCAATTGCAGATTCTTCTGCTTTCTGCATATGCTTCTTCTGACGGGGCTACATTTACCCCTGCAAGGATAGAGGGATGAGTGGAGACGAGAGCAGGATAGAGGGGGTATAAGTAAGGGGAGTAGGGAGGGAGAGGGAGATGTGGGAAGAGAAGAGACGAGGATAGAGGGAATGAGTGAATGAAGGAGGGAGGGAGATTTGTTAGAAGAAGAGCTGTTAGGTCATGTTGTAATTATCGTGTTATTACCCATCCGAAAAAAATCTGGCAGGAGGCTGTCTGACAGAAAGATCACCGACTGGGAGGTGAATCATCATCTTCTTCTCAAAACCTCATGCCTCTGTCATAAAGGCGTTTGGAAGAACGGGAGTTAATTTTAGACTTATACACAGAATAGGAACAGCACACAACTGTGGTTATATCCAGGCGCGGTATGTGTCATACGGTATTGGCACATAGCTGAGTAAAAGACTGCCTCTATCATACAGGCTACTGAACTAAGGCTCCATGGAAGTTGGAGAGAAATGYAATAGGCACATCTGTTGTTATATCCAGGTGTGCTGCATGTGATAAGATATTGACACATAGATATAGGACAAGACGAATGTCTATATCTGTATTATAATACACTAAGGATTTTAAGTTGAGGGAGGATCTCCTCCTACAATGTTGGGACGCTTTTCTTCCTTTTACACTCAAAAGAAGTGTGTCATCTTCCCACATGGTATTGTCCACTTTACACTGAGTATGCCAAACATGAGGAACCTTTTCCTAATATTGTGTTGTATTTTTGGGTCCCACTTTAAACGAAGTACAACTTATAAAGGTTTTATATAGCATACATAAGGCTTCATAAGCACTACATAAATGCTTCACAAATCATCTATAATCATGTGTCATACTCTATAAATGGTGTGTAAAGAATGACATAGCCATTCCAACCAAAGGGTGAAATGCCAAATGTGACATAACGCACTACGTATGTTTATAGTGGCTAACAGCCTGCTGCCTGGCCTGCACCCTATCTCATTGTAGAGCTAGGGGAGTTGGAGCCCTGTCTTTGTTCGTAGATAATATGAGAGCCCCCCTCCAGCTAGGATGGAGTCCATCACTCCTCAGCAGGCCAGGCTTAGTTCTGTTTGTGGTCGAGTCCCAGAAAGAGGGCCAATTATCTACAAATTCTATCTTTTGGGAGGGGCAGAAAACAGTTTTCAACCAGGGATTGAGTTGTGAGACTCTGCTGTAGAGGTCATCACTCCCCCTAACTGGGAGGGGACCAGAGACAATCACTCGATGCCGACACATCTTTCTAGCTGATTTACACGCTGAAGCTATGTTGCGCTTGGTGGCACTCCACACTCACTCATTGCTAGGTATGAATTTCAATGACTTAACAAGTCAATAGGCTAACATTGTTTTTGTTCAGATTTGAAATCAGTGCTTCATTGTCCTCAAAGACAAACTGCATTAAACAGAATGAAATACTTTTCTTACCGTCAGTAAGGTATCCCATCAGCTGCACCACTGCTGCACTTATAACCTTTGGCCTAGGTCAACTAGGCCTACATAGTTGAAGATTGAGTGATGCCTTGCTGTCCTGTTTTTCCCAACTCTTAAATTGGTAAATCCACTATTTATTTTGCATAAGACCACTGTTGATACAGACCCAAAATGTTTTGTTTGTCAGCAGTCAAGTTTTCAAGATATTGGACTTTCAAGAAGCAAAATATCACCTGCCACGTCATAATTTTTGCATTATTATGATAATGTGGCTAGTGACACTTTGCTTCTTGAAAATCCAATATCTTGAAAATGTACAGTGAATTGAGAAAGTAGTTAATACCCCTTGACTTATTCTACATTATGTTGTGTTACAGCCTGAATTCAAAATTGATAAAAAAAAAWWTTTAAATGTCACCCATCTACACACAATACCCCATATTGACAAAGTGAAAACACGTTTTTAGAAATATCTCATTTACGTAAGTGTTCACACCCCTGAGTCAATACTTTGTAGAAGCACCTTTGGCAGAAATTACAGCTGTGCGTCTTTCTGGGTCAGTCTTTAAGCGCTTTCCACACCTGAATTGTGCAACATTTGCCCATTATAATTWAAAAAAATCTTCAAGCTCTGTCAAAGTGGTTGTTGATCATTGCTAAACAACCATTTTCAGGTCATGCCATATATTTTACAAGTAGATTTAAGTCCAAACTGTAACTTGGCCACTCAGGAACATTACCGTTTTCTTGGTAAGCAACTTCGATGTAGACTTGGCATTGTGTTTTAGGTGATTGTCATGCTGAAATGTACATTTATCTCCCAGTTTCTGGTAGAAAGCAGACTGAACCAGGTTTTCCTGTAGGATTTTGACTATGCTTAGTGCCATTCTATTGATTTTTTGTCCTGAAAAACTCTGCAGTCCTTAACGATTACAAGCATACCCATGACATGATGCATCCACCACTATGCTTGAAAATATGGAGAGTGGTACTAAGTAATATGATGAATTGGATTTGCCAAAAACATAACACTTTGTATTCAGGACAAAAAATGAATTGCTTTGCCACTTTTTTTGCAGTATTATTTTAGTGCCTTATTACAAACAAGATTAATATTTTGGAATATTTGTATTCTTTAAAGACTTCCTTCTTTTCACTCTGTGAACTACACTGTTGTTGATCCATCCTTGGTTTTCTCCTATCACAGCCATTAATTAAACTCTGTAACTGTTTAAAAGTCACCATTGGCCTCGTGGTGAAATCCCTGAGTAGTTTCCTTTCTCTCCGGCATCTGAGTTAGGAAGGACCCCTGTATCTTTGTAGTGTCTGGGTACATTGATAGACCACCTAAAGTGTAATTAATAACTTCACCATGCTCAAAGGGATAATCAATGTCTGATTTATTTTTATCCAACAACCAATAGGTAACCTTCTTTGCGAGGCATTTTGAAAACCTTCCTGGTCTTTGTGGTTGAATCTGTATTTGAAATTCACTGCTTGACTGGGGCACCTTACAGATAATTGTATTTGTGGGGTGCAGAGATGAGGTAGTCATTCAAAAATCATGTTTATTAAACACTTTTATTGCAACTTTTAAGTCCATGCAAATTATGTGACTTATTAAGTACATTTTCACTCCTGAACCTATTTAGGCTTGCCATTACAAAGTGGTGGAATACTTACTGACACAAGACATTTCAGCTTTTCATAAAAAAATTATAAAACATAATTCCACTTTGACATTATGGGTTAGTGTGTGTAGGCCAGTGACACCAAATCTCAATTAAATCAATTTCAAAAACAAGCTGCAACAAAACAAAATGTGGAAGAAGTCAAGGGTGTGAATACTTTCCTAAGGCACTGTAAATATCAAAATATATGTTTCGGAGGGGATTTTCCCCTCAAACTAACCCTAAATTCTTTCAAATAAGGTTGCCAAATAAAGCCAGATACCTGAGTCAAATAAGCACTAGGTCCAAAACATAGGCAACAAATGTGAGCTGTTAGATTAGTCACCCCAGAAAGGTACAAATTACACTCCCGCTCCAAGCGTGGACATGTAGGACCAGACCGAGCCTACAATACCATGACCATTTTGTCTCATTACTCCCATTTAGCTGTTGTGACAGTTGGAAAGAGGAGGGTCTCGGCTTTCCGTAGGTATGACATTTATTTCCCAATTCTCAATATTGACGGTTTTAGCCCCGATTTCACTTAGAATCGAATTATACTGCTATTGTTGTTATAATACCTCAACAGGGAAAGAAATTACATTGAACACTGCAGTCTCTGAGAAGCCAATGTGTATGCTAAGCCTTATGTCTGTTCTTTCCTTCATCCTCTGAGTATGTTCAAAATACTGAACACGTTTGTACAGTACCACTACTTGAGGTATTTTTACCACGTGGTAAATTTGCAATTTTAAGAATTAGCAATCATACCCACCACCAAGACTGGCATATTCTCATACCCACCTATAGTACACGTAGTTACATTTCCCATATATTCCATCTATGCATTTTCCTTGACTTCCATTCGGTGGCACTGTGCACACAGTCTTGAGCAGAAGTGTAATGAATAGTCTGATGACTTTCTCCATCTTCAAAGTTTAACTAAAAGCCATTATTGACTCATCAGTGTGTCTGTATTCTCAATTCACATCAATAAAATCACTTTATTATCCACTTAACACTTTATGGCCGCTGCAGTTATAATAATTTCATAATTACAGAAAGAAACCCCCATCTTACCGAAGTAGCCTAGTCGACACTCTTACACAATGCAGACTTGAGTCAGCAAAAGAGAATGGCCTATACCATGTTTGGTGACACACAGGTGTATTAGATAGGGACTTCTCCATCACTTTAGGTGCTGAGTATTTTGCCTCTTTTTGTTTGAAGCCAAATACTACATCAGCTCATGCCAGACTGTCAACAGTTGGTGCAGTACTTGTATGCCTAAAGTGATTAGCTGGATGTGGACTGTCAATGTTTGGCAATAACTATATGACTGCTTTGTCTATCGTCCGATTGGATGCAACCGGTAGGCGTTCATCCAATAGGAATTGGGGCTCATTTTGGGCTTTGATTTTCTTCTCATGCATTTCTATGGTGTAGAATTGATGGTGCCGTCTTGTCTCGAATGAGCCAAGGCATCTTATTGGCCCACGTGTATGTCTTGGAATACTCAAAAATGACAACTCTCACTTATAAAATAGTATAGTGTTGGTACCTTAATTGGGGAGGACGGGCTCGTGGTAATAACTGGAGCGGAATCAGTGGTATGGTATCAAATACATCAAACATACTCCGTTCTGGTCAATATTATGAGCCGTTCTCCCCTCAGCAGTCTCCTGTGAAAGTAATGTATATATATTTCTACGATTGGTACTGCAATTGGATTGAATGCTGCACAGTGAGTGTTTTTGAGAAAGAATGGCTTGGCCTCTGGTGATAGACAAAACTCTCATAAATAAACATGTGTGTTTGTTGGACACTATGCAGGTCTTTCTTGACATTCTGTAGTCCTTCCAGGATATAAAAAAATATACATTTCATTTAAAAACAGGTGGTGCAGYTTCAATGGATGCCAATGAAAGCTGCGACTGACTCGCGGTAAATACATCTTGTGATATCGCCCCTGATTTCATGTTCTCAAAATGAGTGTTCATCTGCAATACTGTATCACCATTCCCCATCTGGGTTATGCATGTATTTAACAGCCTCATACTATCAGAAGAGCTGGCAGCTCCAAAAGGAATCCCATTGAGTTCTTAATATTGAATTTGTCTTGGATCATGACAACCCCAATGAAGTTTGAGTGGTGGGTTTAAAAGCAACCAGAAGAGCTACATAGAACAGTCTGGTAGCAGCTCAATATCCATGCTTAGTTAGGCCAACTGCATAAGCTTGAATATCACGCGGGACAAACGTCAATGGGGACTGTATAATAATAATTTTGAGATGCAAAGGGAATCCCAGATCTCTCTCTCTCTCGCTCTCTCTCTCTCATGTGGTCCCATTCTAGTGCGTTGACATTGGCCCTTTGAAAGACAACTGCAGCTCAGCAGCCCAATGCTGCTCCTGACTGTCAGACCTGGGCTCAAGTATTATTTGAAATCTTTCAAATACATATATTGTTTGCTTTATTCTGCCAGGAGAGCAAGATGGGCGGGGTTTACACTTTTGCAACTATTCTAATGGTTCCACTGCACCAGACAAGCTCAATCAAGCCCAGCTATTTGATTTCAAATAGTCAGCAAATATGGGTTTAAATACAATCTATGAAGAAAATATTTCCCTATTACAACATGGCAGAATGGATGCAATACAGTGTTGTATGTTTTCGGACCTATACATTGATAAGGCTAATACAGATGTAGGATCTTAATTTGATCACCCTGTTGCAGGAGAGACCTTAACTGTAATGCAGGAAATGTAAAATTGTAGTGTATTTGAGGTTTGAAATTTCAGACTTGATTTTTCCTTAAGACTCTTATCAAAAGCTCAGAGAACATATCAAATTCATTCTACACATAGACACAAAACTAAATGTTGACTCAGCAATASCTCGGTTTCCTCGCCCTAATTAGATAGCATTTTTAATGTGTACACCCACACATGAGTACACAAGATGGCGTAGCAGTTGGATGTGTGTTTGTCTTTGTCCTATCCCGTGTCTTATCCCGTGTAAATAGTCGTTTTTTTTCGTATATATTTTAATCTCACTTTCTATCTACGAACTAAATATACTTTCCTGCAACCCGCCTCACCCAATGTGGTACGGATCTGCTGTTTTTATTCCTTATAACTGGAACCTCCATCAGGAACTAGCCAGCTAACTAGCTACTAGTCTTCACCTTTAGCTCGGACACCAGCCAGCTGTAGCTCGGACAATACCTGCCAGTCTGCACAGCGCGATATCAACCCAGAGCATATCAGACTGCTTCTCTCTACCACATAACCYGATTCCTGCCGCAGGCTCTGGACCATTACACCGGATCATCACAGCTAGCTAGCTGCAATCGAGTGGCTACTGTTAGCTAACACCTCTGTCCTGAAGCAAGCACCAGTTAGCCTTGAGCTAGCCTCGAGCTAAGCCCATATACCAGATAACTTCTTGGGCTACAATACCTCTTTTGCCAATTGGCCTGGACCCTTTATTGTCGACACGGAGCTCCGCCGACGTAATCGTTGCAATGTCGCCGAAGACCCATCCGCTAGCCCCGGCCCGCTAGCTTTCTGAACGCCGTTGTCTCCCACTCACCTAGCGTAGTAGCAACTACCGAACAGCTCCCTGACTCACCTATTGCTGCTCTTTGGACCCTATGATCAATCGGCTACACCTGCTGGACTGTTCACTAATGCGGTACCTCTTTCTTTTCTGTCGGCCCCAGCCTCGAACTCAGGTCATGTGCGTACCTAACTGACCCATCCTGCCCATTCATCGCCATTTACCCGTTGTCTTGTCTACTGCTGTCTTGGTTAGCACTTAGTGTTTTATTTCACTGTAGAGCCCCCAGTCCCGCTCAACATGCCTTAGATAGCTCTTTTTGTACCACCCCCCACACATGCGGAGACCTCACCTGGCATAACTGGTACCTCCGGAGATACAATCTCTCTCATCGTCACTCAATGTCTAGATTTACTTRCACTGTACTCACATCCAACCATACCCGTGTCTGGGATTGGACAATAACATTGATGTATACGCTGATTCGGTGAGCGAGTTTATTAGGTCATGTGATGCCCATGTGGTACKCACGGTGACTATTAAATCCTTCCCCTACCAGAAACCGTGGATTGATGGCAGCATTTGTGCAAAACTGAAAGCGCGAACCACTGCTTTTAATCATGGCAAGGCGACCGGAAACATGACCGAATGCAAACAGTGTAGCTATTCCCTCCGCAAGGCAATCAAACAAGCTAAGCGCCAGTATAGAGACAAAGTAGAGTAGCAATTCAACGGCTCAGACACGAGATGTATGTGGCAGGGTCTACAGTCAATCACGGATTACAAAAAGAAAACCAGCCCCGTCACAGACACCGTTGTCTTGCTCCCAGACAAACTAAACTATTTCTTTGCTCGCTTTGAGGACAATACAGTGCCACTGACACGGCTTGTTACCAGAACCTGCGGGCTCTCTTTCACCGCAGCCAACGCGAGTAAAACATTTAAATGTGTTAACCCTCGCAAGGCTGCCGGCCCAGACTGTATCCCTAGCCGCGTCCTRAGAGCATGCGCAGACCCGCTGGCTGGTGAGTTTACGGACATATTCAATCAATCCCTATCCCAGTCGGCTGTTGCCACATGCTTCAAGAGAGCCACCATTGTTCCTGTTCCCAAGAAAGCTAAGGTAACTGAGCTGGGTCTCAACCCCACCCTGTGCAACTGGGTCCTGGACTTTCTGACGGGCCGCCCCCAGGTGGTGAGGGTAGGTAACAACATCTCCACCCCGCTGGTCCTCAACACTGGTGCCCCACATGGGTGTGTTCTCAGCCCTCTCCTGTACTCCCTGTTCACCCATGACTGCGTGGCCATGCACGCCTCCAACTCAATCATCAATTTTGCAGACGACACTACAGTGGTAGGCTTGATTACCAACAACAACGAGACGGCCTACAGGGAGGAGGTGAGGGCCCTCAGAGTGTGGTGTCAGGAAAATAACCTCACACTCAACGTCAACAAAACAAAGGAGATGATCGTGGACTTCAGGAAACAGCAGAGGGAGCACCCCCCCCTAACCACATCGACGGGACAGTAGTAGAGAGGGTGGAAAGTTTTAAGTTTCTCGGCGTACACATCACGGACAAACTGAACTGGTCCACCACCACAGACAGCATGGTGAAGAAGGCGGAGCAGCGCCTCTTCAACCTCAGGAGGCTGAAGAAATTTGCCGTGTCACCAAAAACACTCACAAACTATTACAGATGCACAATCGAGAGCATCCTTTCGGGCTGGTACGGCAACTGCTCTGCCCACAACCGTAAGGCTATCCAGAGGGTAGTGAGGTCTGCACAACACATCACCTGGGGCAAACTACCTGCCCTCCAGGACACCTACACCACCCTATGTCACTAACATTGAGTGGCTGCTGCCAACATACTGACTCAACTCTAGCCACTTTAATAATGGAAAAATGTATGTAATAAATGTATCACTAGCCACTTTAACTTCTTGTGGCTGCAGGGGCAGTATTGAGTAGCTTGGATGAAAAGGTGCACAGAGGTGCCCAGAGTAAACTGCCTGCTCCTCAGTCCCAGTTGCTAATATATGCATATTATTAGTAGTATTGGATAGAAAACACTCTGAAGTTTCTAAAACTGTTTGAATGATGTCTGTGAGTATAACAGAACTCATATGGCAGGCAAAKACCTGAGAAAAGAAAATCCAACCAGGAAGTGGGAAATCTGAGGTTTGTAGGTTTTCAACTCATCGCCTATCGAATACACAGTGGGATATGGCTTCCTACGGCTTCCACTAGATGTCAACAGTCTGTAGAACCTTGTCTGATGCTTCTACTGTGAAGTGGGGCCGAAGGAGACGGGAATGAGTAAGGTCTATCATGAGCTGACCATGCTCTGACCATGTGCGTTCACATGAGAGGGAGCTCTGTTCCATCGCACTTCTGAAGACAATGGAATTCTCCGGTTGGAACTTTATTGAAGATTTATGTTAAAAACATCCTAAAGATTGATTCAATACATAATTTGACATGTTTCTACTGACTGTTACGGAACTTTTTTACATTTCGTCTGCTTTTAGTGAATGCGCTTCCTGACTTTGGATTTGTTTACCAAACACGCTAACAAAAATAGCTATTTGGACATAAATGATGGACATTACCGAACAAAACAAACATTTCTTGTGGAAGTGGGAGTCCTGGGAGTGCATTCCGACGAAGATCAGCAAAGATAAGTGAAGATTTATAATGCTATTTATAACTTTGTTGACTCCACAATTTGGTGGGTAACTGTATGGCTTCCTTTTGTGGCTGAACGCTGTTCTCAGATGATTGAATATTGTGCTTTTGCCGTAAAGCTTTTTTGAAATCTGACACAGCGGTTGCATTAAGACACCAGTTCCCAGTGCACTAGACACTAGACGACCAGTTCTTATAGCCTTTAGCCGTACCCTACCCCTCCTCTGTTCCTCTGGTGATGTAGAGGTTAACCCAGGCTCTGTAGCCCCCAATACTACACCTATTCCTCAGGCACTCTCATTTGTTAACTTCTGTAACCGTAAAAGCCTTGGTTTCATTTATGTTAACATCAGAAGCCTCCTTCCTAAGTTTGTTTTATTCACTGCTTTAGCACACTCCGCCAACCCTGATGTCCTAGCCGTCTCTGAATCCTAGCTTAGGAAGGCCACCAAAAATGTCCATCCCTAACTACAACATTTTCCGTCAAGATAGAACTGCTAAAGGGGTGGAATTGCAATCTACTGCAGAGATAGCCTGCAGAGTTCTGTCATACTATCCAGGTCTGTGCCCACACAGCTCGAGCTTCTACTTTTAAAAATCCACCTTTCCAGAAATAAGTCTCTCACTGTTGCCGCTTGTTATAGACCCCCCACAGCCCCCAGTTGTGCCCTGGACACCATATGTGAATTGACCCCATTTATCTTCAGAGTTTGTACTGTTAGGTGACCTAAACTGGGATATGCTTAACACCCCGGCCATCCTACAATCTAAGCTAGATGCCCTCAATTCTCACACAAATTATCAAGGAACCTACCAGGTACAATCCTAAATCCGTAAGCACGGGCACCCTCATAGACATCATCCTGACCAACTTGCCCTCTAAATACACCTCTGCTGTCTTCAACCAGGATCTCAGTGATCACTGCCTCATTGCCTGCATCCGTAATGGGTCTGTGGTCAAACGACCACCCCTCATCACTGTCAAGCGTTCCCTAAAACACTTCAGCGAGCAGGCCTTTCTAATCGAACTGGCCCTGGTATCCTGGAAGGATATTGACCTCATCCCGTCAGTAGAGGATGCCTGGTTATTCTTTAAAAGTGCTTTCCTCACCATCTTAAATAAGCATGCCCCATTCAAAAAATGTAGAACTAAGAACAGATATAGCCCTTGGTTCACTCCAGACTTGATTTCCCTTGACCAGCACAAAAACATCCTGTGGTGCAACTTTTCAGGGAAGTTAGGAACCAATACACATAGTCATTTAGGAAAGCAAAGGCTAGCTTTTTCACACAGAAATGTGCATTCTGTAGCACAAATTCCAAAACGTTTTGGGACACTGTAAAGTCCATGGAGAATAAGAGCACCTCCTCCCAGCTGCCCACTGCACTGAGGCTAGGAAACACTGTCACCACTGATAAATCGACAATAATAGAGAATTTCAATAAGCATTTTTCTACGGCTGGCCATGCTTTCCACCTGGCTACCCCTACCTTGGCCAACAGCTCTGCACCCCCGCAGCAACTTGCCCAAGCACCCCCGCTTCTCCTTCACCCAAATCCAGATAGCTGATGTTCTGAAAGAGCTGCAAAAMCTGGARCCCTACAAATCAGCTGMCCTAGGCAATCTGGACCCTCTCTTTCTAAAATGATCTGCTGTAATTGTTGCAACCCCTATTACTAGCCTGTTCAATCTCTCTTTCGTATCGTCCTAAAGATTGGAAAGCTGCCTCAATATCCTTGGTTTCTCAAATGACTGCCTCGCCTGGTTCACAAACTACTGCCTCGCCTGGTTCACAAATCGGAGGGCCTGTTGTCCGGACCTCTGGCAGTCTCTATGGGGGTGCCACAGGCCTCAATTCTCGGGCCGACTCTTTTCTCTGTTTACATCAATGATGTCACTCTTGCTGCTGGTGATTCTCTGATCCACCGCAACGCAGACACCACCATTCTGTATACTTCTGGCCCCTCTTTGGACACTGTGTTAACTTCTCTAGGGTAGGGGGCAGCATTTTCATGTTTGGATGAAAAGCATACCCAAATTCAACTGCCAGCTACTCAAGATAAGATATGCATATTGTTAGTAGATTTGGATAGAAAACACTCTGAAGCTTCTAAAACTGTTTGAATCATGTCTGTGAGTATAACAGAACTTATTTAGCAGGCGAAACCCCGAGGACAAACCATTCCGATTTTTTCTTTTTGAGGTCACTCTCTTTTCAATGAGTTTCATTGGGAAAAAAGATTTCTAAGCGACCCGCTTGCAGTTCCTACGGCTTCCACTGGATGTCAACAGTCCTGAGAAATTGGTTGAGGTTATTCCTTGTGTAATGAAGAAGTACGGCCATCTTGAAGTCGAGTCACTCGATGTGTCCTGTTTGTTAGAGGCGGATACCAGAAAGCATGCTACACATTGTTTTCCTCCGGTCATCCCGTATTCAATTTTATCCATTATTAACGTTAAAAAATACCTAAAGTTGTATTACAAAAAGTAGTTTGACATTTTTTGGCAAAGTTTACCGGTACCTTTGATATATTTTGTCGTCACGTTTGAGCAAGTTGGAACCTGTGTTTTTCTGGATCAAACGCGCCAAATAAATGGACATTTTGGATATATATATCGACGGAATTAATCGAACAAAAGGACCATTTGTGATGTTTATGGGACATATTGGAGTGCCAACAACAGAAGCTCATCAAAGGTAAGGCATGAATTATATTTTTATTTCTGCGTTTTGTGTCGCGCCTGCAGGTTTGAAATATGCGTATCTCTTTGTTTACAATGGTTCTATCCTCAGATAATAGCATCGTATGCTTTCGCCGAAAAGCCTATTTGAATTCTGACATGTTGGCTGGATTCACAACCAGTGTAGCTTTAATTTGGTATGTTTCATGCGTGATTTAATGAAAGTTTGATTTTATAGTAATTTTCATAGTAATTCATTTTAATTTGGCGCTCTGCATTTTCTCTGGCTTTTTGCCAAGTGAGACAGTAGCGTCCCGTCTAAACTCAGATTTTTTAATATAAATATGAACTTTACCGAACAAAACATACATGTATTGTGTAACATGAAGTCCTATGAGTGTCATCTGATGGAGATCATCAAAGGTTAGTGATTAATTTTATCTCTATTTCTGCTTTTTGGTACTGCTCTCTTTGGCTGGAAAAATGGCTGTCTTTTCTGTGACTTGGCTCATACCTAACATAATCGTTTGTGTGTGCTTTCGTCGTAAAACATTTTTGAAATCTGACACTTTTGGCTGGATTTACAACAAGTGTAGCTTTAAAATGTGTAAAATACTTGTATGTTTGAGGAATTTAAATTATGGGATTTCTCTTGTTTTGAATTTGGCGCCCTGCAGTTTCACTGGCTGTACGAGGTGGGACGCTATCGTCCCACATACCCTAGAGAAGTTAACAAACCTCCAAACAAGCTTCAATGCCATACAACACTCCTTACGTGGCTCCCAACTGCCTTAAATGCTAGTAAAACTAAATGCATGCTCTTCAACCGATCGCTGCCCTCATCCGCCGCCCGACTAGCATCACTACTCTGGACGGTTCTGACTTAGAATATGTGGACAACTACACATACCTAGGTGTCTGGTTAGACTGTAAACTCTCCTTCCAGACTCACATTAAGCATCTCCAATCCAAAATGTAATCTAGAATCTGCCTCCTATTTTGCAACAAAGCCTCCTTCTCTCATGCTGCCAAACATACCCTCGTAAAACTGACTATCCTACCGATCCTTGACTTCGGCGATGTCATATACAAAATAGCCTCCAAAACTCTACTCAGTTAATTGGATGTAGTCTATCGCAATGCATCCGTTTTGTCACCAAAGGACGATATACTACCACCACTGCGATCTGTATGCTCTCGTTGGCTGGCCCTCGCTTCATATTCGTCGCCAAACCCACTGGCTCCAGGTCATCTATAAGTCTTTGCTAGGTAAAGCCCCGCCTTATCTCAGCTCACTGGTCACCATAGCAGCACCCACCCGTAGCATGCGCTCCAGCAGGTATATTTCACTGGTCATCCCAAAGCCAACACCTCCTTTGGCCACCTTTCCTTCCAGTTCTCTGTTGCCAATGACTGGAACGAATTGCAAAAATCACTGAAGCGGAGACTTACAGTGAGCACCATAAGATGCAGCCATCTTCAGTTGCTGCTTGTTTCGGGACTCACTGCCTTCAGTCTCCTCTTCACCATGTAAAATGCATGTTCAATTGGTTTCAGATCTGTGATTGACTCGGCCAGTCAAGGATTTTCCACTTTTTTTAGCAGTATGTTTAGGGTCTTTGTCTTGTTGCATGATGAAGTGCCGTCCAATGAGTTTGGAGGAATTTGGTTTTATCTGAGCAGATAAAATATTTCTGTAGACTTCAGAATTCATTGTTCTACTTCTGTCTGCAGTCACATCATTGATGAAGACAAGTGAGCCTGTTCACTGGCAGCCATACAGGCCCAAGCCATAACACCCCCTCCAGCATGTTTCACGGATGAGGTGGTATGCTTTGGATCATGGGCATGTCTTTTTTTCTCCACACTTTCTCTTTCTATCACTCTGGTACATGTTAATCTTTGTCTCATCTGTCCACAATACTTTTTTCCAGAACTCTTGGGGCTCTTTTAGCTGCTTTTCAGTAAACTGTAATCTCGCCTTTCTGTTCTTCAGGCTTATCAGTGGTTTGCATCTTGTAGTGTACCCTCTGTAGTCCTGCTGGTGTAGTCTTCTACGTATGGTAGACTTTGACACATCTACCCCTGCATCCAGGAGAGTGTTTTTGATCTGTTGGGCTGTTGTCAGGGGGGGTTTCTTCACCATAGAGTATTCTCCGGTCATCCACTACAGTGGTCTTCCTCATTCTACCAGTTCTATTGACATAATTGATTTCACTGGTTGTTTTTTTCTTGTTAATGATGAACCAAACTGTTGACTTGGGRATGCCCAGGGTTTTCGCAATGTTCCTGATTGATTGATTTTCACTTCCGAGCCTTATCATGACCAGCTTAATTTGCATCGACACTGTCTTCCTCGTGTTGTCACACCCCAACAACAACCTCCAAAGGCAATAGCAAAGTCTAGAATCAATACTATTCATCAACAGCTCTCCTGCATTCACTAACGATACAAATGAATACACCTGTCTAACGAAACACATCTGTGAAGCCAATTCAACAAATACTTGTAGTACCTTAAAATGGGGGGACCATGTACAAAAGCTTCTATAATTTCTAAACAGTTCATACGATATGTATGAAAATACCCTCAAATTAAAGCTGACAGTRTGCACTTTATCCTCATTGTCATTGTATCCTTTCAAACTCAAAGTGCTAGAGTACAGAACCAAAATAACAAAGAAATGGTCACTGTCCATTGAATTATGATGCTCACTGTATATCTCCCTCACTAACTTTAAGCATCAGCTGTCAAATACAGCTTACCGATCACTGCACCTGTACACAGCCRATCTMTAAATAGCCCACCCAACTATCTCATCCCAGTATTATTATTAGTTTTTGCTCTTTTGCATCCCAGGATCCCTACTTGCACATCATCATRTGCACATCTATCACTCCAGTGTTAATGCCAAATTGTAATTATTTGGCCACTATGGCCTATTTATTGCTTTACCTCCCTAATCTTACTACATTTGCACACACTGTATATAGATTTTTCTATTGTGTTATTGACTGTACGTTTGTTTATACTATGTGTCAACTCGGTGTTGTTGTTTCTGTCGAACTGCTTTGCTTTYTCTTGGCCAGGTCGCAGTTGTAAGGAAAACTTGTTTTCAACTGGCTACCTAATTAACATTTAAAAAATAATATATTTTTTTAAACACACAACGTAGCCTGGAAACATATAGTGTTTTTTTTGGAATTGCAGATACAGGCACACACAGGCAGGCAGCACTTGGAATGACTATGCATTGTTAAAACCAGGCTCATTAAGGGATGAAAAAAACTTCTCCCCTTTAACCCTATCAGTTCCGAGACCTGAGCAAAAATCATTTATCTGACTGGCTTTTCATTTATCTGACTTTCATTCATTTATCTGCATGTCCAACCCTTATATTTAGCCTCACAATTAACTGTTTACCATTTTCTTTTCAGGACAACCCGGGCTACAAGTAGAACACAAAACAATTTGACACAAACAGTTGCATTCATGAGTACTATTGACAATTGTCAATAAAAAACAAGGGGGAAGAGCGGGAGCAGGCATGACAGTACCCCCCCTCTAGGGTGCCACCCGCATCCCACCTGGGCGAGCCTGACGGGCCGGCCCGAGGCACGGACACTGGACAAGCGGCTGGCGTGAAATCCCGAAGAACCGGCAGAGGCGTGAAAGCCTGGCGAGCCGGCTGAGGCATAGGAGCCTGACGATCTGGCTGAGGCATGAAGGCCTGTCGATCCAGCTGAGGCGTGTGAGCCCGATGACCCTCGGAGGCATAGCAGCCTGACGAGTCGGCTGGGTGTAAAAACATGACGATCTGCTGAGCCTGACGTGGGATGGGCGCCTTTGGAGCCAACCAGGACAAGAAACTCTCGAGCCAGCTAGGGCGTGACAGCCCACGAGCTGGCTTAAGCACCCCAGGTTCCATCTGTGCGGCCCCCGGACCCAACGTCACCACAACCAGAAAGCCAGCACTCCCAATGCTGCGTTTGGTGGCTTCAGCATCTGTAAGGACCGACGGCTAGATGAGAAGCAGATGAGAAGCAGTACGTACGGGGAGTCAACATTTATAAGGAACAGACATAAAACAAGACAGGCACAGCGTCAGCACACGGCAAAAGATCGACATTTGACAATCAATGCTGAAGCGGGAAACAGAGCAGGGGAACAGGCAGATATAGGGGAGGTAATGACAGAGGTGATTGAGTCCAGGTGAGTCCAATAATTGCTGTTGCACGTGACGGGGGAAGGAGTGTGCGTAATGATGTGGTAGGAGTGCGTAATGCAGGAATATGGCGCCTCGAGCGCCGGGGGGATGAGCAGGTGCAGGCGTGACTCTCTCGCTCTCTCTCAATTAGTTCAATTCACAGGGCTTTATTGGCATTGGAAGTACATGTTACACTGTCAAAGCAAGTGAAATAGATAAACAAATGTGAAATAAACAACATAAAATGAAAAGTGAGCATTACACTCACAAACGTTTCAAAGGAATAGAGACATTTCAAACGTCCTATTATGGCTATATAGAGTGTTGTAACGATGTGTAAATGTTTAAAGTACAGAAGTTAAAATAAAAAACATAAATATGTGTGTGTATTTACAATGGTGTTTGTTCTTCACTGGGCCCTTCTTGTTGCAACAGGTCACACACTTGTGCTGTGATGGCACACTATGGTATTTCACCCAATAGATATGTGTCACATCTGCTCCTGCAGCACACTTTACTGGTCATCCTTGTGTCTCTTGACCTGCCACCTCCCCAGTGCTCTTTCCGCTTGTGTGTGTGTGTGTGTGTGTGTGTGTGTGTTGTGTGTGTGTGTGTGTGTGTGTGTGTGTGTGTGTGTGTGTGTGTGTGTGTGTGTGGAGGACAGGTGTGCTGGAGTAGATCCCACCAGCTGCATAATCAAGACCTCTACAAATACTAAGTCCTGCCACACTACCAGATCGTATATCTTCTGCTCAGTCCAATCTACGGTTCTAGCTATTTGTTACTACTCAGATCCTGTTACCCTATCTCAACCCCTCTCGCCCAGCCTCAGCCTCCGGACCAGGTCTCCAGCAACCCGCACGAGCTTCCCCTGGCTGCACTCCATCTTCCCCCTGTGTTCCAATAAATACCTTGGTTACTTCATCCCATTTGTTTTTTAATTCTTTGTCTGTGTAACTGAGGAAAATTGGAGCCTCTAATATGGTCATACATTTGGCAGGAGGTTAGCAAGAAGGTTAGCAAGTGTGCATCTAGCCTGTCTCTCTTGAGAGCCAGGTCTACTAAGGCAGCCTCTCTCAGTATCAAGGCTATGCTTACTGAGTCTGTACATAGTCAAAGCTTTCCTTAATTTTGGGTCAGTCACAATGGTCAGGATTCTGCACTGTGTACTCCTGTCTCTCTCTTGCTCTCTTTCTGTTCCTCTCGCTCTGTTCCCTCTCTTCTCTCTCCCTCTCGTCTCTTTCTGTCTGTCCCCCTCCTCTCTTCTTCTGCCCCCCCTCTCTCCTCTGCCTTCTCTATCTATTTCTGCCCCCCCTCTTTCTCTGTCCCTTCTCCCCGTCCTTCCTTTGCCCTCTATATTCATCACACACTTTCTGTCTCTTCCCTCCTCTTCATTCTTTCGATAGTGTTCTTCCGGTGTCTTCTGTGATTGACATTAGCTATTCGCTCTAACTCCGAGAAGCTGTGATAACTTCAAACGTTTCCTGGCTTATTTGCATTAGCGAGGCTACGATGACGAGAAACAAAAGCGAGGTGAAACGCGCACGGGAGATGCGACTAACAGGCTATTTGCACATGTCCTTACACCGTGCAGTCTAGAGTAATTATCTCTTCTCCCGGGAGTCAAACGCTGAGCACTATAATGCAACATTCTGCTACAAATGTGACCATCTTTTAGATATGTATCTTATCTTCCCTTTTCCCTCATCTGTCTTTGAGGTTATTGAAAGTTGATGGTACAAGGTCCATCACAGACATCAGAGACTGAGCTAGATAAAGGCGTTGTACAGTTTGAAGTTGGAAGTTTACATACACTTAGGTTGGAGTCATTAAAACTCGGTTTTCAACCACTCCACACATTTCTTTGTAACAAACTATAGTTTTGGCAAGTTGATTAGGACATCTACTTTGTGGATGACACAAGTCAATTTTCCAACAATTGATTACAGACAGATTTTTCACATATAATTCACTGTATCACAATTCCAGTGGGTCAGACGTTTACATAAACTAAGTTGACAGCTTGGAATATTCCAGAAAATGATGTCATGGCTTTAGAAGCTTTTGATAGGCTAATTGACATCGTTTGAGTCAATTGCATGTATTTGTGAATGTATTTCAAGGACTACCTTCAAATCAAATTTAAATCAAATGTATTTATATAGCCCTTACATCAGGTGATATCTCAAGTGCTGTACAGATATCCAGCCTAAAACCCAAACAGCAAGCAAGCAGGTGTAGAAGCACGGTGCTAGGAAAAACTCCCTAAAAGGCCAAAACCTAGGAAGAAACCTAGAGAGGAACCAGGCTATGAGGCTGGGCCAGTCTTTTTTGGCTGTGCTGGGTGGAGATTATAACAAACATGGCCAAGATGTTCAAATGTTCATAGATGACCAGCATGGTCAAAAAATAATAATCACAGTAGTTGTCGAGGGTGCAGCAAGTCAGCACCTCAGGAGTAAATGTCAGTTGGCTTTCATAGCCGATCATTAAGAGTACTCTACCACTCCTGCAGTTCAAACTCAGTGCCTCTGCCTGACATCATGGGAAAATCAAAAGAAATCAGCCAAGACCTCAGAAAAAATTGTAGACCTCCACAAGTCTGGTTCATCCTTGGGAGCAATTTCCAAATGCCTGAAGGTACCACATCATCTGTACAACAATAGTACGTAAGTATAAACATCATGGGACCACGCAGCCGTCATACCGCTCAGGAAGGAGACGCGTTCTGTCTCCTAGAGATGAACATACTTTGATGCGAAAAAAGTGCAAATCAATCCCAGAACAACAACAAAGGACCTTGTGAAGATGCTGGAGAAACAGGTACAAAAGTATTATATACCTACAGTAAAACGAGTCCTATATCGACATAACCTGAAAGGCCGCTCAGCAAGGAAGAAGCCATTGCTCCAAAACTGCCATAAAAAAGCCAGACTACGGTTTGCAACTGCACATGTGGACAAAGATTGTACTTTTTGGAGAAATGTATTCTGGTTTGATGAAACAAAATAGAACGTGTGGCCAATATGACCATCATTATGTTTGGAGGAAAAAGGGGGAGCTCTGAAAGCCGAAGAACATCATCCCAACCGTGAAGACAGCGGGGTGCAGCATCATGTTGTGGGGGTGATTTGCTGCAGGAGAGACTGGTGCACTTCACAAAATAGATGGCATCATGAGGAGGAAAATTATGAGTATATATTGAAGCAACATCTCAAGACGTTCAGGAAGTTAAAGCTATAGTTAAAGTTGTGTCAAAATGTCTTAAGAGTGTGTATTGGAGTGGCCATCACAAGCCCTGACCTCAATCCCATAGAAAATGTGTGGGCAGAACTGAAAAAGCTGTGGGAGCAAGGACGCCGACAAACCGACTCAACTACACCAGCTCTGTCAGGAGGAATGGGCCAAAATTCACCCAACCTATTGTGGAAGCTTGTGGAAGGTACCCAAAATGTTTAACCCAAGTTAACTTCTCTAGGATAGGGTGCAGCATTTTACGTTTGGATGAAAAGCATACCCAAATTCAACTGCCAGCTACTCATCCACAGAAGATAAGATATGCATATTGTTGTAGATTTGAATAGAAAACACTCCGAAGTTTCTAAAACTGTTTGAATCATGTTCGTGAGTATAATATAACTTAATTAGCAGGCAAAACCCCGAGGACAAACCATTCAGATTTTTTTTATTTGAGGTCACTCTCTTTTTAATGAGATTTCATTGGGAATACAGATTTTGAATGACCTTCTTGCAGTTCCTACCGCTTCCACTGGATGTCAACAGTCTTTAGAAATTGGTTGAGGGTTTTTCCTTTGTGTAATGAAGAAAGTACGGCCATTTTGAATCAGGGTCACTTGTTGTGTACTGTTTGTTAGAAGCGCATGACCAGAAAGCTAGCTACAGATTGTTTAAATCCTGTATTGAACACAGATCATACCGTCTTAAATTTTTACGATTATTTACGTAAGAAAACACCTAAAGTTGTATTACAAAAGAGTTTGAAATGTTTTGGCAAAGTTTACAGGTAACTTTTGAGATATTTGTAGTCACGTTTCATGAGTTGGAACCGGTTTTTTCTGGATCAAACGCGCCAAATAATTGAAATTTGGATATATATCGACCGGAATTAATCGAACAAAAGGACCATTTGTGATGTTTATGGGACATATTGAGTGCCAACAACAGAAGCTCGTCAAAGGTAAGGCATGAATTATATTGTATTTCTGCATTTTGTGTCGCGCCTGCAGGGTTGAATATTGCTTATCTCTCTTTGTTTACTATGGTGCTAACTCAGATAATAGCATCGTTTGGTTTCGCCGAAAAGCCTAGTTGAATTCTGACATGTTGGCTGGATTCACAACCAGTGTAGCTTTAATTTGGTCTCTGTCATGTGTGATTTAACCTCTAATTCCTCCCAAACCCGGATCGCGAGCACCCCCCACAGTAAAAAAGCTGACTAGCATAGCCTAGCATAGCTCACAAGTAAATACTAGCATCTAAATATCATTAAATCACAAGTCCAAGACACCAGATGAAAGATACACATCTTGTGAATCCACCATCATTTCTGATTTTTAAAATGTTTTACAGGGAAGACACAATATGTAAATCTATTAGCTAACCACGTTAGCAAAAGACACCACTTTTTACTCCACCAGTTTTTTACTCCATCAGTAGCTATCACAAATTCGACCAAATAAAGATATATATAGCCACTAACCAAGAAACAACTTCATAAGATGACAGTCTGATAACATATTTATTGTATAGCATATGTTTTTTTAGAAAAATGTGCATATTTCAGGTATAAATCACAGTTCTACATTGCAGCTGCAATCTGAAATAGTGCGAAGCTGCCAGAATAATTACAGAGACCAACGTCAAATACTTAATACTCATCTTAAACATTTCTGAAAATACACAGCGTACAGCAAATGAAAGCCAACATTCTTGTGAATCCAGCCAATATGTCAGATTTTTAAGTGTTTTACAGCGAAAAAACCAATATAGCATATATATAGCTTAGCACAATAGACCAGAAACACAAGCAGTTTACCAGCAGCACAGGTAGCGATCGTAACAATACAGCAAAAGATATATAATTTTTGACTAACCTTGATATACTTCGTCAGATGACAGTCAGATGTCAGAATTGTGAAAACTGAGTTTGACAATGTATTTGGCTAACGTGTATGTAAACTTCCGACTTCAATCGTATGTGTTTTTCAGTTTCCACCGTTGCTACCGTGMTGGCCACTAGCCCTCTCCACGTCTACATAGGCATCAGACAGATGCATTATCGCCCTTTGTCTCTGGGGCTAACTCAATCTATATCACATTGGCAGCACTAACAGATTATCATTATCAGTGTCTTCCAAACTCTGTAAAAGGCCTAATTCATTTTACTATAAAGATCACACTAGTTGTCATTGAACTAGAGCAGCTAGGCTCCAATACTCTTAATTAGCTGCATATCTTTGCATCAATGTCAGTATAGAAAACAAAAGAGATGCGCAAAGGAGAACATGTATTTGTAATTAACATTGGGCCGAAGACTTACACATGCAGTATTTTGGCTAGAAAGAAATCCAGATTGCCTGTTGGAATACAAAACAGACTGGATTAGGTCGATTTTTTGGAACACTGTTTTTTTGTTCTCAAATAAATATGATCCAAACCTTCATTTCACTTTATTTCAACTCCAGAGCCCTGGAGTTGATGCCAAAAGTGAATGACAGCGCATCAGTCAAGCATTTGAGTGAGTGACACTGAGCTGGTAGGGGGTCTTTTTAAACAGAATCCATCACTATGGTTAGTCTATTCTCAGAGATTGGTTGCAGATGGCATTTGAAACCACTACAGGATCGGTGTGCCTATACCGGGACAGTTAAGCTAACGTGCGCTAATTTGCAGACGGCATAACGGTAGTAGGCTTGATTACCAACGATGACAAGACAGCCTGCAGGGAGGAGGTGAGGGCTCTGGGAGTGTGGTGCCTAGAAAACAACCTCTCACTCAACGTCAACAAAACAAAGGAGATGATTGTGGACTTCAGGAAACAGCAGAGGGTGCACCCCCTGTCTACAGCGACAGGACCGCAGTGGAGAAGGTGGAAAGCTTCACATTCCTTGGCGTGCACATCACTGACAAACTGAAATGGACCACCCACACAGACAGTGTGGTGAAGAAGGCGCAACAGAATCTCTTCAACCTCAGGAGGCTAAAGAAATGTGTCTTGTCACCTAAAACCCTCACAAACTTTAACAATGCACAATTGAAAGCACCCTGTTGGYCTGTYTCACCACCTGGTACGACAACTGCACCGCCCTCAACCACAAGGCTCTCCAGAGGGTGGTGCGGTCTGCCCAACGCATTAGTAGGAGCAAACTACCCGCTCTCCAGGACACCTACAGCACCCAATGTCACAGGAAGGCCAAACAGATCATCAAGGACATCAACCACCCAAGCCACTGCCTGTTCACCCCGCTATCATCCAGAAGGCGAGGTCGCTACAGGTGCATCAAAGCTGGGACCGAGAGACTGAAAAAAGATTTGTGTTTATTGGGTATACGTTGTGTAATTTGTTAAACATTACTTGTTAGATATTACTGCACTGCCGGAGCTAGAAGGCTAAGAACGAGAATTATTTCGCTACACCCACAATAACATCTGCTAATCACGTGTATGTGACCAATAAAATTTGATTTATTTTGATTTGAATGCGATTAGCATGACGTTGTAAGTAACAGCAAACTTTCCAGGACATATATGTATTTTGTATGGGCAGAAAGCTGAAATTCTTGTTAATCTAACTGCACTGTCCAATTTCACGTAGCTATTACAGTAAAAAAAATATCATGCTATTGTTGAGGAGAGTGCACAACAACACAAACTTATCATGGCTGGTTTGATACATTCACCTCTGAAGGTAAATAATGTACTTACATTCAATAATCTTGCTCTGATTTGTCATCCTGAGGGTCCCAAAGACAAAATGTAGCTGAGTTTTGTTTGATAAAATCAATTTTTATATTCAAATGTAGGGTGGGTTCTACAGTTAGAACCTCTGCTGTCTCTGGCTCCACACCCACCTGCCTGGATGTAGAAAGTTAGTGTATAATTCTCTAGCTCCACACCCACTCTGGCTCTACACCCACATCTACAGTAGATGTGTGAAGTTAGTGTATAAGCTAATGATCCATCATGTATGACAGTCCTGGGAGTGTATAAACTTACATTTCGTATTACCATATAATTTTTGTATGTTCTCTATAGTTATGTATTT
>NC_036838.1:1916847-1925248 GCF_002910315.2 Salvelinus sp. IW2-2015 | reverse complement strand
TCTAAAACAATTCACGTCGGTGGGGCAAAGACAGCCTAAACAAGCCGGTAGTCACTTACTAGGCCGCATTTTCATGCAGCCCCATAAAGGGTTATCTTGACTTTCTAAGACATTTCCCAAGTTATAAAAAACGTAAGCCTATACAACTAAAATAAAAAATAAACCTTGTATTTATAGTTAGCCTTACTGTATATTAAATGGATTTTCAACAACAAACAGAAAATTGTAATTTAAAGGCGTGCAATCAACAGTTTAGGCATGTAAGCCTGGAGTGCCCACATTTTATGATAATTAAAGTATCATAATTTGCCCACCTGTTAGCGTTAGTAGTAGGCTCCCACAGCTTCCTCAAGCTGCTGTGATCATGGCAATGTGGCCCTAATCTGTACCTTATTCGAACCTATGGGCCAGTGGAAGTTGATCATCTTTGTTACTTTTAGAACACGTTTTCCCCAATACTAATAATTTTTTAATATCGAACAACATTCATATTGAAGAATTTAAACGGCTAAACCTAATGTGCCTGGAATAGATTTTCAAAGGGCACAGCTAAAATACTAGGCACTTCAAATGCGTGCTCTTTTCTCTTAATTTTGTAGCAGAACACACATAAGCTTTGTTGTGGCAATAGAAACAAATAGTAGTGATGTTCTGTTATAATAAAAGAGCATCTTTCCCAATCCCAATGCCTCTTTTTGGGCCAGTTCATCACAGCGTGGGTCATTTTCCACTCCTAAGAAAACAGCGACCACCCAATATAGAAGACGCCAACTAGAGAAACAACTTGCGAGCAGCCCCACAGCTTCTCAAAAACGTCCACCCCCTTAAACCGAAAAGACACTGGTTTACTACAACTTAGCCTACAGAAAAGTGGCTGACAGTGTAAGTCTCAATCAACGTGAATACAATGGACAAAGAGTACTACTGCCTATGGATCGCATAAAGACAAAAAAATAACACCTTATACTTGTAGCCCAGCAGAGAGAGAAGAGCCAAGAAGAGAAGAAGCGAGAAAAGAGAGCGGAAGTGAAAGATTGAGAGAGAGTAGCAGCGAAAAGGAGAGCCGACGAGAAAGAGAGCGAGAAGAGAAGAGAGGACGACAAGAGCGACGAAGAGAAAAGGAGAAGAGAGAAAGAAAAGCGAGAGAGAGAGAGAAAGAACTGCGAACCCCGGAGAAAACGACGAGAAAGGAGAGCGAGAGTGACAGGAAAGGAAATGAAAAAACTGCGAATGAAGAGAAAAAGAGAGGAGAAAGATGAAGCATGAGAAAGAAAAAAGAGAGCGAGAGAGAGAGAAAAAGAGAAGAGCGACAAGAGATGAGAAACGGAGACGAGATAGAGAAAGAGAAAGCGATTGATAGAGAGAGGGGAGGAAAGAAAGGACAAAGAAACAGAAAGCCCTGACACAGGAAACACAACCACTACAAAGAAACAAATACCAAGAGGAGCGAAATAAGGGAGGGCCAAACAAAGGACTGAGAACTGGATATGACGAGATGGAAGACGGAGGCAGGAGGTATAACTTTTCAGCGTCTTTTTCAGAGGATGCCCAGTTGGTTGGGTTTGTTCTTCTTCTATTCTCCTGAGGGAGGCTTCTGTCGTTTGACAAGTTGAGTCATCTTCTCAATCTGCCGCCCGCCTGCACGAGCTCAGGAACAAACAACACACACCCACACCGAAGTTACACACACGCACATCAAGCTGCGGTCCCAGTGGTCACTATACCAGAGACCACCCGAGCGATTGCGTTTGCGGCTTCAACATTACCGTCACTAGACTTTTCATAGTGAGTTGACGAGAAGTGAATAAGCAAACCCAGCATGCCCCCCCTCACACTCCCCTTCCCTCGTTTCAAAGATCGGCTGCACACAAACCACATGGGGTTGAAGATGAACCACCCTATTCCAATTCAATTCAGGGCTCTATTTGCCATTGAAACATGTTTATATTGCCAAAGCAACCGTGAAATAGAGAGATGTAAACAATTAGTTGGACATAAACCAAAAAAAAATTAAACAATTAAACATACACTCACAAGTTTTCAAAGTGGGAACATAGACATTTAAAAGTCTATTGTCAGTGTTTAATTTTGTTGTCACACACCCATGGACAGCAGGTGATGACGGTGAAGATAGAAAAATAAAAACGGAGAAATGTGGGAATAGTAATCAAGAGAGTACCAGGAGTTTTTCCGGACCCTAATCTGAAGATATCATCCAACTGCCATGAGGATGACTGAGATTCACCATACTGGATCCCTATATAATGACTGTTGAAGAAATCATCAATAAACTGGCTGGTCTATTGAGATGACTGAAATCATCCCAACTTGCCTATGAGATGAACTGAATATCATCCATCATGGCCTTATTGAGATGACTAATCACACGATACTGGGGGCCCGGTAGTTTGTGAGATGACTGAAGATATCCATATCCATAACTGGCCCCATTGAGCATGACTGAGATATTCCATTTGACCGTCCCATACTTGCCATTTGAGATTGACTGAAGCAAAACCTCTTTGCTTATCAGCCATGACTGGGCTATAGATTGACTGAGACTTTTCTGGCAATCCTACTTCACTCCACCCACACCCTCGTGCCGCCTATTTGAGCTACTGAATTCATCCATACGGGCCTATTGAGAGACTGAGATACATCCAATACTGGCCTATTGAGATGACTAGATAAATCATCCATACTGGCCTATCTGAGGATGACTGAGATATCATCCCAATACTTGGTCCTGATCCAGATGAGACAGACTAAGATTATTAATATTTTTTTCTAATCGGAATTACTGCCATATTTGTGAGGAGATAGACTAAGAAAATAATCCATCTTAGCCAAGAGCGTTTTGGCCATTTGAGATGATCTGGAGGATATCACCAGCCGCAGATGGTACTGTCCATGAGATTGATGAATTATATTGCTCCACTCCATTATCTCCACTATTGAATGACTGAACTTCCATCCACTAACACCTCAGGCCCTATTTGAGATGAACTGAATGTGCTTACATCACATCCATACTCGCCCTATTAGAGCACATGATCCTACTAGACATACATCCCCATATACTGCGCTAATTGAGAATGACGAGATAGATCAACGGGAACAAAAAGGATACCAGGCCTTGCATTTGAGCAGGACTGAGATATTCATCCATACTTCTATGCCTAATTGAGAAACTGACAAATTACATCCTCGCTACGTGCTGTGCTCCTATCTGAGCATGACGAACGATTTCAGCAGCCAGACTTACCTAAGGATCTGGATGCGATTGGCGCCATAGAAGTGATACTGAGCAGTTATCATCCATTCATAGTGGCCTATTGAGCATGAGCTAAGTTATCATCCAGTACTTGGTCCCTATTGATGACTGAGATCATCCATAACAGCCTATTAATGCTGAGATCATCATCCATACTGCCTATTGAGATGACTGCCATATCATCCATACGCCTAATGAGATGAACTGCGATATCCAATAGTATCATATCTAAATTGCAATCTCTACTGATTACTGAAGAATTTCATATTCCATCCATAATGCTTACGTATTACAGTCATCATTAAGGGCATATTCAAGCCCTACGTCATCCAAAATGTCTTCACGCAAGAGTTGATGGATGAAAGTGTGATCGGATTAAACAGTCACCTGGGTCATAGAGACACGAAAGTAATTTATAACCATGAGACTGGAAGTCTGAAACACATCAGCTACACTTTTCATTCTGTTAAAAACAACCAAACTTTCATTATTTTACAGCACGCCATTTCCCATGAAATTTTGACCAATACAGACAGCCTTTAATGGAAGGGAGGTGCAGATGAGCACATTATCATCCATTAGTAACAGCTCCAGAGTCAAGTCTAGACATTCTAGCTTCAAATGTATGATGCTGCATGAACCCAGGGTAGAATAAAGTTTTACCCAAGAATCAAAGAGTGTAGTTCGACCCTCAACAGTCGAAAAATGTATGTAATTCCCCAGCAAGTTGCTCAACGCAATAACTTTAAACCAAATCTTTCAGGGAGTGATCAGAGTCCGAGACGGAGAGAGAATGGCCCTTGCCTTGATGTAGCCTGACAAAGCAGTGTCCAGTCTGAAGAGCAGAGAATCCTCTGAGGCCAAAAAACTGTCCAGGGCTCAAGTGGGCTCCTCCTCTAATCTAGTCGCACCCGTTCCCCGTGGCTTCCGGGTCGTGTGCCGCTACCAGGCGGCAAAGACACGAGGTCAAGAGATCAATGGAAAGAATTCACCAGTTCAAAAGGCTTACTGTAAGAGGATGACTGTCCCTTATATATTAATATATATTATATTGTTGAAATAACGTTTTGGATCGCTTGTTTATGAGATTTGGTGGATGGGGAAACTAACATCACACCTCCCCTCCGTATTATATTGACATGAAGATTTATTTTTTAGGTGTCCTATACTCAGCATTGGATTTTGTGATTCAAATGTAACAGGAAGGTACAGAGTACAGTCTATTTAGGTATTTTCAATGCATTCATCTGTTTAACCATTCATAAATCTCTGTCTTTTATTTTATTAGAGAGACTCACATTCGCACTTTTATAATAAACCAATGCATGTCGGGAATTAAGGGTGTCCAGAGCTGAATACGTTGGTCTGTGCAGGGTGAAATGATTGTGTCTTGTTTACGTAATTGGTAAAAAGCAATTTGACAATGCTCAGGACATTGAGTTTGCGCTGAGGAAAATGTATCGAGTCTGCTTTAAGGCAAAAGTCGCTCTCTTCCATCCATCCGAAAGGCTCTTGCTAAATAACAGGCCCAGGATAGGTTCTGAATGGCAGCCTTTATTGTCCTCTCTGCTACACTTTCCAAAGGATTGATGAGTCCACCATGTTTTTACCAGGCCACATTCTCTTTCCAATAATGTAGAGAGGCTTAGTGAACTAATAAAAAAGGTGACGGCCCTCAGTCTCATCTTGAGTCAGTTCTTATCAAGGCCTAATCCATTTAACACAAACTCAGCAAAAAAAGAAAACGTCCCTCACTGTTCAACATTTATTTCAGCAAACTTAACATGTGTAAATATTTGTATGAACATAACAAAATTCAACAACTGAGACATAAACTGAACAAGTTCCACAGACATGTGACTAACAAAATGGAATAAATGTGTCCCTGAACAAATGGGTGGGTCAAAATCCAAACGTAAAGTCAGTATATGGTGTGGCACCAGCTGCATTAAGTCTCAGTGCATCTCCTCCTTCATGGACTGCACCAATTTGCCAGGTCGCTGCTAGAGTGTTAAAACCCACACTCTTGCCAGGAAATATTTCTGGGTGGCCCTAAGCCCTCCAACCCTCCGAAATCCCAACAGTTCCCGAGTTGTGGACCCTTCCCAATTGTGGTTGGATCCCTGGGTATATGTTGGATTTGGTAAACTCTCTTTGAATAGAGCTGTAAATGGACTAGAGACGTAGCGAGACCGTTTGTCGTTCGCCCTTTAGAAGTAGGTAGGGGTTAGCCTAAGTAGGTGTCTCGCTATGTTAACTCTTAAGAAATAGTAGGTCTGGTAGTAGTGTAGTTGTGCTAACTCTAGAACAGCCGGTTCCCTGGTGAGTAGCGTTATTGTTAACTCGTAGATATGTAGAGGTCCTGTTGCATTGCGTATTGTAATCATAGGAGTTAGAGGCATCTGGAAGTTTAGTAGCGTATTGTAATACTCTAGATAGAATGGTAGTAGCGAATTTTAGTAACTAACTAGACTAGGGAACCTGTGGTTAGTAGGCATTCGTATTGTAACTCTAGAAGAGGGTGAGGGTTTAGCTCGAGAGGCGCAGTGTGTAGAAGATGCTACTTTGTAAATCTCTTAGATAAACGAGGTATTAGAGTCTTGTATCTTACTGATAGAGATGGGATGGTATAGTGCATTGTAACTCTAATAGAGGTTAGAGGTAGTAGTGTTTATTGTGAACTCTAGATAGAGGAATGGTCATTGTTTAATTAGCGTATTAAGAACTCATGAGAAGAGGGGTAGTGAGTGGAGTAGTGTGTTGTGATAACTCTAGACTAGAGAAGTACAGGTTAGTAAGTGGTTGTAACCTCTAGCATACGAGCGAAATTAGTAAGCGTTAGTAACTTAAGACTAGAGGGGGTAGTAGCGATTGGAACGCGAAAGAGGTGAGTAGCGTGAGGAGCGCGAGAGACAAGTGAGAGTAGCGCTAAGTGGAACCGAGATACAAGTGTAGTTTGTTAGCAAAGGTACCCAATTGTTAGAACTGTGAATCAAAAAATAAGCAACGACGTGATGAGAAAAATAACATTGCTGCACGCGCTAAGCTGGACCGAGTATTTAGTCGAATTAGAGATGTGAAAATATGAACGACCATCTTCATAACTAGAGGACATGTTACGCTGACGTTCTTTTACTTTTTTTTTTCTGTTTGGCTGATGCCCTCGGCGCACACTGTGGAGTTCCGTTTCTCTGCGGAATTTTTTAGTTAAATGGACTATATCTCGTGCGTCCCTCATCACTTTGTGTTTGTCTTATGAAATATCACAAGAACTGGTGGCCATAGCCAAACCAATCAGCCCAACAGTACTCACATGAAAGAGAAGAGGGCTCAACTGTCACCTTATTTAGGTCCACATTAGACAATGAACCCCCATTATCATGGCTAATTTGGGTTCTCTTAGTCTTAGTGAAAAGCACGCACCAGGAGAAGTCGGAAACGACGAGTAGGAATCCGTGCCGCCAGCGCACAAGTACACAAACCACGCGTCAGAGCCAGGGGGGATCAGAATACTTTTTTCCCTCAGCTGTAGATGTGTGAAAGTTAGTGATAAAGCTAGCTAATGATCCATCATGTATGACAGTCCTGGGAGTGTATAAACTTACATTTCGTATTACCATATAATTTTTGTATGTTCTCTATAGTTATGTACTTTAAAATGTATAAATTGACCAATTCGGCACATTTGGGCAGACTTGATACAAATATTGTCCAGTACTGCAATGCTTCACTGGATCTGTGCATGCACACTGCGCCTAAACTGCAATGCTATATTATGGCCTATCTCTTGCATTTCAAAGATGATGGAGATGTTTTGTTGTTGAAAATACATGTTTTTTATTTGCATTATCTTTTACCAGATCTAATGTGTTATATTGTCCTACATCAATTTCACATTTCCACATACTTCAAAGTGTTTGCTTTCAAATGGTATCAATATCCTTACTTCAGGTCCTGAGCTACAMGCAGTTAGATTRGGGTATGTCATTTATGTCAAAATTGACAGTTTCTCACAAAGAGTTGTGTAGCCATGAAACTATTAATAAATGCGGACTACAATACAATTCAACTTTATTTCCATATGTTACAGTGAACAACGGAAATCTTCTGCTCCATTCTCAACCATCCACCCCCAGACAGCATACATGCTGTTGAGATAAGCACAGGGTCAAGCTGCCATGCCCCTGGATGGAGAGCATATTGTGGAGTTAAGGGCCTTGCTCAAGGCGAACAGTAGGGGAATGTCTTGAGGATGTGAACCCAGCAGCCCGCCAGATCAAATCCACCCTTTTCCCAGCACCCGGCCACCTTTCAGCTACAGTTGGCTGGGCTACCTACCACCCTACTGGATCAGTATATACAGCCTGGTCTCATGGACTAGACGTAACTCGGTATATCTGGGACACTCAAATTAGTATGATATGTTACATTCAGTATGGTTACATAAGATAGAAGGTTACTTAACATTTTCACACGTGAGTTRCAAATATCTCTAACGGTCACCCCAGCATGAGTTGTTTTACGCACCTGATGTCAGAATGCACTCACTGTTCCAAAATGTGATTATTATGCAATAGGACAGTTAACACTCGCTGCCTGCTAATTATCTATAGCCTATGTTTCAACTTGTCAATTTCAACTTATTTTCTAACAAGTTGTATTTTCTATCAACAGTTTGAATTGAGGTGTGTTCCGCCTCCTGATTAATTCACATAGAAGTAGCCCATTTCAGCGTTGCGGACAATTTATGTTTGAGGCTTTACTGAGCTGCACTCCACTCATGTTTACGCAGATCAAGTATGCATATATTTGCCCAGTCTTGCAAGAATTGTAACATGTTTTCTTTTTTCTTACACATAATAACTTTGGACATGTGTGCGTTCCTATCAAAGTAAGTTCCTTATTTTCTGTATATTGTGTTGTCCTTCCCTGTAGGCGCATACAGTATGTATGTTTATACTATGTATGTAAACTCAGCAAAAAAAGAAAAGTCCCTTTTCAGGACCCTGTCTTTCAAAGATTATTCGTAAAAATCCAAATAACTTCACAGATCTTCATTGTAAAGGGCTTAAACACTGTTTCCCATGAACCATAAACTTGTTCAATGAACCATAAACATGAATGAAA
>NC_036838.1:1893834-1910446 GCF_002910315.2 Salvelinus sp. IW2-2015 | reverse complement strand
AGATGACAATGCACCAGCCATACTGCTTGTTTCTGTGCATGATTTCCGCAAGACAGGAAGGTCAGTGTTCTGCCATGGCCAGCGAAGAGCCCGGATCTCAATCCATTGAGCACGTCTGGGACCTGTTGGATCAGAGGTGAGGGCTAGGCCATTCCCCCAGAAATGTCTGGGAACTTGCAGGTTCCTTGGTGGAAGAGTGGGGTAACATCTCACAGCAAGACCTGGGAAATCTGGTGCAGTCATGAGGAGGAGATGCACTGTAGCACTTAATGCAGCTGGTGGCCACATCATATACTGACTGTTACTTTTGATTTTGACCCCCACTTTGTTCAGGGACACATTATTCCATTTATGTTAGTCACATGTCTGTAGAACTTGTTCAGTTTATGTCTCAGTTGTGAATCTTGTTATGTTCATACAAATATTTACACATGTTAAGTTTGCTGAAAATAAATGTCTGAACATTGCATTCTAAAATAAACTGCTAACATTCTGGACATAACTTTGCAGGACTGTGTTGTGCAAAAGTTTGTGCAAAAACAGTGTGGCCTGCTCAAATGCTGATTGTTGCGTCATTTGAAACGGGACATTCTAAATACGCGTTCTAATCACACCGATTTAAGCATAGGCTTCAGGGACCACTGTAGAATGATCACGCCAGTGAGTTGGTATGTMTGAAAAGGTTAAGGCAAAAACAGAGGGTGGTTGGGCAGGGTGGATGGGTAGACGTATGACTTAAACGTCTACCAACCCAAAGTTTGCGTGTTCAAATCTCATCATCGACAACTCGAGCATTTTAGCTAATTAGCATCTTTACAACTACTTACAACTTTTTAGCTGCTTTGCAACTATTTAGAATGTTAGTTAACCCTTCCCCTAACTCTAACCTTAACTATTTAACCTAACTCCTAACCATAACCCTAACTTTAACCCTAACCTTAACCCCAAACCCCTAGCCTAGCTTAACATTAGCATTAGCCACCAAGCTAACGTTTGCAACAACAAATTGGAATTCCTAATATGTCATGTATATAGTAAATTRGTAACATATTGTACAAATTGCAATTCGTAATATATCATACAAATTCTAATTCMTAACARATAATACAAAATGGATGATGGACATTCACAAATTAATACATACCATACGAAATGTAAAATATCATACAAAATGGAGGGAGACAGATTTAAAWATTCTARGTTACGTCTACCCCTGAGTCCAGGTTGGTATATACTGAACTGCCAATCCACACAATTTAAAACTTCTCTAGGATAGGGGGCAGAGTTTTCACTTTTGTAAAAATAGCGTGCCCAATTTCAACTTCCTTCTACTCATCCCCAGAATATAAGATATGCATATTATTAGTAGATTTGGATAGAAAACACTCTGAAGTTTCTAGAATTTTGAATCATATCTGTAGAGTATAACAACTTAGGAGCGGGAAACAGCCTGAGACGTAACCATAATTTATTTTTTTTTTTTAAGTCTGTCTTGTCGGGTGAGTTTTCATTGGGAACAGATTTTAAATCGACTCTGATTCATCTACTGCATTCCAGCGGATTGTCACAAGTCTTAAGAGATAAGGTTGAGGTTAATTCATTTGGCAATGAGAGAAGGCCAATCAAGAAAGTAGAAGTACGTACAATGTGTACTGTTTGAGAGTTGCGTCAAGACTAAAGATAAGTAAGCGTTAGTTTGTTTAATCTCCTGTATTGACAAAAGATAAGACCGTTTTATTTGGATGATTTACGTTTTTATTATTAACGTTTACAAGAATACTATTGTATTACAATAAGTCTTTGAATGTTTTGGCAAGTTTTAGAGGTACATTGCTTTTACGATAGTCTTGTAGTGACGTTTGCGCAAATTGGAATATGTTTTTATTCTGGATAACCGCGCCAAGTAATGGACAATCTTGGATTATATGGAAGGAATTAATGTCGAAAAGGACATTTGTGATGTTTTTATGGGACATATTGGAGTGCCAACAAAGATCTCGTCAAAGGTAATGCATGTTTTATAATTTATATCTGCGTTTTGAGTTGCGCATGCAGGTGATATGCTACTCTTCTTTGTTGACATTGTGCTATGAATCAAGATAATAGATCTTATGCTTTCGCCGAAAAGCTTTTTTGAAATCTGAACAGTGTTGGCTGGAATTACAACGAGTGTAGCTTTTATTTGGTATCTTACATGTGTGATTTTTGAAGTTTGATTTTATATAATTTTTGGAATTTGGCGCTCTAACATTTTCGCTGGCTATTGGCCAGTGGGACGCTAACCGTCCCGCTAATCGCAGAGAGGTTTTATAACTTCAGGAATATTACAACTTTGTATGATTTGATTCTGTAAGCTATTATTAATCATCAGTCGCTGTTTTTATCACTATTACAAGTGTGTTTATAATGTGATAATGATCTGGAATCCTCTATGAAGCAAACAATTGTACTGGCGCAGATACATTAATAGATTAATAAATTAATTCGAATATTCAATTACCAGAACATATGGAAGCAATGATTCATGGGCGGCGATATCTAATGTGCATGTAGACAAAAAGTCGTTTAACGAACTCGGATCTAATCAAATCAACAAGAGATCAAAGATTTTGTGACTATTCACACAAGCTGTGGTATATAAAAAGAAGAAAATGTAATATTTGAGAGTCACTCACCTACTGCTGGTGATCAATGGGATAAGTGAGGGTGCGAAAGCTGAAGGTCATCAAATCATGACTAAGACTATTATTAATGTATGTAGGAGGGTAGCCAGCAAAGACCTGTTCACACAGCAGAAAAAAGGAAAGCTATTCAAACAACCTTAGTTATTTACTATTGCGTAAACAGAAGGATTAATGCAGGTCTTACCCATGCAGGTCTATGGATCAGCACCTGTTCAAGTTCAGACAATATGGTGGAATACATACACGACCGAACCATTAACACCACAACACACAACAACACACACACACACACACAACACACACCACACACCCACACAACACACACAACACAACAACACACCTTGTATTACGCCTGTCATTTGGAATGGCTAAGAGCTAGAAATCAGCTTGTATGATACATGCTAATCAAACTATAGTTACAAGGCTTGGCAATGTAACTCTCAGTATTTCTTACGCTAGCGTGTGATTCAATGCAGTGGTGTTCATCGCCGGAGCGTTTGACAGCTAAGAGACCGTCACCAATTGCAAGAAGGATCACTAAAGCACGAGAGGTGAGGGCCCTGTAGAAAGAAGACGTATCAATTTCCTCCCTATACATTAGTTCAAATAACACTGTTATAATACCATAAATGACACTCTAGGTGAGATAATGTGAGAAGAAAGTAAGAGTAAGGATACAGTGTTTCCCGATGGTAAAATATAATATATATCTTTTTTTGTGTTGTCTGTTTTTTGTAAATGAGGACAATGGAACTGTCATATTTTGCAGAACGTACACTACGGTCAAAAGTTGTAGAACCCTAATAATTCAAGGTTTCTTTTTTTTATATTTTCTCTACGTTATAGAATAGATATGAGACATAATGATGAATAACAATGGAATCATGTAGTAACAGTGTTAAACAATATCAAATACTTTTTATTTGAGAGTCTTCAAATAGCCACCCTTTGCTTGATGGGAGTTTTGCACCACCAGCTTTGGATTTACATCAAGCTTCACTGGAATGTTTCCAACGTTTGATGGAGTTCAATATGCTGACAGCTTGTGGCTGCTTTGTTTCCTCTGCGGTCCGACACCAAATCTTAATTTGGTTGAGGTTGGGGGATGTAGAGGCCAGGTCATCTGAATGCAGGCACTCCATCATCTCTTCTTGGTCAAATAGCCTTACACAGCCTGGAGGTGTGTTAAGTTCAGTTGTCTGATTGAAACCAAATGGATAGTCGCCTAGTAAATCAGAGTGCTGTGTATCGTGCAGAATGTTGTGAGCACATGTCGGTTAAGATGTGCTTGAATTCTAAATAATAAGACAAGTGTCAAAGCCAAGACCGCATCCGAACCATAGCATCCTCCTCCATGATTTACGGTGGGAATAATATGAGAAGAATCTCGTTCAACCGCACACTCGTCTTACAAGACCGGCGTTGGGACTAAATCTCAATTTGGACTCAGACCAAAGGACAAATTCCAACGGTCTAATGTATTGCCATCTTGTTTTTTTGGCAGCAAGTCTTTATTTATTGGGCTTTAGTGGTTTTGCAGCAATCAATGAAGCCTGTTCAGTCTCTTGAACAGTTGATGTTGAAATGTGTTTGTTTTACTTTGAACTCTGGTGACTTTATTGGGCTGCAATTTTCTGAGACGGGTAATCTAATGACAGTATCCTTGACAGAGGTAATCTAGGTTTCATTCCTGTTGCTGTCTCATGGAGAGCCGTTCATCATGCTTGATGTTTTGCGGACTGCACTTGAGAATTTCAAAGTTTTGAAAATGTCCGTATTCACTGACCTTCATGTCTTAAAGTAATGATGGATGGTCATTTCTTTGTTATTTGAGCTGTTTGTTGAATATTTGACTTGGTCTTTTCCACAAAGAGGGCTATTTTTGTATAACGCCACTTGTCAAACAATGATTGGTCAGTTGGAAAGAAGGAAAGAAATTCCACAATGAACTTTTGAAGAAGACACAGTTTAATTGAAATGCATTACAGGTGACTATTCTCTAAGCTGGTTGAGAGAATGCAGAGTGGTGCAATAGTGTCATAAAGGAAAGTGTGGCTATTTGAGAATTCAATATAACATTTGTTTACACTTTTTTTTGGTTTAACATGGATTCGATATGTGTTGTTTAATAGTTTTGATGTCTTTCACTATTATTTATAGTGAAAGTAAAAATAAAGAAAAACCTTGATGAGTAGTTTTTCAAAACCTTTTGAGCCAGTAGTGTATGTTGAACTGTTAAGGATAAATCATGTTTGGTGTAATTTTAACAACAAAAAACAATATTGTGAGTCGTTGAAGTTGCTCAATGAGCAGTGGAGAGAGCAGTCTGTATATGTTCAATTAAGATATACAGAATTACTTAAGATTGCTTTGTTCCTGGTAAGAATTGTTATTCAACAATTTTCTTTATAGACAATACATATATATTTTAACTTTTCATTTACCTGCAAAATATTTAACAATATTGGAAGTAATATGAGATTAACTTTTAAGGTGAATTAAAAGTTTTTTCTGAGATTTGAGATGGATTCATTGAATACAATACATAATAACTGGGTGTCTGCAGTCATATGTATAAGTTAACTACATAGTAATTCACAAATTTGTTACGTTCATGATTTGCTTGTTCCTGTATAGAGACATTTGTAGTTAATTACTTTTCTTTTTAACACATTGTAATTAATGACATTTTGATATATCTGGTGAAACATGTATTGCGATTGAATCGCAGAGAGATATAATATACATATGGCGCAGTAACAACAGTTATTCTAAAGTGTAGTGTATTTTCCCAATGGTTGTTAAAGGTTAACTACTGTTTTCCATTAACTTGAAGCTGCTTGTCATGAGGATCCAGTGCCTTGCAAAAGTATTCACCTAGGGGTTTTCCCTATTTTAGTTGCTATAAACTGTAATTTAATGGATTTTTATTTGGATTTCATGTAATGGAGACACAAATTGTCCAAGATTGGTGAGTGAAATGAAAAATTACTTGTTTCAAAAGATTCTAAAAATAAGTTGTGGAGAAGTACAGATCAGGGTTGGGTTTATATAAAAGATATCAGAAACTTTGAACATCCCACGGAGCACATTAATCCATTAATAAAGAATTTAAATATAATGCCCAACAAAACTTGCCAAGAGAGGGCGCGTACCAATCACAGACAGGAAAGGAGGGATTATTCAGAGAGGAAAAGAGACCAAAGATAAAGCTGAAGGAGCTGCAGAGCTCCACAGCAGAGTGGAGTATTGCCCTAGGACCTTAAGCCGTACACTCCAAGAGTTGGGTTTTACAGAAGAGTGGCCAGAAAAAGCATTGTTAAAGAAAAAATAAGCAAACAACGTTTGGTGTTGCAAAAAGGCATGTGGAGACTCCCCAACATATGAAAGAAGTACTCTGGTCAGATGAGACTAAATTGCTTTTTGGCCATCAAGGAAGTGATTGTCTGGCCAACCACACCTTCTATACCCCAAGAAGACCATCCCACAAGAATGGTGGTGGAGCATATGCTGGGGATGTTTTTCATCAGCAGGGACTGGGGAACTGGTGAAATTGAAGGAATGAGGATGGGCTAAATCAGAGGGATTCTTAAGGAAACCTGTTCAGTCTTTCCAGAGATTTGAGACTGGACGGAGTTATCTTCCAGCGAGAGATACCTAAGCATAGTGGTAAAGCAATGGTTGAATGGTTGTAAGGGGAAACATTTAATGTTTGGAATGGCCTAGTCAAAGCCCAGACTCAATCAATTGAAGAAATCTGTGGTATGACTTAAAATTGCTGTACAAGCAGGAACCGAATCACTTGAGGAGCTGGAGCAGTTTGCTTAAAGAATGGGCAAAAATCCAAGTGGCTAGTTGTGCCAATCTTATAGATACATATCCCAAGAGACTTGCACCTGTAATTGCTGCAAAAGGTGGCTCTACAAAGTATTGACTTTGGGGGGGTGAATAGTTATGCACGCTCAAGTTTCCAGTTTTCTTTGGTKTTATTTCTTGCTTGTTTCACCCCCKAAAATATTTTCATCTTCAAAGTGGTAGGCATGTTGGGTAAATTAAATGATTSAAACCCCCCAAAAATATTTTTTCATTCCAGGTTGTAAGGCAACAAAATAGGAAAAATGCCAAGGGGATGAATACTTTCGCAAGGGACTGTACATTAACATTATACTTTATATTATTTTGAACAACATTARACCTTTGAAGCCAGATAAATGAACCCGTAATCCCTTTTCAAAGGCAGGTAAATAGTATTTGTAAATGTTATACCATGATGTGTTTCCCTTTACATTACGTTTCTTGCTCCTGGATAGGTACATTAGTTACATCCACTGTAAATACATTGCAGTACATCCTTTAAGCCAAATGATATGGAAATAAGATAGTTAAATTAAGCTGTAGTAAATGCTAGGGTGTGCATTGTTACAACAGCTGACGGAGACKTAGCCTAGATACTTTTGSGGGTAGTGACGACATGTAGTTACATGTAACAAAATTACATAATAGGATGCATTGTTAACATGGTTCTACACAGGAGACTGCAAAAGTGTAATTACAGAACATGTTAGTTACATATGGGTCAAGACATCTTGTAAATGTATATACATAAATCATGAGTAATTAAACATGTGCAATAACCTCRGACAAACTGATTTGTAATTATATATCCTTTTTCCATATACCTCTAAACCCTTATTGCAGTTCAATTACATAGTATTTACATAMMAATTACATGTATTACTATTTAGTTACGTAATTAATTAATGTATACTTAAGGTAAAGTGTTGTCGACGGCCGTCATAGGAGGAGACCAAGGCGCAGTGTGGTAAGCGTACATTCTTCTTCAATTAAAGAATGAAACACAAAACTACCAAAATAAACAAAAACGAACCGTGGAAGCTAAATATGGGCTAGTGCAGACAGGCAACTAAACATATAATAAGAACCCACAAATACCCAAGGGAAATGGCAACCTAAATATGATCCCCATTTAGAGAATAACGATAACAGCTGCCTCTGATTGGGAAGCAATTCAGACCACCATAAACCTACATATGCCTAGACTTACAAACACCACTATACATACAAAACCCCTAGACACATACAAAACAAGCATACCCACCCTCGTCACACCCTGACCTAACCAAAATAATAAAGAAAACATAGATAACTAAGGTCAGGGCGTGACAGTATTACCAAATGATGTTATGCAGGTAATTCCTTTCTTCATGACAGTTGTCCAAGTGTTAATGTTTAGTGTTAAAAAAGTATAAAGAAAAAACTGTGTTAAAAAAACAGTGTCAACAGTGTTAGGGAAAAGGGTGTTTTAAAAGCCTACCTTACTCAAAGTCTAACAACTCACTGTATACCGTCTGACAAACCTTGATACATTACACCTGCTTCAGCCAGCTATAGAAGCTACACCCAGGAGCTAAAGTGTACACAATGCTCTCCCTAGCACCAAACACTGCAGATCAGAATCAGCCACTATTTTACACTGCTGCAGGCATTTAGAAAATGTACTGCTGTATTCCTGTCTGTCACGATGTTACTGTGTGGCAAATGCATTATCTAAAGCTATTAGGTGGATATGTATGTGTGTCTCTAAATATTGTCAATGTGATTAATGTGATAGTTTGTGAATTGCTGTCACCTATACTTGTTCACAAATGATAAAGGCAGTTTTGTGTATTACAGGGTAATCTTCCAATAATGCAGTCATGTTATAGAGTAAGTCCTGTTACTGTAGATACTATTACTGTATCTCATGATTGTAGATACTATAT
This sequence comes from Salvelinus sp. IW2-2015, assembly GCF_002910315.2. Taxonomy (NCBI): domain Eukaryota; kingdom Metazoa; phylum Chordata; class Actinopteri; order Salmoniformes; family Salmonidae; genus Salvelinus; species Salvelinus sp. IW2-2015. Next base: position 1,901,979 of record NC_036838.1, on the reverse strand, counting down.
TGTTTCCTGTTTATTGTAGATACTATACTGTATCTTGTTATTGTAGATAACAAGTAAAACTAAATGCATGCTATTCAACCGATCGCTGCCCGCACCTGCTCGCCCGTCCAGCATCACTACTCTGGACGGGCTCTGACTTAGAATACGTGGAAAACTACAAATACCTAGGTGTCTGGTTAGACTTGTAAACTCTCCTTCCAGACTCACATTAAGCATCTCCAATCCAAAATGAAATCTCGAATCGGCTTCCATATATCGCAACAAAGCATCCTTCACTCATGCTGCCAACATACCCTCGTAAAACTGACCATCCTACCGATCCTTGACTTCGGTGATGTCATCTATAAAATAGCCTCCAACACTACTCAACAAACTGGATGCAGTCTATCACAGTGCCATCCGTTTTGTCACCAAAGCCCCATACACTACCCACCATTGCGACCTGTCACTCTCGTTGGTTGCCCTCGCTTCATACTCGTCGCCAAACACACGCGGCTACAGGTTATCTACAAGTCTTTGCTAGGTAAAGCCCCACCTTATCTCAGCTCACTGTTCACCATAGCAGCACACCCACTCGTAGCACGCGCTCCAGCAGGCATATGTCACTGGTCACCCCACAAAGAGCCATTCCTCCTTTGATCGTCTTTCCTTCCAGTTCTCTGCTGCCAATGACTGGAACAAACTGCAAAAATCTCTGAAGCTGGAGACTCATATCTCCCTGACTAGCTTTAAGCACCAGCTGTCAGAGCTGATCACAGATCACTGCACCTGTAACATAGCCCCATCTGTAAACAGCCCATCTATCTACCTACCTCATCCCCATACAGTATTTATTTATTTATCTTGCTCCTTTGCACCCCATTATCTCTAGTTGCACATTATCTTCTGCACATCTACCATTCCAGTGTTTATTTGCTATATTGTAATTACTTCGCCACCATGCCTATTTATTGCCTTAACTCCCGTATCTTAGCCCGTGCATTTGCACTCACTGCATATAGACTTTTGTTTTCTTTTGTTCTACTGTATTATTGACTATGTTTTGTTTATTCCATGTGTAACTCTGTGTTGTTGTATGTGTCGAATTGCTATGCTTTATCTTGGCAAGGTCGCAGTTGCAAATGAGAACTTGTTCTCAACTAGACTACCTGGTTAAATAAAGGTGAAATAAAAATAAATAAAAAATAAATAAATACTATACTGTATCTTGATATTTTAGAGAAGTGATATTTCTTTGGAATATTTTCTCCACTTCCTGAATGGGTGCAAAGTCGCTGCGTGTCTTCTTCCTGTTCCCAAACAAATAAGAGTTATTCCCATGAGGTTTAATTATCACCACGGCGACAGGATGACTTCACGGTATCATGGGATGCCACCTCCCCTTCTGATCTATTCCCTCGCCATTCTTTGCACACTGACAGCTAAATCGTCTCTAATTTGACATCTGCGCTGTGTGACACCCGCTACCACTCGAACATCAACAATGAGCGTTGTCTAAGTGGGCACATTGTTTTTGTTCATTATCCTCAAGCCGCKTGTAGACGTAAGAGCTGAAGAAGCGGTGAAGAATTGATTGGAGGCAGAATATTTGCACTTGATAAAATACCCTTTGTCAAGAAAGATGGCAGCATTGTCATCTGGAAAGCCACAATCCCCTCAAGGACTCACCAAACTATAAAAGTACTCTGTCACATATATATTAACTTATATATGAATAAACGATCTCCTTCGATTACAGTTTATTTCACTTTCGCAGTTTTCAGGCGTATTCGGCAGATGGTCCGACGTGGACATGAAATGGATACTGCTGGACGGCAAAGCCTGGCATAAACAAGGGCCATTTGTCTTGACTCCTTCAGAGKAGCCTCATTGTACCTAGGGTTAGATTATTCCTGGGGCCTGTCTCTCCCTTTCAKCTTGGTACCCCATCACAATGTATTACAGGTCTCTTAGGCTGCGTTTACACAGGCAGACKAATTCTGATCTTGTTTCCACTAATTGGTATTTTGACTTATCAGATCTGTTCTAAAAAAGATCTGATGTGAAAAGATCTGATGTGATTGGTCAAAAGACCAATTAGTGGACAAAAGATCAGAATTGGGCTGCCTGTGTAAACACAGCCTTAGAACCCCAAGCACATACTCTAACCCTTGGCGAGGGTTCCTGATAGARCTGTGGGATGGGTAATAGAAGCTTGGAGCTAGGCTGGAATGTATTTACACATCGTTTAAATGTGAGCTGGGCTAACACACACACAGTATTGCCACAGATAGTATACACTGACATTTGGTCTAGGAATGATGGTGCAGTGAAGAGGTTAGTTTTTGATAAAGGTGTACATTTTGTCAAGACGCGTACAGGGCTCGAGAAGGTGTTTTTGGGTGTTAAGATAGTTGATTGTGAGTAATCCATAATGGAACATGCTAATTTCACTCAGCTAGCGTTTTCTGTCATAAATTATTTTACGATAGTTTTTCGCATGTCCCCCACCAATTTTGTAAGTCGCTCTGGATAAGAGCGTGCTGCTAAATCGACTTAAATGTAAATGTATAATGTAATATGGTTTTTATCCCAAAAAATGACTGGCGTTTCAGTTGTAATCACTCAAACTATTGACTTTTGGGCCGGTCAAGGTAGCCTAATGGTTAGAGCATTGGGGCCCAGTAAGCGAAAGGATGCTGGATCGAATGCTGATTGTCAAGTGAGGTGGTGCTTGCTTGAAAAACAGCAACGGTCCAAAATTTGTGTCTCACCAATGAGTATAAACGTAGAGATGACAACAAATATGTTTTTTAAAGGAAAAAACTTCATAAGCATCTGTAATTGGTCTCTGACTTTGAAGTATTTTTCTCTGCTAACAGCACAGGCAAGGCTAGAGGACAGCTTTTCATTGTCTTACAGTCCCACAGGGACGGAAGAGGGCAGGAAGCCATGCACTATATGTAAAATAAATAATATTCATTTTATTTAAAGTCTACACTAAATCACATTCACAAAGAAGCCGATTACATGAAACAGAGGCACTTAGCTAGATTGAAAAAGCCCTTCTAGTCACTCAAGCGTTCAGCAAAACACTTCGCACTGAAGAGAGGGGATAGACATCAACTCTTGTCCGAGCTATCACAAGAGAATGCGGTTTGATATTCAAATTCCCTAATGAGCTCAGCAACTTTTTTACTTATGCAAGTGGGAGTAATCTTATACATTTAACATAAAAAAAGTGAAGTGAGTGCCAGGCTATAACAACAATATATTTAGTATTCCTTCTGGGGTCCTACTARAGACTGAAGTATCTGAGGAGGTGTGCTGCTGTCCACAATATTTGAACAARATCTCTCCCAGTTTAGCATAAATCAATTCTCAAAATCACATAAAATCAGTTATGAAACATGAATATTGTCTCGCTTTTCAAAACAAGGGAATATTTATTCATGATTTCACARGCTCAGCAGATTATATTATAAATATGAATTATCTACCTCTCGTCAAAATMGAGCTTTCAGATATCCAGTATTTTTTTATCAGTTAGCACAACAACACCGGAGGCTATTTGTCGTAATTCAAAGGCTGAATATATATCATTGCACCCATCATTGTACCCAGGTAACTGTCAATCAAATTAAAACTCCCATTTTATCTTAATCACAATAACTCTACTCATCATTCATCAGTCTTATCTAAAGCATGACTTCTCCTGTGTTGTAACAGCAATCCATTGGCCAGAACAAAAACATTCTTCAATACTAGGACTGAATCATGGTATGATATATGAAAYATMATCTGCACTAACACGTTTGGACATGGGCTCCAACGAAATAAAAAGGAAATACATTATCTTCTAATTTAACTTCAATTTATGAAGGTAATATAATTGGCTAAGCCTGATATCAACTCTACAGGGTCATGGAGGAGCATGGGTGAGCAGAAGGTCCAGCTTCACTGCAGAGATTTAGAAAATAGATAAATAAGGGAGATATGGAGGYTCCYTTAGGGAGATATTGAGCTTATTGTCAATATGATTATATTGATCYTAATYTASATATTTAGATTAGTAATATCCATTAAAGGATAAGCGTATGTACMTAAGTATATTGAGGCATATGCAAAATTGGATCATTTAAMAATATAAGGAAACYGAGGTAAACTTMTTAAGTTTGTAATATTCTGTAATGTATGTCTTTGAGTGAGAGAGAGAGAGACRCTACCAACTAGCTCAGAGGGCCCTCCGTTGTCACGTGTTGCTGARGYAACTCKGAGGGTGACTTCCAGAGAGTGGGGATGGGATCAATAAACCCATCAACTTCAGGACACACTACTCCTGACTTGAATGATGCAATTCTTGTTCCACTTTTAAATAATAAAACCAGKATGAAATTCAAATTGATAAATCCCCCTGTTGTGTTACAAGATATGACCTCAGTAACCTCMGTTAAACATTTAATTTGGGAGGTATTTCATCTGTTACATGTCAAGTCTCGAAATCAGACATAAACAAATGCACGTGACATAATTAGGCACACCTCTCCATTATTTTGAATGACATTGTGCAAACTCCAAACATATCGCAGGGTGTTGGGATAGCACATTMCTCTGAAGCCTACAGACCTGCTGGCTTGTCTGAAGTGGCTATCTGAATGTCTATTTAGCCCCTACACATTCTACACCTTCCCTCAGCTTTGGGACACTTCTGCAAATTGCAGATGCGCATGTGAATGCGCAAATGGAGGTCCGAGTGGCGAGGGGAAGCTGGTGATTTGGGATGCAGTCAGAGAGAACATGGTGCTTTAACAGTATATTTTTWAATTTGAWTTGTWTTTTTTATGTCACCTTTATTTAACCAGYTAGGCTAGTTGAGYACAAGTTCTCATTTGCAACTGCGACCTGGCCAAGATAAAGCATAGTAATTCGACACATACAACAACACAGAGTTACACATGGAAGAAACAAAACATACAGTCAATAATACAGTAGAAAAATAAGTCTATATACAATGTGGACAAATTAGATGAGTCAAGAGGTAAAGGCAAAAACAAAGGCCATGGTGGAGGTAAATACAATATGATCAAATAGAAACATCTGAATTTAGATTTGGCATGAGGAATAGTGCCAAAGTAGAAAGAGAAACTAATGGGGTGCAAAGGCGCAAAATAAATAATAAATACAGTAGGGGGAGGTATGTTGGGCTAAATTAAATATGATAGCCTATGTACAGGTTAGAAAATCTCTGTGAGCTGCCTCGACGCTGCTTAAAGCTAGTGACTCGGAGATATCGTTTTCAGCTTCAAGATTTTGCAGTTGCTTCCAGTATTTGAGACAGAGAACTTAAGGAAAGACGACCAGAGGAGCAATTGGCTTGGGGGGTGCACAAGTGGAGATTACCTGGCTGGAAGCGCGCTACCGAGTGGGGGCTACTGCTATGGTACCAGTGAGACTGAGATAAGGTCGGGCTTCTAACCTAGCTAAAGCACTTGTAGAAACCTGTCGCCAGTGGTTTTGGCGACGATTGAAGCGAGGGCCCAACCAACGAACGTACCATCCGCAAAGGGTGGTGGTATGTATGGTTGTGACAAAGACGATGGCACTGTGAATAACTGCATCCAGTTTTGGTGGTAGTGTTGATGCCTATTTTACTAGATGACATTCACCTGTAATTCGATGAGCTGTAGGCAGTCAGTTTACGATGTAATGTTTTACAGCATGAGTGAAGGATGCTTTGTTGCGATATAGGAAGCCGATTCTAGATTTCATTTTGGATTGGAGATGCTTAATGTGAGTCTGGAAGGAGAGTTTACAGTCTAACCAGACACCTAGGTATTTGTAGTTGTCCACATATTCTAAGTCAGAACCGTCCAGAGTAGTGATGCTGTACGGGCGAGCAGGTGCGTGCAGTGATCGGTAGAATAGCATGCATTTAGTTTTACTTGCGTTTATGAGCAGTTGGAGGCCACGGAAGGAGAGCTGTATGGTATTGAAACTCGTCTGGAGGTTAGTTAACACAGTGTCCAAAGAGGGGCCAGAAGTATACAGAATGGTGTCGTCTGCGTAGAGGTGTATCAGAGAATGACCAGCAGCAAGAGCAACATCAATGATGTATACAGAGAAGAGAGTCGGCCCGAGGATTGAACCCTGTGGCACCCCCATAGAGACTGCCAGAGGTCCGGACAACAGGCCCTCCGATTTGACACACTGAACTCTATCAGAGAAGTAGTTGGTAAACCAGGCGATGCAATACTTTGAGAAACCAAGGCTGTCGAGTCTGCCGATAAGAATGTGGTGATTGACAGAGTCGAAAGCCTTGGCCAGGTCGARGAATACGGCTGCGCAGTATCGATGTCGGTTATGATGTCGTTTAGGAATAGTTGCTTTTCATTATTGGGCCAACTAGAAAGTTGGCTCATAGCTAGTTCAAGGACAAATCCCTGTACATTTGTGTGAAAGAACCAGCACACACTAATGCTGCACATTACACTGTCTAACATTGGTCTGTGGAGACAAGATAACATAACCTGTTTTCAATTGCTTTCCCTCAATGATAAGATTCGACACACCTTAGAGAGAAAATGTAACTGATACCTTATGTAATTGGGGTTGTCATCCCAATACCATTGAGTGTGCTTTCGTTTTCAATTTCTCCGTCTCCAAAGGACCATAGGGAATGTGTCTAAAGCTATTGTGTCGGAAGCTATTGTGTATTCAGATCAGCTCCTTACACAATGCTGCAAGGTTTCACCTCTGAATTTTAGCATGTCATCAAGGCAAAGGGTGCTTACTGTACTTGGAAGAATCTGAAATATAAAATATATTTATTTTTGTTTAACACTTTTTTGGTTAGTACCTGATTCCATATGTGTTATTTCATAGTTTTGATGCCTACAATGTAGAAAATAGTCAAAATAAAGAAAAACCCTTGAATGAGTAGGTGTGTCCAAWCTTTTGACTGGTACTGTATATCAAAGGGTATAAAAAGTGTTGCACACAGAAATTGTTTTGTAATTTCAAACCCAAAATGGATATGTGAAATAAACATGCAGTGTGCATCTGCCTGCCGTTGTACTCAGTCAACGGAAAAAGAAAGCCAATTCTTCACATTCACATCTCAGCTGTGAATTGTATCCAACTCCAGATGATTGGGCCAACGTTACATCAACGTTATACAGTATCTTTCCCCTCATGATTTCAGCAATTGCTGGAAGATTCTGAAATATTCTACTACTTTTTCAAAGCCTGTTTATGTGATTTTTGAGGAAAATCGATTCCCATAAAAACAAACAGTGCAACCTGAGTGGAGTGCAGATGCCGAGCGCTACAGAATAACATGACAGTATAATGATGAAAGACATCAAGTCCTAATGAAGCATCTGGAATCATCAAATAAGAAGACAAACTGGTGTATGTATTCCATTTGTTCCCTCCCGTGGAAAGGATGCTTGTCCTTGATCTCTTAGTGCCCTTGTAAAATACATAAACAAAAAACAAGGTGGAGAGCCGTGGGGAGAGTTACCATACGGGAGGGTGGGTTGAACTCATAAAACTCATACTTTTCTATGATTGTCTGAAAACGTTTTATGTTGGAAGTAGGGGAACAGAGAAAGTTCAAGAGCTCACCAGTATTGAACTAGACCCTGGCATTGAAACTGAGCTTTTAACGATGTACTTTACAGATTGTTGCGGGGGGAGATGTGAACGGCTTGTTTCATCACAGCAATGACAGACACCAGCACACAGGCATACTTTAATGCAGTATAGATAATGTGTGTAAGATGCAGGTGCTCAATTTGGTGTAGAAGTGGGGGCATACATATATATTATATATGAAATATTATATATATATATATATTCATTTCTTTTTTCATGAAAACACTCCACAACAGCTACCCGAGCCGCTTCGAGAGCTCCGCATGGTCCTAAGCCACTATCTTGTGGGGGGACAAAATACAATGTTCAGATGTGTGGGGGGGGGGGGGGGGCATGTCCGTGTGCAATATCAGTTTAAATTCAATTAACTTTTGACGTTTCTTCGCTATGAGTTCGCACAAACGTTGTCTTTTGTCGGGAGCTTTTGTTCAGTTAATAATGACAAAAAGGTTCAAGACAGAACTTTTCTGGATGGATGACCAGAACGAATATAAACTTGGCCAACCCGTA
>NC_036838.1:1892442-1893643 GCF_002910315.2 Salvelinus sp. IW2-2015 | reverse complement strand
GATGAATGGTGTGAGTCAGTGATGATTATTATTTTTCAGAAGCCTGGAGGATGGTTTTGTTCGTRTAATATTTCACCTCYGAATGGCGATAACTGGAATGAAAGTAAATGCAGAGGTATTCATGAGTAATGAAAAAGGTACATTTCTTGAATGGCTGAAGTGGCTGAGTTGAAGCCTAATTGAACTGGGGTTTGGGATATTTACTTAATAAACAGTTCTATTGAGTATGGCAGTGTTTCTTAACCCTGGTCCTCAAGTACCCCAACAGTACACTGTTTTGTTGTAGCTCTTGACAAACACACCTCATTCAACTCATTGAGGGCTTGATGCTTAGTTGACAAGTTGAATCAGGTGTGCTTGTCCAGGGTTACAATAAAAATGTGTACTGTTGGGGGTACTCGAGGACCAGGTTTGGGAAACACTGGGGAATGGCCTTGCTGAGCTGACAGCTCTCTAATAACCCCCAAATTCTGGTCAACTGTGTGAAAGGGGTCTTTCGGTTACTTTGCTGCTTAAAGTCATTTCAGTTATCTAGTCATCCCTGTWACCTAAAGTCATTCCTGTTATTAAAAACAGTCTAAGAGCACTCCTTTTGTGTATAGCTGTGAGTGAACATTTTAAGCACTTTTTGACAGGACCAAGGAGCYTCATGGGTTCTGGTATAAAAGGCTAATGTGAGCCAGATTCAAATGTCAGACACCAGGGAATGCGTTACATGTTTTACAGAAGGATAGGACAATAGCTGCATATTTCATTAGCCACAGTCACACAGTTCCATTTTCAGAMTTTCTGTGGAAGTGCCTGAACATGAAAAGCCTGAATTACCAACCTCCTGCCTCAGAAGAACTACATTCATGATATAGGATCAAATGAAAGCGTGTGTCACGGATCCCTCGGGAACTGTCATTACGCACACCTGGTCCCTATTCCCATTTGATTAGTACTTGTATAGATGTGCCCTTTGTTCACCATGGTGCGGTCTATGTCCGTTGGTTGTGTGAGTACCTGTGCTGTGTGTTTTGGCTTTCGTACCATTGTGGATTGCACAGATGATCACGGGTCTCGTCCTGTGTGTTAATCATTGTGCGCGTGTGTTATTTCTACGAGGTACTCCTCGCTCTTTTGTTTGGGTTTCAACCCTGTGTTTTGTTACGTATTTGTTGGTCTTACTTGCCTTTACACGGCACACCGTAATTTGAGG
>NC_036838.1:1886206-1891852 GCF_002910315.2 Salvelinus sp. IW2-2015 | reverse complement strand
CTGTGAATGAATAATAACTCCGCCGAGACTTACTGTTTTTTTCCTTCTACATTTATGTGCCATCGTTATCCCAAGTCAGGTATTTATGTCAATCGTTTTGGAAAAAGAACACAGTAACTTGTGCACAGTTGGGCATATTTGTGGACATTTGAGAGTTTATTGAACACTATCAATTTAGTGAAGTCACTTGATTTTATTGAACCACCATCATATTTTGTTGAATTACTAAACCAATGTATTCAGAAACAGTGCATTCGGGAAAGTATTCACACCCATTGACTTTTTCCACATTTTGTTACATTACAGCCTGAATGAGAGAGGGTGGGAGAGAGGTAACTTGTGCACAGTTGGGCATATTTGTGGACATTTGAGAGTTTATTGAACACTATCAATTTAGTGAAGTCACTTGATTTTATTGAACCACCATCATATTTTGTTGAATTACTAAACCAATGTATTCAGAAACAGTGCATTCGGGAAAGTATTCACACCCATTGACTTTTTCCACATTTTGTTACATTACAGCCTGAATTTAAATTAATTAAATGTAGATTTTTTTGTCAAAATACCCCATAATGTCAAAATTGCCACGCCTGCTCCCGCTTCCCCTCTCTGGCACTCGAGGGCACCAGGCTGCCCTTCATTACGCACACCTGACACCATCATTACGCGCCACTGCACAATATTGGACTCATCTGGACTCCATTACTTTGTTGATTACCCCCTCTTTATCTGTCTGCTCCTCATGTTATTCCCTTCATATTTTTCCCTTGTCCAGACGCTGTTCCTGTCCTGTTTCATGTCCCTTGTTCATTAAATGTTCTCCCTGTACCTGCTTCCTGTCTCCAGCGTCGATCCTTACAAAAATTGAATTATGTTTTTCCAGTTTTTTACAAATAAGTATTCAGCCTCTTTGCTATGGCAAGCCTAAATCAGTTAAGCAGTACAAATGAGCTTAACAAGTCACTTACAAGTTGCATGGAATAGTAGTGTTTAACATGATTTTTGAATGACTACAGTACCTTATCTCTGTACCCCACATATACAGTCGAGCAGTGCATTTCAAATACAGATTCAACCACAAAGACTGGGAAGGTTTTTAAATCCCTCGCAAAGAAGGGCACCTATTGGTAGAAAAATGCAGACATTGAATATCCATTTGAGCAAGTTATTAATTACATTTTGGATAGTCTATCAATACACCCAGTCACTACACAAATACAGGCGTCCTTCCTAACTCATTTACCGGAGAGGAAGAAAACAGCTCAGGGATTTCACCATGAGGCCAATGGTGACTTTAAAACAGTTACAGAGTATAATGGCTGTGATAGGAGAAAACTGAGGATGGATGAACAACATTGTAGTTACTCTACAATACTAACCTAATTGACTGAGTGATTTAAAAAAAAGGAAGGCTGTTCAGAGCAAAAATATTCCAAAACATTCATCCTGTTTGCAACAAGGCACTAAAGTAATAGTGCAAATAATGTGGCAAAGCAATTCACTTTTTGTTCTGAATACACAGTGTTATGTCTGGGGCAAATACAGTACTCTCCATATTTTCAAGCATGGTGGTGGCTGTTATGGGTATTCTTGTAATTGTTAAGGACTGGGTAGTTTTTCAGGATAAAAATAAACATAAAGGAGCTAAGCACAGGCAAAATCCTAAAGGAAAACCTAGTTCATTCTGTTTTCCAACAGACTCTGGGAGATTAATTAACATTTCAGCAGGACAATAACCTAAAGCACAAGGCCAAATCTACACTGGAGTTGCTTACCAAGAAGATATTGAATGTCCCTGAGTGGCTGAGTTACCGTTTGGACTTAAATCTGCTTGAAAATCTATGGCAAGACCTGAAAAGGGTTGTCTTGTAATGATCAACAACCAATTTGATAGAGCTTGAAGAGTTTTGAAAATAATAAATGGGCAAATGTTGCACAATCCAGGTGTGGAAAGTTCTTAGAGACTTACCCAAAAAGACTCACAGCTATAATTTCTGCCAAAGGTGATTCTAACATATATTGACTCAGAGGGTTGAATGCTTATCTAATCAAGATATATTAGTGTTGTGTTTTTTTCTAATTATTATAATTTTTTTTACAAATGTTAGAATTTTTATTCCACTTTGACACTACAGAGTACTTTGTATAGATCGTTGACAAAAAAGGACACTTAAATACATTTTAATCACACTTTGTAACACAACAAAATGTGGAATAAGCTTTCTGAAGGCACTGTATCTATACTTTTCATCTAAAATATAAAATATCCCACTGCTGCGTGATGTCTTGATAAATATATTCATCCTATAAATATATTCATRTTTTTWWTTTTTTWWTTTTTATTTTTACCCCCATAAGATCACTTGTTTTGGTACTGCCCATACYTAGCTTGTTTTTGGTTGCAGGTTCAGGAATGGCTGGGAAAAAAACATTTACTTGGCGCTAACTCTGCAAATAGCACTGCTGTGTGATATGAAAAGTCAAAGTCAGTCAATAAATAATATAATAATACTCTTAGCAAAGGTCTTTAACTTTAATTGACAATCTGTAGAAACTTTGAGAATAGAAAGGTTCAGAACTTTTGTGAAACATCCCAGCAGAGTAGAACATTTATGGCAGCTAGAAATCAAAACTGGATGGTGTTCGGAGATAGATGGGAGGGGTTGAGGGCTGCTGAATGCTGGGACTAAAAACAAACAAAAGATAACTAATGTACAATATACTGTCCGTGAAATGTATGTAGTATGTATGAGCCGGAAGTGGAAGCCTAAGTATTGTTGTCCATTGATTTAATCCAATTAGGGGAGGGGTGGCAAGGTTCGTGGAAAATAATACATATATATTTACAAAAATATATATGGGTGATTGGAAATGATGGAGACCATTACACTGATAGAAGCCACAATCTAGCTGCATAGTTAAAGCTGATCTACCCGCTGAAAAAGTAAAAAACATTTAAATGTCACAGTGATTTCATATACCCCTGGTGGTGTAGATCTGCTGGTAGAATACTCCTACATGATGACTCATTGGTGTTTTGGGATATAAAGCAATAAAAAGATATGTGACTGCAGGTCAAAACTCATCTCGTCTTTCCTCTTATTTACAACAAAAACATGAATGCAACAATGATTGTAATGAATACTCAGGGAGAAAAAGTTCTATATTCACTCGCAGAACGCGGCAGATGTTTATTAAYCTTTCGCAGAAGGAAGGAATTGTGGTCACAGGTAGACAATGGTCAAACACAGGTAGGTTGTCAAAACAAACAATACCTCACAACCATACAAACAGAAWGTACTGCATTAAAATAGGGAGCTGATGAGACCAGGTGAGAAACAAACACAGGTGAAATCAATGAACAAAAATGAATGACAGGCTACGTTCCAGAACACAAAGAAAAAGAACACAAGGTTGACGAAGAAAAGAAAAGCAGAACCTTACAATGATGACACAGCWAATCTTTTTCCTTTGGGCAATTTTCCATAAAATGTATTTCTATGGCTCAAGAAACCCATTAGACCTAACACCAACAAAACTAATAAAATACATTGAATTACAAAATCCCTCCATCCAGTACTAGGTTCTGTACTAGCCARGCATAATTAGAGATCAAGTCACCAAACCAATACTTTTTCTCCAAATGTCTTGCGTTACCAAAATTCCTCAAGTGTATGCCCTGCATCAATTGGAGTGAAAAACATAATTAGCTGAGAGAAAGGGCACAGAAGACCTGCTGAGAGATGCTGTGTTAATCTAGTTTCAACCACTGGTTATCCACATCTGAACATAGAAATATATTTACTGGCATGGGTAAACTAAATATGGCCGCCGGCCTATCCATCACAGAACATTGACTTGTAGTTTTGGTAATCATATTTCTATGAATGTGATTTCACAAGCTGGGCTAGACATGGCCGCCCCCCTGTGGGGCTTCAACACTGCAGCTGTGGAGCGTGACAGTTGGCAGTGTTACCGGAATGCAGGAGTCCCGCTTGGAAGCCATTTGTTTAGAGAAACAATTGATGCTTTTGTTATTGATTTTTCACTTCTACCACTTATGACCTTTTGTAATATTCTGTAATTTATGTCGTTGAGAGTGAGAGAGAGAGAACCTATCAACTCGCTCGGAGGGCCCTCCGTTGTCACGTGTTCCTAGCGAAGGGGGTGACTTCCAGAGAGTGGTGACGGGATCAATAAACCCAACAACTTCGGGACATACTCCTGACCTGCTATTCATATTCCACTTTTAAATAATAAAACAAGCACTTAATTCCAATGAACAAATCCCCCCTGTCATCAAATTTAACCTGTTACATGTCAAGTCTCGAAGTCCACAAACAGATGCACAAGACATATACAAGACATATAATTAGGCACGTCTCTCCATTATTTAGTATGACATTGTAAACTCCAAACATATGACAGTGCTTGTCGGGAGAGCACTTAGCTCTGAAGCCTGCAGCCTTGCTGGTTCAGTCGCAGTGGCTATCTGAGGGTCTAATTAGGCCTACAGCCTCTATAARTTTCACTCCCTGAGCTTTGGGACACTTGTGAAAATGGCGAAGGCGCACGTGAATGTGCAAATGGAGGGCCGAGTGGTGAGGGGAAGGGGGTGATTTGGGATTCAGCCAGAGATAATGTGATGATTTAACAGTATTTGGAACAGCTGCTCTTCATTATTGGGCCAACTAGATAGTTCAATATTCAAGGACAAATCCCTGTACATTGTTTGTACAGGGAGACATTGTGTAACGCTCTGGGTGTCGGGGGGGGTGTGAAGTCAGACGCAGGAACAACAGAGCTTCAATACGGTGCTTTCTTTTTAATGCACAACCGGCAAACAAATGTCCAATACGGACTTACTGGGTGTCATAAACAAACGTCCAAACACGGAAGACAAAACCCAGTCCACAATACATACATCCACTCCCGAATCCAAAAGTACAAATGAACAATCCCGCACAAGGAAGCGTACGGGCTGGCTGACTAATAAAGCCACACTAATTAACAATCACCTAAACACAGGTGTAACAAATAAACACATAAGGAGGGGGAGGAAAAATGGGGGTATCATCGGATGGGGCCACAGTGTCTCCTGACCCTCCTGTCTCAGCCTCCAGTATGTATGCTGCAGTAGTTTATGGTGTGCGGCTAGGGTCAGTTCGTTATATCTGGAGTATTTCTCCTGTCTTATCCGGTGTCCTGTGTGAATTTAAGTATGTTCTCTCTAATTCTTTTCTTTCCTTCTCTGTCTCTCTCGGAGGACCTGAGCCTAGGACCATGCCTCAGGACTACCTGGCATGATGACTCCTTGCTGTCCCCAGTCCACCTGGCCGTGCTGCTGCTCCAGTTTCAACTGTTCTGCCTGCGGCTATGGAACCCTGACCTGTTCACCGGACGTGCTACCTGTCCCAGACCTGCAGTTTTCAACTCTCTAGAGAAGCAGGAGCGGTAGAGATACTCTCAGAGATCGGCTATGAAAAGCCAACTGACACTTACTCCTGAGGTGCTGGCTTGTTGCACCCTCGACAACTACGTGTGATTATTATTATTTGACCATGCTGGTCATTTATGAACATTTGAAACATCTTGGCCATTTTCTGTTATAATCTCCACCCGGCACAGCCAGAAGAGGACTGG
>NC_036838.1:1865592-1886181 GCF_002910315.2 Salvelinus sp. IW2-2015 | reverse complement strand
CCACCCCTCATAGCCTGGTTCCTCTCTAGGTTTCTTCCTAGGTTTTGGCCTTTCTAGGGAGTTTTTCCTAGCCACCGTGCTTCTACAACTGCATTCCTTGCTGTTTGGGGTTTTAGGCTGGGTTTCTGTACAGCACTTTGAGATATCAAATTAATTTGATTTGATTTAATTTGATTTGTACATTTGTGTGAAAGAACCAGCATACATAAATGCTGCACATTACACTGTCTAACATTGGTCTGTACAAGATAATATAACCTGTTTTCTATTGCTTTCCCTCAATGATATGAATTGACTCACCTTAGAGAGAAAACATAACTGATACCTTTTGTAAGTGGGGTTGTCATCCCGCCACTGCACTGAGCAACATACACCATAGGGAATGTGTCTAAAGCTATTGTGTCTGAAGCTATTGTGTATTCAGATCATCCAGCTCCTTACACAATGCTGCAAGGTTTCACCTCTGAATTTTAGCATGGCACCTTCTCAGTGTGCCAGACACAACCCAAMTCAGTGAGGCAGTGAGGCTRATAAATACAAATGAATTTCACTTCAGATTTTGTTTTTGCTTTGTATCTGTGAGTCTCAAGCGTGAAGACAATTTTAGTGGAGGAAAATACAGGTAACTGACAAAATAAGGAAACACCAACATAAAGTGTCTTAATAGGGCATTGGGTCACCACAAGCCAGAACAGTTTCYAATCACCTTGGCATAGATCCTACAAGTGTCTGAAACTCTATTGGAGGGATGTGACACCATTCTTTCACAAGAAATTCCATAATTTGGTGTTTTGTTGGTGGTAGAAAACGCTATCTCAGGAGCCGCTCCAGAATCTACCACAGGTGTTCAATTGGGTTGAGATCTGGTGACTGAGATGGCCATGGCATATGTTTAACATAGTTTTCGTGATCCTCAACCATTCAGTGACCCCTCGTGTCCTATAGATGGGGGCAATGCCATCCTGTGGGGACATAGCCTAGGTAGCCAAAATAATGGCCTGCCCAGCATTTTTATACTTGACCCTAAGCATGATGGGATGTAAATTGCTTAATTAACTCAAGCACCTGCTTTCAATATACTTTGTATCCATCATCTATTCACGTGTTTCCATTATTTTGGCAGTTACCTGTATGTGAAATACATTATAAACCCATCCGCCGCTGAAGATATACTCTTAAAAGGCTCTATTGGATCCGTAGTGCTGAAGATCAATCAATCAATTTTATTTTATATAGCCCTTCGTACATCAGCTAATATCTCGAAGTGCTGTACAGACACCCAGCCTAAAACCCCAAACAGCTAGTAATGCAGGTGTAGAAGCACGGTGGCTAGGAAAAACTTCCTAGAAAGGCCAAAACCTAGGAAGAAACCTAGAGAGGAACCAGGCTATGAGGGGTGGCCAGTCCTCTTCTGGCTGTGCCGGGTGGAGATTATAACAGAACTATGCCAAGATGTTCAAAAATGTTCATAAGTGACAAGCATGGTCAAATAATAATCATGAATAATTTTCAGTTGGCTTTTCATAGCCGATCATCAAGAGTTGAAAAACAACAGGTCTGGGACAGGTGGCGGTTCCATAACCGCAGGCAGAACAGCTGAAACTGGAATAGAGCAAGGCCAGGCGGACTGGGGACAGCAAGGAGTCACCAACGGGCGCAGTCCCGACGCATGGTCCTAGGGCCCAGGTTCCTCCGAGAGAAAGAAAGAGAGAAGGAGAGAAATTAGAGAGAGCCAAGATTTTCAAAATGTTCATAAATGACAAGCATGGTCAAATAATAATCAGGAATAAATCTCAGTTGGCTTTTCATAGCCGATCATTAAGAGTTGAAAAACAGCAGGTCTGGGACAGGTAGGGGTTCCATAACCGCAGCAGAACAGTTGAAACTGGAATAGCAGCAAGGCCAGGCGGACTGGGACAGCAAGGGTCACCACGGCCGGTAGTCCCGACGTATGGTCCAGGCTCAGGTCCTCGAGAGAAAGAAAGAGAGAAGGAGAAAATAGAGAGAGCATACTTAAATTCACACAGGACACTGGATAAGACAGGAAAGTTACTCCGGGAACCAACTGACCCTAGCCCCCCGACACAAACTACTGCAGCATAAATACTGGAGCTGGACAGGAGCGTCAGGAGACACTGTGGCCCCATCCGAAGAAACCCCCGGACAGGGCCAAACAGGAAGGATATAACCCCACCACTTTGCCAAAGCACAGCCCCCCGCACCACTAGAGGAAATCCTCAACCACCAACTTACAATCCTGAAGACAGGGCCGAGTTATAGCCCACAAAGGTCTCCACCACAGGCACAAACCAAGGGGGCGCCAACCCAGACAGGAAGATCACTCAGTAACTCAACCCACTCAAGTGACGCACCCCTCCTAGGGACGGCATGAAAGAGCACCAGCAAGCCAGTGACTCAGCCCCTGTAACAGGGTTAGAGGCAGAGAATCCCAGTGGAGAGAGGGGAACCGCCTGGCAGAGACAGCAAGGGCGGTTCGTTGCTCCAGAGCCTTTCCGTTCACCTTCACACTCCTGGCCAGACTACACTCAATCATATGACCTACTGAAGAGATGAAGTCTTCAGTAAAGACTTAAAGGTTGAGACCGATCTGCGTCTCTCTCACATGGGTAGGCAGACTGTTCCATAAAAATGGAGATCTATAGGAGAAAGCCCTGCCTCCCGCTGTTTGCTTAAAATTCTAGGGACAATTAGGCGCTGGTCTTGTGACCGTAGCGTACGTATTGGTATGTACCGGCAGGACCAACCGAAGATAGGTAGGAGCAAGCCCATTAACGCTTTATAGGTTAACAGTAAAACCTTGAAATTCAGCCCTTGCCTTAACAGGAAGCCAGTGTAGGGAAGCTAGCACTGAATAATATGATCAAATTTCTTGGTTCTAGTCAGGATTCTAGCAGCCGTATTTAGCACAACTGAAGTTTATTTAGTTGTTTTATCCGGTAGCCGGAAAGTAGAGCATTGCAGTAGTCTAACCTAGAAGTAACAAATGCATGATTAATTTTTCTGCATCATTTTTGGACAGAAAATTTCTGATTTTTGCAATGTTACGTAGATGGAAAAAAGCTGTCCTTGAAACAGTCTTGATATGTTCGTCAAAAGAGAGATCAGGGTCAAGAGTAACGCCGAGTCCTTCACAGTTTTATTTGAGACGACTTTACAACCATCAAGATGAATTGTCAGATTTAACAGAAGATCTCTTTGTTTCTTGGGACCTAGACACAAGCATCTCTGTTTTGTCCGAGTTTAAAAGTAGAAAGTTTTCAGCCATCCACTTCCTTAGTCTGAAACACAGGCTTCTAGCGAGGGCAATTTTGGGGCTTACCATGTTCATTGAAATGTACAGCTGTGTGTCATCCGCATAGCAGTGAAAGTTAACATTATGTTTCTGAATAACATCCCAAGGAGGTAAATATATGTGAAAACAATAGTGTCCTAAAACGAACCTTGAGGAACACCGAAATGTACAGTTGATTTGTCAGAGGACAGACCATTCACAGAGACAACACTGATATCTTTCCGACAGGTAAGATCTAAACAGCCAGAACTTGTCGTGTAGACCAATTGGGTTTCCAGTCTCTCTCCAAAGAATGTGTGACGATGGTGTCAAAGGCGCACTAAGGTCTAGTAGCACGAGGACAGATGCAGAGCCTCGTCTGACGCCATTAAAAGTCATTACCACCTTCACAAGTGCAGTCTCAGTGCTATGATGGGGTCTAAAACCAGACTGAAGCATTTCGTATACATTATTGTCTCAGAAAGGCAGTGAGTTGCTGCGCAACAGCTTTTTCTAAAATCTTTGAGAGGATGAAGATTCGATATAGGCCGATAGTTTTTTATATTTCCGGTCAAGGTTGGCTTTTTCAAGAGAGGCTTTATCACTGCCACTTTTAGTGAGTTTGGTAACACATCGGTGGAATAGAGAGCTGTTTATTATGTTCAAAATAGAGGGCCAAGCACAGGAAGCAGCTCCCTTCAGCAGTTTTAGTAGGAATAGGATCCAGTATGCACAGCTTGAAGGTTTAGAGGCCATGATTATTTTCATCATTGTGTCAAGAGATATAGTAATAAAACACTTAAGTGTCTCTCCCGATCCCAGGCCCTCGCAGAGCTGTGCAGATCCAGGACAGCTAAGCCCTGGAGAATACGCAGATTCAAAGAGGAGTCCGTAATTTGCTTTCTAATGGTCATGATCTTTTCCTCAAAGAAGTTCATGAATTTATTACTGCTGAAGTGAAAGCCATCCTCTCTTGGGGAATGCTGCTTTTTAGTTAGTTTCGCAACAGTATCAAAAAGAAAATTTTGGATTGTTCTTATTTTCTCTCGATTAAGTTGGAAAAGTAGGATGATCGAGCAGCAGTGAGGGCTCTTCGTACTGCACGGGTACTGTCTTCCAAGCTAGTCGGAAGAACTTCCAGTTTGGTGTGGCCATTTCCGTTCCAATTTCCTGGAAGCTCTGCT
Organism: Salvelinus sp. IW2-2015; assembly: GCF_002910315.2. Taxonomy (NCBI): domain Eukaryota; kingdom Metazoa; phylum Chordata; class Actinopteri; order Salmoniformes; family Salmonidae; genus Salvelinus; species Salvelinus sp. IW2-2015. The sequence goes on along the minus strand of NC_036838.1, from coordinate 1,881,705 downwards.
TCAAAGCTCGGGTATTTTCTGTATACAGGGAGCTAGTTTCTTATGACAAATGTTTTTCGTTTTAGGGTGCAACTGCATCTAGGTATTGCGCAAGGTTAAATTGAGTTCCTCAGTTAGGTGGTTAACTGATTTTTGTCCTCTGACGTCCTTGGTAGGCAGAAGGAGTCTGGAAGGGCATCAAGGAATTTTGTGTTGTCTGAGAATTATAGCACGACTTTTGATGCTCCTTGTTGGGGTCTGAGCAATTATTTTGTGCGATTGCAAACGTAATAAAATGGTGGTCCGATAGTCCAGGATTATGTGGAAAAACATTAAGATCTACAACATTTATTCCATGGACAAAACTAGTCCAGAGTATGACTGTGGAGTGAGTAGGTCCAGAGACATGTTGGACAAAACCCACTGAGTCGATGATGGCTCCGAAATACTTTTGGAGTGGGTCTGTGGACTTCTCCATGTGAATATTAAAATCACCAAAAATTAGAATATGATCTGCTATGACTACAAGGTCTGATAGGAATTCAGGAAACTCAGAGAGGAACGCTGTATATGGCCCAGGAGGCCTGTAAACAGTAGCTATAAAAAGTGAATGAGTAGGCTGCATAGATTTCATGACTAGAAGCTCAAAAGACGAAAACGCCATTTTTTGGGGGTAAATTGAAATTGCTATCGTGAATGTTAGCAACACCTCCGCTGCCACGGGGTATGGTCACTAGTGTAACCAGGAGGTGAGGCCTCATTTAACACAGTAAATTCATCAGCTTAAGCCATGTTTCAGTCAGGCCAATCACATCAAGATTATGATCAGTGATTAGTTCATTGACTATGACTGCTTTGAAGTGAGGGATCTAACATTAAGTAACCCTATTTTGAGATGTGAGGTATCACGATCTCTTTCAATAATGGCAGGAATGGAGGAGGCTTTATCCTATAAGATTGCTAAGGCGAAACCGCCATGTTTAGTTTTGCCCAACTAGTCGAGGCACAGACACAGTCTCAATGGGTATGGCTGAGCTGACTACACTGACTGTGCTATGGCAGACTCCACTAAGCTGGCAGGTTGGCTAACAGCCTGCTGCCTGGCCTGCACCCTTTTCATTGTGGGTAGAGGAGTTAGAGCCCTATCTATGTTGGTAGATAAGATGAGAGCACCCCTCCAGCTAGGATGGAGTCCGTCACTCCTCAGCAGGTCAGGCTTGGTCCTGTTTGTGGTGAGTCCCAGAAAGAGGGCCAATTATCTACAAATTCTATCTTTTGGGAGGGGCAAAAACAGTTTTCAACCAGCGATGAGTGCTGAGACTCTGCTGTAGAGCTCGTCACTCCCCCTAACTGGGAGGGGGCCAGAGACAATTACTCGATGCCGACAGATCTTTCTAGCTGATTTACACGCTGAAGCTATGTTGCACTTGGACCTCTGACTGTTTCATCCTAACATCGTTGGTGCCGACGTGGATAACAATATCTCTATACTCTCTACACTCGCCAGATTTAGCTTAGCCAGCACCATCTTTAGATTAGCCTTAACGTCGTAGCCCTGCCCCCTGGTAAACAGTGTATGATCGCTGGGTGATTCGCTTTAAGTCTAATACTGCGGGTAATGGAGTCGCCAATGACTAGGGTTTCAATTTGTCAGAGCTAATGGTGGGAGCCTTCGGCGTCTCAGACCCGTAACGGAAGGAGTAGAGACAAGAGAAGACTCAGACTCAGACTCCGACTCGCTACATAATGGGGAGAACCGTTTGAAAGTTTCTGTCGGCTGAATGAGCGACACCGGTTGAGCATTCCAACAGCATTTCCCTCCAGAAGCCATGAGAAAGTTGTCCGCTGCGGGGACTGTGCGGGGGGATTTATACTAACGTTACTATCTGTACTTACTGGTGGCACAGACGCTGTTTCTTCCTTTCCTACACTGAAATGATCCTTGCCTAACGATTGCGTCTGAAGCTGGGCTTGTAGCACAGCTATTCTCGCCGTACAGGGTGATCGTTCTCCTGTATATTATGAGTACAGCGACTGCAATTAGAAGACATCATGTTAATGTTACTACTTAGCTTCGGCTGTTGAAGGTGTTGACGAACCATGTCCAGATAAAGCGTCCGGAGTGAAAAAGTTGAATGAGGGAAAAAAGTTGCGATGGAAAAACTAAAAATATAAACGGTAATTAAAAACAAAAACAAAACAAAAAACGTAAAGTTGTCAGCTAGCAAAGTAAAGTTGGCAGCAAAACGCACAGCAACAAAACGCACAGCAACACGTCTGCACACGTCGTGCTTTAAAGATACTCTTTAAAGCACGATTGACAATTAAGGTCGATGTTCCCACGTTCGCGGAGACTACATTCACGGTAGGCCTAAACGCTGCATATGTCCTTCACATTTGAATGCAGWTCTTCTGCGATACTTCAGCGATACGAATTGAATCCAGCCCAAAGACTCACCTTAAAGTATATTTACCAATAAAGTCGTAGCTCACCTATGTACTTGGTGGGCTGAGTAGTCTCTCAACTGAACGCCACTTGGTCTAGACATAAAGTAATGCCAGACAAAAATACAAATTAATATCACTTGAGCTTTTGCTWCTACCAAAGGAAAAGCTATACCTCCTGTTCTTCTGGAAATCACGATGAAGATTTGAGATTCAGGTTTGAGATGTCAAATGTCATTGCAGAGGTGACTCTAGGATTATCCACTGTCTATAACAGTGGATGGGTCCATAACAGTGGATGGATCTATAACGGTGGATGGTTCTATAACAGTGGAAGGGTCTATAACATGTCTGTAACCTGTCATTATGTTGTGTCTCAGTAGTGGAGGCAATTTTAGTGGAGGAATATATATGAAATACACTATAATCCCATCCACCTGTGCCATTGAAGATAGACAACCAAAGACTTGTCTTAAAGTTTAGTTACCAACAAAGTTGAAGCTTAGCTGTGTCAACACCAGTGAAGTGAGAGAAAAAAATGGAGCCTAGTTTTTGTCAACAGGATATCTCCTTCGCCAAAAGTAATACCGTGGAGATCCATAAAARTGAGTGGGTATTCTGATCCTCACTGATGCATACTGTTTTGATAGATTCCCTGACAGGGTTGTGCTTTGCATATGGTTAGCTACACATTCAAGATGCTTTGTATGTCAGAATGTGTATGAAGAGTGGTACAAACACATTTAGTAAGAAAGGAGCCTTGCTGAATGGGAAGAGTCAGTTGGCATAGCAATGAGTGGGAATTTTTTAGGTCTCACTTCCTGAGTCCCTGAGCATTTTAAGTCATCTGTCAAGCACAGTTCACCTGTGTACTTGGGAGGCTGAGTAGAGTTTCTCAACTGAACATCACTTGGTCTCAAGATGTTGTCATCTTGACGTGGCTTTGATCTCTATGAACAAACAAGCTTTTATTCGTATTACTTTTATAAGAGGTGGAAAAAGTTCTCAATTGTGATACTTAAGTAAAAGTAAAGATACCTTAACAGAAAATGACTCAAGTAAAAGTGAAAGTCACCCAGTAAAATACTACTTGAGTAAAAGTTAAAAAATATTTGGTTTTAAATATACTTACAGTGCCTTGCGAAATAATTCACTCCCCTTGGCATTTTTCCTATATTGTTGCCTTACAGCCTGGAATTAAAATACATTTTTGGGGGGTTTGTATAATTTAATTTACACAATATGTCTACCACTTTGAAGATGCAAAATAGGTTTTATTGTGAAACAAACAAGAAATAAGACAAAAAAACGGAAAACTTGAACGTGCATAACTATTCACCCCCCCAAAAATCAATACTTTGTAGAGCCACCTTTTGCAGAAATTATAGCTGCATGTCTCTTGGGATATGTATCTATAAGCTTGGCACATCTAGCCACTTGGATTTTTGCCCATTCTTCAAGGATAAACTGCTCCAGCTCCTTCAAGTTGGATGGGGACCTGCTGGTGTACAGCAATCTTTAAGTCATACCACAGATTCTCAATTGGATTGAGGTCTGGGCTTTGACTAAGCCATTCCAAGACATTTAAATGTTTCCCCTTAAACTACTTGAGTGTTGCTTTAGCAGTATGTTTAGGGTCATTGTCCTGCTGGAAGGTGAACCTCCGTCCCAGTCTCAAATCCCTGGAAGACTGAAAGCTCAATTTTAGTCTCATCTGACCAGAGTACCTTCTTCCATATGTTTGAGAAGTCTTCCACATGCCTTTTGGTGAACACCAAATGTGTTTGCTTATTTTTTTCTTTAAGCAATGGCTTTTTTTCTGGTCTCTCTTCCGTAAAGCCCAGCTCTGTGGAGTGTACAGCTTAAAGTGGTCCTATGGACAGATACTCCAATATCCGCTGTGGAGCTTTGCAGCTCTTTCAGGGTTATCTTTGGTCTCTGATTACTGCCCTTCTTGCCTGGTCCATGAGTTTTGGTGAGCGGCCCTCTCTTGGCAGGTTTGTTGTGGTGCCATATTCTTTCCTTGTTTTAATAATGGATTTAATGGTGCACTGTGGAATGTTCAAAGTTTCTGATATTTTTCTATAACCCAACCCTGACCTGTACTTCTCCACAACCTTGTCCCTGACCTGTTTGGAGATCTCTTTGGTCTTCATGGTGCCGCTTGCTTGGTGGTGCCCCTTGCTTAGTGGTGTTGCAGACTCTGGGGCCTTTCAGAACAGGTGTATATATACTGAGATCATGTGACAGATCATGTGACACTTAGATTGCATACAGGTGGAATTTATTTAACTAATTATGTGACTTCTTAAGGTAATTGGTTGCACCAGATCTTATTTAGGGGCTTCATAGCAAAGGGGGTGAATACATATGCTCGCACCACTTTTCCGTTTTTTATTTCTTCGACTTTTTTGAAACAAGTAATTTTTTTCATTTTACTTCACCAATTTGGACTATTTTGTGTATATCCATTACATGAAATCCAAATAAAAATCCATTTAAATTATAGGTTGTAATGRAACAAAATAGGAAAAACGCCAAGGGGGATGAATACTTTTGCAAGTCACTGTATGTTTACTTTTCATCTGTAATATAAAATATCCCCCTGCTGCATGATGTCTTGATAAATATATTCATCCTATAAATATTTTGGATGCATGGTGTTGTAATTCAGTCCATTAAAATGGTAAAGCATTTCAGCATCTACTTCGCAGAATATTGTTGTGAAGATTCTGTTATTTTCCACCCACAACCACTTCTCCAATACTATTTAATGGTAAGAAAGGAAGAAAGTAATTCTTGTCAGTAATTATTCTGTGTAATTAAGAGTCAAAATAAAAGTCCTTTAATGAAAATGAATTAGTCCTTTGAGTTATCGTCAAGGAAAGACTGATAAGGGGGACATGGGGGCTCAAATTGATAATGAGTGATGCTTGCTGGGTCAGCATTTCCATTTCCATTTCGTCAGTAGTGTGCCTCCCATATTTTACATGGTAATCCCTTCATTAAGTCGAGGAATGAGCGGGGCCTTCTAAAGATAAGTACCTACTTCAAAAGGTGACATTAGACTTGTATTAATATGCATGGAAGATAAACATAATACTTCTTCTTTGGATGTTTCATTTGTGTGAGAGGGAAAATGAGAGGCAACATGTTTGCAGTGAGTGGTAGGATCTTTTCACTGGTGCTCTGAGAGGTTTGTCAGATAGTACTACATAACATGTGTTTGGTATGTATGTATACAACCTGTAACATTTGTMGGAACYGGGAATAGCATTCAATGGTATCCTACTTACCATAACACAGGGGTGGTCTAKCCTCCTCCTGGATAACTGGGGATMRAGGKTTTTGTGCCTCACCCTCGCCATTCCTTGTTACAAGTATTTGTCAGACATATTTTTAGCAACTTTATCTACATAGTGCAACATCAAAACCACATTATTTCCATATATTTGCAACATTCACGATTCTCGATACTCTCGTCTTGCCCTCTGCTCTCCTCTGCTGACTGACTAATGGGTTATTGAGCAATTAATCAACTTCTAACGAGTCGACAGCAGATTTCCAAATGGGGTCTGAAATGAGTCTGAATGGCACACTTAAACATGCACTATGACTCGATGTTCGGGACACTGCAATTAAAAATGCAKRATCTKGTCTTCTCCTCRAATGATTCTCTTGGTGGAGGTGGATGACTGGGTTGTGTCCTTGCGAAGAGGAAAAACACTATACATTATCTGTCAAAAGTGAGATCTTGCACGCCTTAGTTTTAAGATTCAAGTTTTAATGTCATGTGCTCAAGTACAGTGTAATGCCTTTCTTGCTCTAAATCCAACAATTCAGTAATAAATATCAATGTAGTACTAAAAATAACATAAGGTAGAACAGAAAGACGACAAATAGAAATATGAGAAGTAAGCTCTATCCTGGTTCAATTCCAGTAGCATATTTACAATGTGCAGGGATTCTGAAGTGATAGATGTAGATATTTATTGGGGTAAGGTGACTAGGCATCAGGGTATATGATAAACAGAGAACCAGCAGTGTATATAGGATTATTGTACGTGTAGAGTCAGTATATGTCACGTTCTGACCTTAGTTCCTTTGTTTTGTCTTTTGTTTTAATATGGTCAGGGCGTGAGTTGGGTGGGTTGTCTATGTTAGTTTTTCTATGATTTTCTATTTCTGTGTTTGGCCTGATATGGTTCTCAATCAGAGGCAGCTGTCAATCGTTGTCCCTGATTGGGAACCATATTTAGGTAGCCTGTTTTCTGTTGGGTTTTGTGGGTGGTTGTTTTCAGTCTTTGTGTGTCTGCACCAGATAGAACTGTTTCAAAAACACTTTTGTTGTTTTGTATTTTGAGTGTTCACCTTTATTAAAACAAGATGAACAATTACCACGCTGCGCATTGGTCCTCCGATCCTTCTAACTTATCCTCCTCAGACGAGGAGGAAGACGACAGCCGTTACAGAACCACCCACCAAAAAAGGACCAAGCAGCGTGGTAACATGCAGCAGCAGCAGGAGCAGCGCTATAAGGAGGAATGGACATGGGAGGACATTCTGGACGGCATGGGTTGCTACACATGGGAGGAGATCCTGGCTGGAAGGGATCGCCTCCCATGGGAACAGGTGGAGGCAGCCAGGAGAGCGGAGGCAGCAGCTAAAGGGAGCCAGCGCTTTGAGGGAACACGGCTGGCAAGGAAGCCCGAGAGGCAGCCCCAAAAATGTATTGGGAGGAGGAACACGGGGAGTGTGGCGAAGTCAGGTAGGAGACCTGCGCCAACTCCCCGTGCTTACTGTGGAGAGCGAGCGTACGGGCAGACACCGTGTTATGCGGAAGAGCGCACGGCTGTCTCCAGTACGTGTGCATAGCCCGGTGCGGTACATAGCAGCACTTCGTATCGCGGCAGGCTAGTTTGGGCATCGAGCCAGGTGCCATGAAACCCGTCTCTACGCATCTGGTCTCCAGTGCGTCTCCTCGGGCTGGGGTACATGGCCCAGCCCTACGCATGGTGTCTCCTGTACGTGTACATAGCCCGGTGCGGCTTATTCACTCGCGCACTGGCATGGCTACAGGGAGTATTCAGCCAGGCAGGGTTGAGCAGGCTCGGTGCTCGAGACCTGTAGTGCGCCTCCACGGTCCGGTCTATCCGGTGCCTTCTCCAAGAACCAGCCCTCCGGTGGCGGCGCCACGTACCAGGCTTTCAGTTCCAGCACCCCGCCACTCGCCCAGAGGTGCGTGTCCCCAGCCCGGTACACCAGTTCCGGCACCACGCACCAGGCCTACTGTGCGCCTCAGCAGGCCTGAGCTGCCCGTCTGTCAGCGCCGCCTTAGCTGCCCGTCTGTCCAGCGCCGCCTGAGCTGCCCGTCTGTCCAGCGCCGCCTGAGCTGCCCGTCTGTCCAGCGCCGCCTGAGCTGCCCGTCTGCCAGGAGCCGCCCGCCAGTCAGGAGCCGCCAGAGCCGCCCGCCAGTCAGGACCGCCAGAGCCGCCGCCAGTCAGGAGCCGCCAGAGCCGCCCGCCAGTCAGGAGCCGCCAGAGCCGCTCGCTAGTCAGGAGCTGCCAGAGCCGCCCGCTAGTCAGGAGCTGCCAGAGCCGCCTGCCAGTCTGGTGCTGCTCTTCAGTCCGGAGTTGCCGTTCAGTCCTGAGCTACCCCTCAGTCCTGAGCTACCCCTCAGTCCGGAGGCTGCCCTTTCAGTCCGGAGCTGCCCCTCAGTCCGGAGCTGCCCCTCAGTCCGGAGCTGCCCCTCAGTCCGGAGCTGCCCCTCAGTCCAGAGGCGTCCTTCAGTCAAGTTTTTCAATTTACATTTTGATAGAAAATTCTTGCAACCAACAGAATGTTATAAACTCTGCAAAAAAGAAACATCCCTTTTTCAGGACCCTGTCTTTCAAAGATAATTCGAAAAATCCAAGGGTCTAAACACTGTTTCCCATGCTTGTTCAATAAACCATAAACAATTAATGAACATGCACCTGTAGAACGGTCGTTAAGACACTAACAGCTTACAGACGGTAGGCAATTAAGGTCACAGTTATGAAAACTTAGGACACTAAAGAGCCCTTTCTACTGACTCTGAAAAACACCAAAAGAAAGATGCCCTGGGTCCCTTCTCATCTGCGTGAACGTGCCTTAGGCATGCTGCAAGGAGGCATGAGGACCGCAGATGTGGCCAGGGCAATACATTGTAATTTCTGTACTGTGAGACGCCTAAGACAGCGCTACAGGGAGACAGGACGGACAGCTGATCGTCCTCGCAGTGGCAGACCACATGTAACAACACCTGCACAGGATCGGTACATCCGAACATCCCACCTGCGGGACAGGTACAGGATGGCAACAACAACTTCCCGAGTTTCACCAGGAAAGCACAATCCTTCCATCAGTGCTCAGACTGTCCGCAATAAGCTGAGAGAGGCTGGACTGAGGGTTTGCAGGCCTGTTGTAAGGCAGGTCCTCACCAGACATCACCAGCAACAACGTCGCCTATGGGCACAAACCCACCGTCACTGGACCAGACAGGACTGGCAAAAAGTGCTCTTCACTGACGATTCGCGGTTTTGTCTCACAAGGGGTGATGGTCGGATTCGCGTTTATCGTCGAAGGAATGAGCGTTACACTGAGGCCTGTACTCTGGAGCGGGATCGATTTGGAGGTGGAAGGTCCGTCATGGTTTGTTGCGGTGTGTCACAGCATCATCGGACTGAGCTTGTTGTCATTGCAGGGCTCTGGTAGTGCTCCTCCTTGCACAAAGGCGGAGGTAGCGGTCCTGCTGCTGGGTTGTTGCCCTCCTACGGCCTCCTCCACGTCTCCTGATGTACTGGCCTGTCTCCTGATAGCGCCTCCATGCTCTGGACACTACGCTGACAGACACAGCAAACCTTCTTGCCACAGCTCGCATTGATGTGCCATCCTGGATGAGCTGCACTACCTGAGCCACTTGTGTGGGTTGTAGACTCCGTCATTCTACCTCTCATTCTACCACTAGAGTGAAAGCACCGCCAGCATTCAAAAGTGACCAAAACATCAGCCAGGAAGCATAGGAACTGAGAAGTTGTTTGTGGTCACCACCTGCAGAATCACTCCTTTTTTGGGGGTGTCTTGCTAATTGCCTATAATTTCCACCTTTTGTCTATTCCATTTGCACAACAGCATGTGAAATTTATTGTCAATCAGTGTTGCTTCCTAAGTGGACAGTTTGATTTCATAGAAGTGTGATTGACTTGGAGTTACATTGTGTTGTTTAAGTGTTCCCTTTATTTTTTTGAGCAGTGTATATATATATATATATTTACAAAAAGTATATTGGGGATTTGAAATGATTCAGACCATTACACTGATAGAAGCCACAATCGATCTGCAATTTTAAAGCTGATCTACCCGCTAAAAAAGTTAAACATCTTTTTTGGAATATCTGTGACTGCAGGTCATAATTCCTCTTGTCTTTCTTCTTATTTACAACAAAAACATTGATGCAACTATGATGACATAGCACATATTTTTCCTTTGGGCAATTTCCCATAAAATCTATTTCAAAGCTAAAGACAGCTATTAGAACCTAATACCAATAAAATACATTGAATTACAAAATCCTTCGGTCCAGATGTACTAGGTTCTGTACTAGCCATTCACAATTACAGATCAAGTCACCAAACCATTACTTTTTCTCCAAATGTCTTGCATTACCAAAACTTCCTCCAGCATACAGTATGTCTGTCACGAACTCCGCCGAAGTCGGTKCCTCTCCTTGTTTGGGCGYCGTTCGGGGGTCGACGTCACCGGCTTTCTAGCTACCGCCAATCCACTTTTCATGTTCCATTTGTTTTGTCTTTGTTTCACACACCTGTTTACAATCCCACAATCACCTGTTCATTATTTAACCCTCTGTTCCCCTCATGGTTTTTGTGAGTGATTGTTTATTTTGTATTTTCGGTCTGTCATGGTGTGCGTGTATTTGTTACTTTGTATATTCTCATTTTTGAGTAAAGTACGTTTGATTACTCATATCTACTGTCCTGCGCCTGACTCTCTACACCAGCTACACCTAGGACCTGTTACAATGTCCTGCATCAGTTGGAGAGATAAACATAATTAGCTGAGAGGAAAGGGCACTGAAGAGCTTCTGAGAGATGCTATGTTTGTTGAGTTTCAACCACTGGTTATCCACATATGAACATAGAAATATAATTACTGGCATGGGTACACTCAATATGGCCGCCGGCCTATCCATCGCAGAACATTGACTTGTACTGTAGTTTTAGTAATCATATTWCTATGGATGTGATTTCACAAGCTGGGCCAGACATGGCCGCCCCCTGTGGATCTTCGACACTGCAGCTGCTTGGAAGCCGTTTGATTAGAGAAACAACTGATGCTTTCGTTCCATTTGGGGCCTTTGTTGGTGCAAAACTGTTATAGGGTTTTCACTTCTACCATTTATGACCTTCGACTCCAGCTTTGTTTTGTTTATTTCAGAGAATGTGTTTTTTGCCAAATGTGTGTTTTCATTTGAATTGTCATGAATTTCTGTATTTAGCAGGTTGTTGACATGGGATGTTCTGACATAAGAGCTGGAACACAGTGTGCGTTCACAGATGAGACATTGGCATCCCATACGTATGGTACTCAGGCTGAACTACCTGGTGACAAAGTACCATAAAGGTATTAAACCCTTACTTTACTAGGTAAGTTGAAATACAAGCAAAGCTAGAGGTACAAGTCAGAATTTGAATTCTAAGATTTTATTTATTCAAGTCAGCTTCCCATCCATATAGATAAACCAGTTGGTCAGGACTCATTCCTGTTAGGATGTAGTTAGTAAGGGATCAAGATATGTGGCAGCACAACCACCCATAGTGTTTTTTCTCTGTCTGCAACTTCCATGTCCCTGAGTCATCTCACCACTCGTTCGGACGCTACCCCGGCCTCTTCCCTGTTCACACCTTCTGAGCACCCGGGTGTGAAACTAGAAAGAGCGAAAAGGGAAGACAGGTGAGAGGGAAAAATAAGTTATTTTGTACTGGCAGCAGACTATGATTTTTCCTTTCTATTCTCCTTCTTTTAAGATTTGTGTTAATACCTTGCACAAAGCTGTTTTTTACTGAAAATAAACAATTGAATTGACATGAAATTATCTTTAAATGCAAATCCTCTAACTAGAGTTAAATTAGGGCGTAGCAGCAACTATAACAAAAGAAAAACTAAAACATTTAAATACATATTTACCACCGGCACCCAAATCACCTATATTGGTGGCCATTTTAGGTACTACTGGATATGTCAGATTAGCTCAATTGCCAATTTCTAAGCCTCTGGGTATCACAGAATCACAACACTTTGAATGAGTAGCAAATCTTGTGATCGTGTTTAGTATTTACATCTAAAATGGCATTAAATCCCGCAAATGACATGATGTGTTACTTAACACAAATAATCTCATTTAAAGAGAAAAGAGCATGGTGAGACATCTAAGAGCAACATGTCATGCAGTATATATCCTGTAATTAGACTGAGGGTTCCATCAAGGTATTTTAGTTCTTTCCAATGAGCTCCGTTTCACTTTATGGATGTTGATGCTGAAAATATACATTAAATATACAGTCTTTAAAATAGACAGCTGGGATGCAATGTAAATTACTATGAGAAGTCACAACTCGTTCCTGGTGACAATAACGCATCGTCTCCCACCGCGCTCCAGCTGTTATAGTCTACAAACACATTTCTTGTTTCACACATTTCTTGTTTCAATGTACATAACATCTCATGCGGATTTGTGGATTTCATTTTTTCTCTGCCTTTCCATACATCAACATCATGTGTCTGTTTTCAGTATATGCCAGTATAACTCATGCGGATTTGTGGATTTCATTTTTTCTCTGCCTTTCCATACATCAACATCATGTGTCTGTTTTCAGTATATGCCAGTATAAAGGGCAACAACCTCAATGACAACGTGATTAAGAGGGGTAGGAGGGAGTAATTAAATCAGAGTAATTACTTTGGCTTTCAAATTCAAACATTAGAACAGTTTATTTTTTTAAACTGAGACACGGAATCCATGATTTCCCCTGGGTTGGGCCACAGACTCTGATCACAGAGCTCAAGGTGAAGGGAAAAAATAAGAAAAACAAAAGGCCTTATGAAAATCCCCTTACAGCTTGATAATATTGTTTGCTGTACACATCTGTGAAATCTAACAAATGACGAATGGTAATTATGTGGTAATACAACATAAAAGGGAGTCTGGGGTGTGCTGTTGTTGTGAGAATGGGTTTACCTTGAGATGACCTTGTTGAGTTCTCTCTTTGATTCTCGACCCCTTGCTGCATATTGTATGGATATTAGCTACACAGTAAATATCTGAAGTAATTGAATTATTTACAAGGGAATAGTTGGTCTGATGAAACAGTGTTGTAACAGAGTAACAAAGTGAAAACAGGTCATCACAAGTAGTCATACAGGTCACACAACAACCAGCTTTTTTTAATATAAGTGCTATTGTAAACAACATACACAACTTTCACACAAAGACAACCCTGGCAGTCACACATATAGAACAATTTGTTTTATACGGTACCAATCAAAACAGAAAGTTGTGAGTGCCAAGGAAAGTAGCTTGGAGTGGAGTAGAACTCTCCCTTTGGAAGGAAGGTCTGGAGCATTTCAAAGGAGATGAATAACAAGGACGGTTATAAATGTCCTGAGGAGGACCCATAAGCCCGTTTCATCAACAATCTGTTTGCTCAGTGTCAGTCGGAAATATTACATTTAGGAGATAAATCTCTCAGCTGTCAGGCCCTACTCATGATCCAGTTATGATTAAGACAATAACCGTATACCGTGATTACGTCAACACTTAAGATTTTTTTAACTGTAAAAATGCAACGATTTTTGTTGTGTTGAAGCTTTTGGTATGCAGATGAATCATTTCAAAATTATTTTGTGATCATCTTTGGACTGTGACCAGAAATGGTGTTGTGTTTGACCTTGGTCACCCTAAGCTATCTCAATGCATTTTARAGCATGTCAACTACAGTACAAGAGAAGTAGCACTGAATGCCACACTAATACATCTTCTTATAGCAACAGAAATGCAGGTGAATACAACAGGTGAAGACCTTACAGTGAAATGCTTACTTACAGGCTCTAACCAATAGTGCAAAAAAGGTATTAGGTGAACAATAGGTAGGTAAAGAAATAAAACAACGGTAAAAAGACAGGCTATATACAGTAGCAAGGCTATAAAAGTAGCGAGGCTACATACAGACACCGGTTAGTCAGGCTGATTGAGGTAGTATGAACATGTAGATATGGTTAAAGTGACTATGCATATATGATGAACAGAGAGTAGCAGTAGTGAAAAAGAGCGGTTGGCGGGTGGTGGGTGGGACACAATGCAGATAGCCCGGTTAGCCAATGTGTGGGAGCACTGGTTGGTCGGCCCAATTGAGGTAGTATGTACATGAATGTATAGTTAAAGTGACTATGCATATATGATAAACAGAGTAGCAGCAGCGTAAAAAGAGTGGTTGGGGGGTTTGGGGGCCACACAATGCAAATAGTCCAGGTAGCCATTTGAATACCTGTTCAGGAGTCTAATGACTTGGGGGTAAAAACTGTTGAGAAGCATTTTTGTCCTAGACTTGGCACTCCGGTACCGCTTGCCATGCGGTAGTACAGAGAACAGTCTATGACTGGGGTGGCTGGGGTCTTTGACAATTTTTAGGGCCTTCCTCTGACACCGCCTGGTGTAGAGGTCCTGGATGGCAGGCAGCTTAGCCCTCTGTAGTGCCTTACGGTCAGAGGCCGAGCAATTGCCGTACCAGGCAGTGATTCAACCAGTCAGGATMCTCTCGATGTTGCAGCTGTAYAACRTTTTGAGGATCTCAGGACCCATGCCAAATCTTTCTAGTTTCCTGAGGGGGAATAGGCTTTGTTGTGCCATCTTCACGACTGTCTTGGTGTGTTTGGACCATTCTAGTTTGTTGTTGATGTGGACACCAAGGAACTTGAAGTTCTCAACCTGCCTTTTCCTGTTGTCCACAATCATCTCCTTAGTCTTGGTTATGTTGAGGGATAGGTTGTTATTCTTGCACCACCCAGCCAGGTCTCTGACCTCCTCCCTATAGGCTGTCTCGTCGTTGTCTGTGATCAGGCCTACCACTGTTGTGTCGTCTGCAAACTTAATGATGGTGTTAGAGTTGTGCCTGGCAATGGAGTCGTGGGTAAACAGGGAYTACAGGAGGGGACTGAGCACYCACCCCTGGGTAGCTTCCCTGGGTGTTGAGGATCAGCGTGGCAGATGTGTTGCCACCTACCCTCACCACCTGGGGGCGGCCCGTCAGGAAGTCTAGGATCCAGTTGCAGAGGGATGTGTTTAGTCCCAGGATCCTTAGCTTAGTGATGAGCTTTGACGGTACAATGGTGTTGAACGCTGAGCTGTAATCAATGAATAGCATTCTTACATAAGTTTTCCTTTTGTCCAGGTGGGAAAGGGCAGTGTGGAGTGCAATAGAGATTGCATCATCTGTGGATCTGTTTGGGCGGTATGCAAATTGGAGTGGGTCTAGGGTTTCTGGGATAATGGTGTTGATGTGAGCCATTACCAACCTTTCAAAGCACTTCATGGCTARGGACGTGAGTGCTACGGGTCGGTAGTCATTTAGGCAGGTTGTCTTTGTGTTCTTGGGCACAGGGACTATGGTGGTCTGCTTAGGTGGGTGGATTATCTTGTCAAAGGAGGAACGCCTACACTAACAGGATGCACAACATATTTGTATAGCAGAGAATTGATGAGAGAGGAGAATAATATTGTGTGGATATGGAATTTCTGGGCGTGTTCTCATATTTTAGCTCATGAAAACATAGAACCAACACTTTTAGATGTTGCATTATATTTTTGTTCAGTGTATTTGTGGTGATTGTAGTGGAAACTTCTGAGTTCAATTAGCATATTCATCATTGATTTCCTCTTCTATTCTTTCTCTTAATCTGATTCTGATGACTGGTTTCACAAAAAAAGTTGTTTGAGTCGCATGTTCAAAATGGGCACCTAAGCCCATTTGCCAAGCAGACGTGCTGTGACCCTCAATCCAATTTGATTCAACTGCTTCAGTATTCTGAAACCTCTCCATTTCCATCCCTATTATGAATACCTAGGGAAGATGAAACATCATCCAATGGATGTAACATTCACCTTCTACATTTGTATTTCTTTGCTGTTTGGTGTTTTGGCTGTGTTTCTGTATAGACTTTGTGACATCGGCTGATGTAAAAGGGCTTTATAAATCATTTGATGATGATGATTGTATGTTTCCCGGAAAAGTTCGCCTCTCAGGAAACAGTGAACTACTACTGGGTATCAAGTCACCATCTCTGATAAGAACTGCGAACATACTGTATTGTACACATGACACATATAAGTAGTTGAATGGCACTGACTCTAAAGTCACTCTGGATAAGAGAGTCTGCTGGATGACCAAATGTTGATGTAAAACAAACACTTTTGCAAAGGCATGCTGGGTATAATCTAATTACCTCCGCCCCCAAACAAGCATACATAGACATTCGAGACCCATGTTTCACCAAGTGCAAGTTTGAACGCACAACGGCACAATTCATAACAGCCAAGTGTACATACAGTAAGAAGTTGATTTAGAATTCGTCTTTTTCTAAAATGAATATATTTTT
>NC_036838.1:1861778-1865567 GCF_002910315.2 Salvelinus sp. IW2-2015 | reverse complement strand
TTCTACGTTTTGTGTCGTGCCTGCAGTGTTGAAATATGCTACTCTCTTTGTTTACTGTTGTGCTATCATCAGATAATAGCATCTTATGCTTTCGCCGAAAAGCCTTTTTGAAATCTAACATGTTGGCTGGATTCACAACGAGTGTAGCTTTAATTTGGTATCTTACATGTGTGATTTAATGAAAGTTTGATTTTTATATCATTTTATTTGAATATGGCGCTCTGTATTTTCCCTGGCTATTGGCCAGGTGGGACGATTGCGTCCCACCTACCCCAGAGAGGTTAAAGGTCTTACTCACATRGGCTACGGAGAGCATGATCACACAGTCGTCCGMAACAGCTGATGCTCTCATGCATGCCTCAGTGTTGCTTTCCTCGAAGCYAGCATAGAYGTGATTTAGCTCCTCTGGTAGGCTCGTGTCACTGGGCAGCTCGTGGCTGTGCTTCCCTTTGTAGTCTGTAATAATTTGCAAGCCCTGCCACATAAGACGAGCATCGGAGCCGGTGTAGTATGATTCAATCTTAGCCCTGTATTGACGCTTTGCCTGTTTGATGGTTTGTCGCAGGTCATAGCAGGATTTCTTGTAAGCTTCCGGGTTAGAGTCCCGCACCTTGAAAGCGGCAGCTGTACCCTTTAGCTCAGTGCGAATGTTGCCTGTAATCCATTGCTTCTGGTTGGGGTATGTGCGTACGGTCAATGTGGGGACGACGTCATCGATGCACTTACTGATGAAGCCAATGACAGATGTGTACTCTTCAATGCCATTGTAGGAATGCCGGAAACATATTCCAGTCTGTGCTAGCAAAACAGTCATGTAGCTTAGCATCTGCTTCATCTGACCACTTTTCTATTGATCTAGTCACTGGTGCTTCCTGCTATAATTTTTGCTTGTAAGCAGGAATCATGAGTATGGAATTATGGTCAGATTTGTCAAATGGAGGGCGAGGGAGAGCTTTGTATGCGTCTCCGTGTGTGGTGTATAGGTGGTCCAGAGTTCTTTTCCCTCTGGTTGCACATTTAACATGTAAAACTGATTTAAGTTTCCCTGCATTAAAGTCCCCAGCTACTAGGAGCACCGTCTCTGGGTGAGCGTTTTCTTGTATGCTTATGGCGGAATACAACTCATTCAATGCTATCTTAGTGCCAGCCTCTGACTGTGGTGGTATATAAACATCTACAAAGAATACAGATGGAAACTCTGTCGGTAGGTAGTGTGGTCTACAGCTTATCATGAGAAACTCTACCTCAGGCGAGCAATAGCTCAAGACTTCCTTAGATATTGTGCACCAGCTGTTGTTTACAAAAATACATAGACCGCCGCCCCTTGTCTATAAGATGTTACAGTTTTTAATGTCCCGTTGGTAGTTTAATATTAAGTGTAACTTGTCAATTTTATTGTCCAAGATTGCACATTTGCTAGCAGAATTGACGAAAGTGGGGGTTTATTCGATCGCCTTCGACTTCTTCGACTTCTCGCTCTCTAGCCTTTCTTTCTCCACCTCCTCTTCACACAGATCATGGGGCTCGGGGCCTGTTCGTCAGAGTCGTGAAAGAAGAAAAAGGATTCTACTAGTCTGTGGTGAGTAATCACATTCCTGATGTCTAGAAGTTACTTTTGGTCATGAGAGACGGTAGCGGAAATATTATGTACAAAATTAGTAAAATAATAAGTTACAAACAACGCAGATAAACAAACTAAAAAACACAATTGCTTGGGGGCATGTAAAATGCCTGCCTTCTGCTCTGGTGCCATTTCAATTGGGCGCCGCTTCATGGGTCTCCCAGTCATGGCTGGCTGGCTGAACCCGGGTCTATAGTGACCCTTCAAGCACTGCGATGCAGTGCCTTACACCGCTGCACCACTTGGGAGGCCCAACATACTGTGTTTGTCTAACAGAGGTAATGTATATATTGCCGCCAATGAATCATGTGCTGTCATATTGTTTCTGGTATGAATAATGTAGAATTAATGTATCTGCTCTAGTACTATAGTTTAGGCTGACAGGATTGCAGGGATGCATTTATCGCATTATGCATATATTGTAATAGGTATAATACACATGTTTACTGGTGATTAATAATAGCTACAGAATCAAATCATACAAACTAGTGATATTACAATAATTATTCAATTGTGTGTATTGGCAGTTCAGTATATACCAACATGGACTCAGGTATAGACGTAACATACTATAGTAAATGCAAATTTGTCTCCCTCCATTTTGATGACATGTTACATTTTGTATGGTATGTATTAATTTGTGGATGTCCATCATCCATTTTGTATTATACGTTACTAATTACAATTTGTATGATATGTTAAGAATTTGCAGTACGCATGATATGTTATGAATTCCAATTTGTTGTTGCTAACTTTAAGCTATTCTAGGGGTTAAGGTTACGGTTAGGAGTTATGTTAAAGGGTTAACCCCACAATATGCTCTCCATCCAGGGGCTGGATGGGTGATGTGTGCTGATTGTGGGTGGATGGTTGACAATGGAGCAAAAGATTTCCGTTGTTCGCTGTAACATATGGAAATACACTTGTATTGTTTTGTAGTCCACATTTATTAATAGTTTCATGGTTACACAATGCCACCTGCTACCAATCTCTGAGCATAGAATAGGCAGCTCACCGTCACTTAGTCAAACGCTTGATTGTGTCACGCCCTGATCTGTTTCAGCTGTTTTTGTGATTGTCTCCACCCACCTCCAGGTGTAACCTGTTATCCCCATTAGTCCCCGGTGTATTTATCCCTGTCTTTCCTGTCTCTCTGTGCCAGTTCGCTTTGTTTTGCCAAGTCAACCAGCGGTTTTCCTAGCTCCTATTTTTCCCAGTCTGTTTTTTTCCTAGCCCTCCTGGTTTTTGACCCTTGCCTGTCCTGACGCTGAATCCGCCTGCCTGACCACTCTGCCTGTTCAGACCTCGAGCCTGCCAATCCCCTTGTACTGTTTGGACTCAGACCTGATCATTGAACCCCTGCCTGTCCTGACCTCGAGCCTGCCAATCCCCTTGTACTGTTTGGACTCAGACCTGATCAATTGAACCCCTGCCTGTTCAGACCTCGAGCCTGCCAATCCCCTGTACTGTTTGGACTCAGACTGAATCTTGAACCCCTGCCTGTCCTGACCTCGAGCCTGCCAATCCCTTGTACTGTTTTGGACTCAGACCTGATCATTGAACCCCTGCCTGTTCAGACCTCGAGCCTGCCAATCCCCTTGTACTGTTTTGGACTCAGACTGATCATTGAACCCCTGCCTGTTTCAGACCTCGAGCCTGCCTATCCCTTGTACTGTTTGGACTCAGACCTGATCATTGAACCCTGCCTGTCCTGACCTCGAGCCTGCCTATCGCCTGGTACTGTTTGGACCCTGACCTGGTTTATGAACTCTCCCCTGTCCCCGACTTGCTACCCCTTTTGTTATATAAATATCAGAGCTCAACATCTGCCTCCGTGTCTGCATTTGGTGCTCGCTTGTGCCTTATGGATTGACACACTGTCATTCACGTTTGGCATAAACTTCAGGGCTCTGCATGAGATAAAGGTTTGGATCAAGATTTATTTGAGAAAAAGGTTGTTCAATTATTAATTCCCCAAAACAACTTAATCCAGTCTGTTTAGTATTCCAACAGGTAATCTGGATTTTTCGCCAATACTGTGGTCTACAGATTTATGTTAATTACTAATACATGTTCCTCCTTTGATAATCTCTTGTTTTCTATACTGACTTTAGTTTAGACTGAATCAAGTTGGTGAAACTCCTGACTGTTCATTGAAGGTCAAATGA